>NW_009260488.1:80375-83901 GCF_000687185.1 Egretta garzetta
CCAATGCTACAGGCATGGGGAAGAGGGGCTGAGAAGCTGCCTGGCAGAAAAGGACCTGGGGGTGCTGGTTGACAGGCAGCTGGATATGAGCCAGCAGTGTGGCCAGGTGGCCGAGAAGGCCAACAGCATCCTGGCTTGTATGAGGAATAATGTGACCAGCAGGACCAGGGAAGTGATCACACGACCTTGTACTCCATGCTGGTGAGGTTGCACCTCGAATACTGTGTTCAGTTTTGGACCCCTCACTACAGGAAAGACATTGTGTTGCTGGAACATGTCCCAAGAAGAGCAACGAAGTTGGTGGAAGGGTCTAGAGCACAAATCTTATGAGGAGCGGCTCAGGGAACTGGGGTTGTTTAGCCTGGAAAAATGAGACTGAGGGGAGACCTTATCGCCCTCTACAACTACATGAAAGGAGGTCGTAGTGAGGTGGGTGTTGGTCTCTTCTCCCAGGTAACAGGTGATAGGATTAGGGGAAATGGCCTCAACTTGTGCCAAGGCAGGTTTAGATTGGATATCGGGAAAAATTTCTTCACAGAAAGTGTTATCAGACATTGGAACCAGCTACCCAGGGAAGTGGTCAAGTCCCCATCCCTGGAGGCATTTAAAAAACAGGTAGACGAGGTTTCAGGGACATGATTTAGTGGTAGAATGGCAGTGTTAGGTTTGTTGTTGGCCTTGATGATCTTAAAGGTCTTTTCCATCCTAAATGATTCTATGATATTAGGAAAAAATTCTTCACTGAAATTGCTGTCAAGCATTGGAAGAGGCTGCCCAGGGAAGTGGTTGAGTCCGCATCCCTGAAGGTATTTAAACACTTAGCACACATTCCTCAGACAAGGCACATCACTTTGATCACCACAAGGATCTGCACAACCTTATCACAACTACCTTACTTACGGGCAGCTTAGCCTGCAAGACATCCACAACATGACTGAGCCTTTCAGAAGTCACACCATGACCAGCTGCACTGCTTTGACACAAGTCTTATTTACTATTTATTTCCAGGCATGATACAATCAGGAAAGGTATCACTGACCATACTCCACGGCCTCACTGATCGCCAGACGTAATACATGTGCATCAAGGACAGCCTCAACACACATAGGTTCTGCACATTTCTGAGTTTTGACATCTGCTTTCTGGAACAGGGAGTGTTTTCCTAAAAACCACTGAGATATCTGCCCTCACCACCACCACATCTTTCTTTGACCATGACATCTGTAGCTTCATATACAAAAAGTAGAAGACCAACTGGGTTTGTCTGTGAGTAGAAAACATGTCCCCATGCAGGGCCAAGGCAGCTGGTGCACTCTCAGTGGAGAGAACATAGCTGAGTTGCCTTGGCTGGTAGCACATTCATCCCAGGCACAGTGACCATGACAGATCTCTCAACAGACATGACTCCAGGAGGTCTCTGTGCTCCCAATATACAGTCTTCAACAGGGCACAGAAGGTCCGCCTGCTCCATTACAAAAAAAATCATTTTACTTTCTTGTGGATTCTTTACTATTTGCTTGTAATGGGGTTAGAGAGAAGGGATGGAAGGAAAAAAATCTGTTCTCTGGCTACATTTTTTGTTCCACACCCATCATTGCCTCCCAAAAATGGTCATCTCAGGGAGGCCACATCCTGATCAAGGTTGCCTTGCAGATCATATAGCAGAAGCAACACATCTGTCAGAATGGGAAGTCAGCCCGGAGTAACGATGGAATCTCAATATGAGTATGATCGTTCTCCTTTATTGCGCAGCTAACAAAAGCATATATAGGCAGAAAACCATAACATACACACATGTCACACTGTGGTTGGTAGAACGCCACTATACACACGCCTCCATCGCTACCGTGATTGGGACAGATCATCTGTCCATGCGGAGGGGCTTCTCCTTCTCTTCTGGTCATAGTTCCGCCCACATCCGCTTAAGAGCAGGGGCTGTCGAACGGGACTAAGGCGTGCCCATTCTCACTCAGCCACTCCTCCACACACATCCTTTTACAGCTTCCCATAATACAAAGTCATAGAATCATAGAATGTTTTGGGTTGGAAGGGACCCCTAGAGGTCATCTAGTCCAACCCCCCTGCAGTGAGCAGGCACACCTCTAACTAGATCATGTTGCTCAGAGCCTCATCCAACGTGGTCTTGAATGTTTCCAGGGATGGGGCCTCTGCTACCTCTCTGGGCAACACGTTCCAGTGTTTCACTACCCTCACTGTAAAGAATCTCTTCCTCATGTCCAATCTAAATCTAACCCTCTTTAGTTTAAAACCATTACCCCTTGTCCTGACACAGCTGTCCCTACCAAAAAGATTTTCCCACTAAATATAGCCACTGTCCTCATGCTTTGTCTTACGATGCAGCCCTGGTTTTTCCAGGACTGTGAATTCACCAGCCACCCCAAGCAGAAGATCTTACCCACACACTTTCACCATCTTTGCACACTCCAGAATTAGGCCTGTTCTGCTTGTACTCTTCCCCATCCTCTATCAATCCCCCTACATCAATGATGGTCACATCCTTTCGGACTGTGAGTTATAGAAAGGTATTGCTTTCACATATATCTGAGAGTTATGGCACTGAGGCAACTAATGTGTAAGAAATAGGTTTGTATCTCTTGCAAGTCTTTTTTTTAAAAAAAAAAACCCACAAAAATTCAATAATAACAATGATGATAATAGTAATAATAATAATAATAATAATAATAATCCCTAAAACCACTGACAATCACTGATACATAAGTTGTAGCTGATTGAAACTCAACTTCTGTTTTGTGGGAAATCAATATTTTTACATTTGTTTTGCTTTTGATCTTTAATTGTACAGTGATTACAGTTTAAAGGATTTCATCTGAGAATGTAAAATTTTATTCAGAATGATATTTGTCATTTTAGTATTTTTCCATTACGGCATGTCATGTCAGCAGTACAAGCACATGAACCATTTGACACATTTGACCGATTTGACCCATCAGTGTCAAAATTTCAAACCTATTTATTACAACACACAATCTGCAAAGGCAGTTTATAAAGAAAAAAAATAAGACTTTTAAATCAGGAGGGAGAATCTATTGACTTTGCTGATATTGTGGAAGCTCTTTACAAATTAATTTAAAATATAATATTTCAACTCCTGCATATCAGGAGTCACTCCATATAATGGTGTCACTAACACCATACAAAGTTCTTCAAACATAATAGCCTATAATGATTCTATAGCATGTAAAATGTTCTAAACTGGCAAAAAGACTTTCATAGAATCATAGAATCATAGAATCGCTTTGGTTGGAAAAGACCTTTAAGATCATCGAGTCCAACCTTTAACCTAACCCTGCCATCCCACCACTAAACCATGTCCCTAAGCACCTCATCTATCCTTCTTTTAAATACCTCCAAGGATGAGGACTCTACCACCTCCCTGGGCAGCCCATTCCAGAGCCTGACAACCCTTTCAGTGAAGAAGTTTTTCCTAATATCTAACCTAAACCTGCCCTGGCGCAGCTTCAAACCATTCCCCCTCATCCTATCA
>NW_009260488.1:84289-96078 GCF_000687185.1 Egretta garzetta
CCACCCAGTTTGGTGTCGTCTGCAAATTTGCTGAGGGCACACTCAATCCCCTCATCCAGGTCATTGATAAAGATATTAAACAAGACTGGCCCTAGAACTGAGCCCTGGGGGACACCACTTGTGACCGGCCGCCAACTGGATTTAGTTCCATTCACCACCACTCTCTGGGCTCGGCCACCCAGCCAGTTTTTAACCCAGCGAAGAGTATATCCATCTAGGCCATGAGCCGCCAGCTTCTCCAGGAGAATGCTATGGGAGACTGTGTCGAAGGCTTTGCTGAAGTCCAGGTATACAACATCCACAGCCTTTCCCTCATCTACCATGCGGGTCACCTGGTCGTAGAAGGAAATCAGGTTGGTTAGGCAAGACCTTCCCTTCATGAACCCATGCTGACTGGGCCTGATCCCCTGATTGTCCTCCATGTGCCTGGTGAGCACACTCAAGATGAACCTCTCCATAACCTTCCCCGGTACTGAGGTCAGGCTGACTGGTCTGTAGTTCCCCGGATCCTCCTTCCGGCCCTTCTTGAAGATAGGTGTCACGTTTGCCAATCTCCAGTCATCTGGGACCTCCCCTGTTAACCAGGACTGCTGATAGATGATAGAGAGTGGCTTGGTAAGCTCCTCTGCCAGCTCCTTCAGCACTCTTGGGTGGATCCTATCCGGTCCCATAGACTTGTGGATATCCCGGTGGCATAGCAGGTCAAAGACTGCTTCCTCCTGGATTATGGGGGGTTCATTCCACTCATTATCCCCATCTTCCAGCTCGCGAGGCTGGGTACCCTGGGGATAACTTTTAGAATTCTGTGAAAGCTAGTCGATTCCAGTAAAAATAGAAATAAATAGTTCAAATTAAGCCAACTTTTTCCCGGTCAGAAAAAAAATAAATCTATTTCTATCATGATTTTTCTAAGTACTTATATCTGTTTGTAGCAGAATGCTTTTCATTTTGTGAAAAATATATAAAAAATTTTCTTTAAAGTTTTTTTTTAAAAAAATATTAAGGAAGAGATATGCCAGCTCTGAATGGTTAGTCGGCTGTACAACCAGGAAAGACATTTTCATTGGGGTTAGTATGTACTTGTTCCGCATATCCATGAGCAGTTGAATCAATCTAAAGTACTCTCCAGCAAACTTGGGACCAATGAGCTAATTTTAGCAACACTATCTTCAAAGTATTACAGCTACTCAATCCTTCAATGTTTTAGACAGAATTGACATTAGTGCTTTGTGGAAAATTGTGGGGCTTTTGTGAATTAGACTACTGGAGGATCCTGCTGGCATAAAAATCTCTTCAAGGGGAACAGAGATTTGTTTGTACTTCCAGATAAGCTGGCTGCTGAGGGGGAATGGGGGAAAAGGAAATGAACAAGACTCCTTTTATGCTTATGACTTCTGATGGCTAAAATTTCAGGGATAAAACATTTGAGTGGAAACTTCTTACACTGGAGAACAGACCAACTTTTGCAAATTTCCAGGATCTACAGAAATATAAAGGCTTGTCTTCAGAACCTCACTTTATACAAAAGATCTATGAAGTCATCATTATGACTATATTATTAGCTAATAAAAGACTCAATCATATATTTTTTCTTCTATGAACTCCTAATGGAAATAAAGACTGCAACCAAAATATTTGAAAGTAGTCTATGATGCACCATGATCATCAAGATTTGGGGAAAACTAATCAATAATCACAAGAAAGAAATGTTCTGTAGGAGACCACTTTTTATAATTCTACTTAAAATCAAATTATCCGTGGAAAAGCTATGCTTTATGAAGAAATCTGGAGAAAGACTGGCATGCTATCAATGATTGTTTTTGGAAAAAGAGAAAACATAGTAAAGCTCACAAATATTACAAATAGTACTTAAAAACAATCATGAATAACAATTCTCAAGAGAAAGGAGGTGCAGGTAGAGGAAGATGCACATTATAGGTTGCAAATATTTATAGAAAAAGGTAAAGTAATGTACAACATTAAAATGTTTTTGGAAGTGAATGGTTTGAGGCAGGCAAATTACATGGCCTACTGCTCATATTGAGAGGTTACATTAGGAATAATTTTTTAAGACAGTGTAATATTTCTTCCTAGAAGTACTGAAGATTTGTTCCTAGCTTTCCCTGTGACGTATTGTTGCATTTCTGGCTGTGTATAAGTTCAGACACACAAATACCTTTCATATCCCATCTGGGGTAAGACCTGAGCCCATTCAAGTTTGGCATTTGATTAAAGATACCGGGATGCATGGGTCACTGGGAAACCATGGCCAATATGGACACTCTCTGTGATGTGAACCATTAGGGGAAGAGATCTGGATGACAGCAGATCGCAGAGTGAACCTCCCCTGTGATCCACTTCTAATGGTTAGAAATACTGAATATTTGTTCCTTCTTTGCTGCTGATACAGCATCAATTAAAGGAAAGGACAAAGCTTCCAGGGCTCAAATAAAGTCAAGTTTAGCCTTGAAAAAGAATCCATGTAATACATATACAAAAATTGGCCATCAGTAGGCAAATTCTATAGTAGATTCTTGGAAATTACTCCACCAAAAAGGTGGCTAAAGGAATGGAGCATCTCTCACACAACAAGAGGCTAAGGCAGCTAGGACTATTCAGCCCCGAGAAAAGAAGGCTCAGAGGAATCTTATCTATGCATATAAAAACCTCATGGGATTGAAACCCATGAAAATCTGTCTGAGCATAAGAAAACACATTTTTACTGTAAAAGCAATGAAATACTGGAACAGGTTGCCCAGCGAGATTGTAGAGTCTTCATTCCTGGAGATACTAAAACCCCAACTAAATGGACAAATAGCCCTAGCTGACCCTGCTTGAAAAGTGGGATTGGACTAGGCAATCACCAGAGGTGCCCTCCATTGTCAACAATTTTGTCACATTCTCTTTCTGAATTACCATATTGATGGATAAAAATGGTTTCACTTTATAACCTTGCATGAATGAATGAAAATATAACTTCATTAATTTGCCTTAACCCTCAGTAAGAATCAAGTAAAAGTACATTAAGAAAATGATTTTTTTTTTTTAGGAGAAAATGAATTTTGAGTCCTGAGAAGTCTCTTTCTTTGTATCAGAAGTGACAAAAATATCCACAAGTATCCCAGAACAGATGTCATGCATTGAAAACCATCTCAGCTTTGAGTTGCATGGACAATACTGACCAAATTTTCTGCACAACATGTTGCTAATCTCCAAACACTTTGGACTTTACACAGCAGCATGAGCTTTATTTTTATATTAGAGAAGTGCCCAATAACCTAATAGGCCACGTGTAAATCTAGTACTAATTATATATCAATAGAATTTGGCTTTAATGCTCAGTAGAGCACTGACCTGCTTTTGCAGATCTGTCAATATCTACAAGAACACTATATTTCCCCACCAGTCTGTGTGAAAAGACAGCACCTTAGGGACTTTTACTATCTTTTTATTTTCCTTTCAGTCTTCTGTCCCTCACATCTTCTGTGTGGTGGCCAGAGAAATCAATACAAAACCAATATTTTTTTTTAAAGTATCTCATTAAAGTTCAACACAATGACTGCACTGCTGCTGTTGCTCTGAGAATTGTCTGGAAAAAAACAATTAGAAATATAAAAAAGGACAGACTGACAGGAAAATACAGACCAAATGTGGAGAATGACAACAAAAAACCTGCAAAAATAACTAACTCCCTGTTATTAAAGGAAAAGAGCCTGCAAAAAAATGGGATGGTGATGAATTAACCCATTTCAGTAAGATGCAATATTAAGCAGGAAGACAAAGACTTTGGTCTTGGTCCCTCCCATGACCCACCCTTGGCAAAAGGCTGGATAGCAACAACCAGTAAAATTAGTGTGATTGTCAACAGTGTTTGGATGGAAAATACAGAGCTGTCTTGAGAGGGTCTTGTTACAAAATTGATCATTTTGAAGAGGAAATGGGATCTGTGTGAGTGTGTGGAGGGAATTCCATCTTTTGGGTATTAGTTATAGAAGGGTATTGGGAACTCTGTAGGTGTTGATTAACATTCTGTAAGTGTCTAGAATTGTTGTTTACCTCTTGTATTGCTCATAGTGATCATGGTTGCATAGTACTTGGTTTCTGGTTAATGGTATGTCATTACTAAATCAATAAACCACTTTAATCCTAATTTAGTGCAAACTATTAATTGAGCAGCTTTTCCCTGCAAGAATATGAAAGTTAATATTTACCAAAATGATGACATAGTTGGCATGAGAAATTATTTTATGAGGTCATTCACATGAAAAAGTATTTTTTGTTCAGGAGCAACTAACAGAAAACAAGGATGAGAAGCTGCCAGTCCTGTATCATCACTGTCAGAGGTCTTGTAGTTATGACTCCTTTTCTTACTCGAGACAAAATACTATCAAGTCTCCCTGAGCCACCCCTGTGAAGTCTCCAGCTGCAATCATTCCTGCATGCCTACTCACATTCAGGGAAAAAGGGGAAGCTACTTCTGTAAGGTTTTGTTAATACGGCTTACATACATGGGGAATTTTATTTAGTTTAATTATATGTATTCTAAGAAAATTAGAAAGTGAGTATTATTTAAAAAATCTTTTTCCTCCTCAACACACCATCTGTGTGTACATGTCCAGTCATGTCTGCTCAGCACTTAATGTATGGACATTTCAGAAATAATTCCATGGTGCCATCAACTGTTCTACAGCTGACAAAGACCAGGTTGTTATTCCTGTGTTTCATGTGTCATAAACAGAACCCTTTAAACTGCAGAAGATTTTATGTGACATTAAAACATCAAGCCTTGTGATAATGAGAACACTCATTCTTGGAGGGGCTGGGGAGGAAGGAAGTGATAAACCACTTGCTAGAAAGAAAAGGCTCATTTTCAGGTTGCTTTTAGCACATCATGACATAGGTCATCACATTTGTAAACAAAGTGCTCTCAATATACTGCCACCAGCTAGCAATAGCTATTACTTTTCTGAGTGATTAATCAAACCTTAAATCAAGATTTGAAAATGGAAAGCATGGTGAGTCCCTCACCTTTACAAACTGGTGTCTTGTTCTGTACTGAAACCTGTACAAGAGTGGCACTAATAAAATCAATGTTAGTATCAAAAGAAAGGCAACAGGTACTTCTTTACACTGTCCTTTGACAGTCTGCCAAAAATAGCTACAATGTTTTGGGGAGATCTCAAACCAAAGTCCTACAAGCTAGAGGACAACATTAGTTTTTATTATCTAAAATATTTGTAATTCCAGGATTTAAATCTAGCAATAACATTGTGACAGGTCTCCAAGTCATCAAGAGCTTTATGACACAGGTTTGTCTAAAACTTGATCATAGACTCACAGAATTTGGTGCTTTTCAGTCAAAATTCTTTATTAGAATACAATCCGGAATAGTAAGCTTTACATGAATGCAAGATTTTTGCCACTACGCAATACAACAGAGAACAAAAAAGATTTATGCACTGCTCTGCAGCAGAGAGAATGCAAAAATGCAGTCAAATGTCAGCAAAGACTTAGGGAAAACAACTCTCCTCTTGCTGTTTTGGTTTCCAGATTGAATTCCAGTTGATTTCTTGCTTCCAGATTTTATTTGCATCACTTAGCAGCCTTCTGAGTGTTAATGAATGATACCCATTCCTTGCTGGGCCTTCGGAACTCCTTCCCATTGCCCCTAAGGCCTGGAAGACACATGGTGGAAATTTTACGCCCTCTGTGCTTCAACTCTTCATGCTCAGTTGCTCTTCCACCTAATCCAGTCATCCTACTTGACAGAACATAACATAAAACTAATTACAAAACCCCTAAATATACAGTCCATCAAAAAATATGTTTCTTAAAGTTAAGCAAACAAAATTACATAAATAAACCAGATTTGTTTCATACTGTCATGCCTTTCCACTTACCCATAACAAACACACAACCCTGGAAGCAAAGACTGGAGGGAAACATCCATGGAACAGAGGACCCCAGACCTGAAGAACCATACTAGAGGTTATTTCTTAAAGGAGTTTACAACACAGTGGAGATGTACTTTTCTGAAGAAGTAGTTCCTTTCCCAGGCAGCTGAATATCTTAATGTAAGGTAATCTGAAAGGTTAAGGATTAATTAGACCTGGAAGCAAACATTAACTGGAAGGTTTCAAGGGGTTTGTTCTTTAGATTTTTACCTTTTGAGATGCTCCATCAAGCCAAAACATCAATGCACAACCTTCAGCTTTTAGATGAAGTGAATTTACCCATTCAGTGTTTCTTAAAACATACATTTTTGTCCTTGGGGAAAAAAAGTCAAACAGCAGAAATAGATTTCCAACACTCAGAAAAAAAAAAAAATATATATTTAAAATATCTCCTTAGGTGATAAAAGTATATTTTTCCCTGCAAGACTTGAAGAAAGGTAAAAATGTAAACACCTACAGGTAGTCAGGAGAGCCATGACTGACAACATTGTTATTTGTATTTACCTCATGCATAAGAGCTCAATTACTGAATGAAAACTCCAGTGTTGTTTATACAACAACAACATCCCTTCATCTATCACCTTACTTTTATTTAATTTTTTTTAATCACAAAGGAAATTTTTTGCTTCTTCAATTTTCTAAAAAGGCCTTGCCATTTTGAAAGGAGCCATACACAGAGGAACAGTCTAACGTACCACTCTGTGTAATCTGCATGTATTTCCTATGCTGGAAAAATCTGCCTCCTGGACTTCTGGAAGAAGATCATGGCTCTGCTGTGTTGACTGCATGGGCAAGGATCCACTGAGCTGCAATTACTGTACTTAGAGAGGATGTAGTCAACGAATGTGTCCTACTAAGTGAGAGAGGAGAAATCCTGATCCTATTAATGGTGAGTTACGTAACTGTTGAGCTCTCAGAGCATCGTTAGGTAATTCATAACTCTTTTTCCCAAAGTATTAACATGCTTTACATTAGGACTGCCATTTTCTTGCACCAGATATTTTTAAATAGAATGTCTCTGCAACAACTGCTTCCATAGGAAAATAGGAAGAAAACTTCTACAAGGCATAGAAGATGGAGAAAAATAGCACTTGTTGTAAACACTGACATAGGGAAGAGGAATTTGGAATCAAACGTCAGAAATGGAGATAGATACCTCATTCCTTGTTTGTTGCATTTTTACAAGATTAATTTTGGCTATCTTAGAATTTTGAGCTAATTTTAAGAAGAGAGAGACTCTGCCACGATGACTGAAAAAGAAACTTATTCAGTAAAGCTCAGACTACTTAGGACAAAACTGCAGTATCAAATGCTGCGGTGTATAGAAATGCTGAGCTGGATTTATTAGAGTTATTTCAGGTAACAGAAGCAGCTTATGCATCAAGCATGGAGTTCAGATGACTAATATGCATGTTCTTCTCCATGGGTCTGTTAAACTTCCATAAGCACTGGTTATGTACTAAAATAGGAAAAATAACAAATTAGTTCACACCGAGATCTAAGCTCTGAGCTAATGCTTGCAAAACTCAGGGGGTAGGCTGTAGTATGGATATGTCCTTATGTGCATAAAGCATCTTAGACTCTTCTTGAGAAGGTAGTTTTCCTCATTCAGAATCCTGCTGGTTAACTATTAAACTTTATTGGCTTCATCTCTGTATTTCATAAAGAATTTTTGTACAGACATAAAATATTTGATATTATAGGATATTTATTTCCCCATATTGCAGTAGTTTTATCTGCGACAGAACTAACCTGATTTATACTGGACTATGAAAAAAAGTCTGTTGGGATAACCATAAAAATCACAGGGTGAGGATGCTCATCCATTATCATACTGGAACTTACTGTAATGTGGTGAAGAATACAATTAATTCAAAAGCCTTTGACTGTTTCCCGTGCACTAGAGGCTTGAGTCTATTAAACCTACATAAGTACTGGTCATTTATTAGGAATGAATTTCATAATTGTACAAAGCCATTTTTTATATAAATAGCAGAAAGCACCAGACCAGATTAATAACTAAGGAATTGCCTGCCAAATTTCTTATTTAATTAAAGCTTCATTTTTTCAGTCTAAAAATAGGAAGAAAACTATTAGAAAGTACTCAAAAGCTGTTTTCACGTTGTACAATCTTTACTAATTTGAAACAATGAAAAGTTTTTCTGCTTTACAAGTGAACTATTTTTAAAAGTAGATTATCTTGTGCAACAGAATTCAAGACTCAAACTCCATCACAGAAAAAATATCCATTTATTGATAAATAGAAAGCCTTTAGAAGGCCTATCCTTTAGAAAGATAAATTTAATCATTATTAAATTGTATTAAAAGAAGTCATTATTTTACATTTATTTGTTTAGGCCCCACCCAAGCCAGGGTGTCAGTATCCCAGCATCTATGCATAGACATCTGAAAATGCAATGCTTCCCTAATAGTTTTAGGATCTAAATACATGCAAAATTCTAGAGGTAGGATTATCCCCATTCTACAGAGACCTATTTCACATGTAGGGTCTCAAAGGAGACTTTTGACACATTTAAAAATGTGTCTGCCTCCCAGTCTGACACATTGATCAGAAGATCATCTGGGTATTACAGCACCCAGAGTGACAAAGAACAAGTCCTGATTTTGGACAATACAGATTTCAGAGGTATCGCTCCAACATTATGAAGGTCTTTTGGTTTCTTAACATTTTTCCCAGATCAACACAATGGAACTATGTAACTTTAAAAAGGAAACAGAACCCTGAAAGTCTGCATTAAAGACAGGTGTTTATTTCTGGGAGGAAAAAAATCATATGTTTCTTTGCTCAGCTCTAGTTAAACTTTATACTGTTTGAAAGAGCTGAAGGTTCAATCTCCCTTCAATATGAAAAGATCTTTTTTAACAGGTCTGGAAAGCACTCCAGTATGTCGTGCAGACTAGCCCCTTCCCAAAAGAGTTCCAGGCAGAGCCTCCCTCGGGTGTAGGCAGCTGTTCTGGCCTGAATCATGCTCCATGTGCTACACCACGAGGCTTAAGGATGTACAAGAGAACAGGAAGAAGTGACACCTCCCTCACCAATGGGAGAAGCAGAATCTTCTATTACTTCTTCATTTCCTTTCCCAGTGTACAGTCAAAATCCACCATGCTAAAACTTAAAATTCTTTTTTCCAATTCTTCTGATGAACCCCTGACACAGCTGTGGTGATCTCAGGCAATCCACCCCCAAGAAAACAGGTAATAGGAAGTGTTATTCTTTCTTTGAAATTCAGCATACTTTGACAAGGAAAGTAGAGTGTTAAAAGATTTCCTAATGGCAGGATTTCCTCTTTAGGACAGCTACAAAACCATCTCAAATGTAAGACAATTTCACAAGCACAGAACAGAAAGAGTAATTATTCTCACATTTAACATAATTCCTTTTGGATTTTACCCTTCCACCCCAAAAAATCCATCCTGCAAATGTTCAGTGTTTCCACAATTGATAGCTTGATTTTTGTTCTGGTCAATCAGTACAAGTGTGTGTTGCAGTTCTAAGGGGAGCATCACCTAAGGGCAGTCAACACATTATAGCTTGGGCATTTGAAGATCATGTCAAACTCTTAATTTTAAATCTCTCTCCTCAGCTACCTGTGAGACTTATATTAACTTGCCTAAGGACCGGTGAATACACTTTGTTTCTCAGTAAGCCATAATACTAGAAGAGCTACAGCCTTAAAACAGTGTTTCAGTAAAATTAATCTAGTTGGCATGCATGACAACTCATGTTATTACAGGATAAAATTCTCATTTGTCTCAATAAGCTAGTCAGGTGACAGGTCTAACCTTTCCCTAGAGCAGATCCAGACTTACAACCACTCTGAGACTTTCTGGGGCACAAACCAGTATACAGTGAGCTGTTTAAAATAATTAACAGACATTTTCTACGAACTGGATTATTTTTATTATTTCACCTAAAAAAGTACAAGACAAGATGAGGAAATGCATTAAAAAAAAAAACCCAAAACGTTCTCTGTATTTCTCCTAAACCTTTATCTTTCATGACAAGGTTTATTACTAAGCTGCTGTTAGCCTGGCGACCTCAGTCTCTGGGTTGGGAGGGACAGTCCACACTGTTGAAGCAAATTCCTTGTCTCAAAGTCAGTGGCACTGCTGACAACTTAATCAACTATCTTACCTCCACTAACTGCCAAGCTTTGATTAGTATCTTTAAGGCTCTCTTATGCTCTTTGATAATACAATCCCAGAACTTTATTTAGATTCATTACAAATGTTTCCAACCTACCAGGTCCTGAGCCAGAAGCATTTCTAACGAATTTTTGGTACTCATTCCATCAGGGGATTTATCTCTTACCAACTGTATTTGCCTTCTTACATCGCCTTTAATTTAATTTTGGGCATTCTGTTATAACATTCTGATATATCAGGGAACATCATACAGGTAAATTGAGAGACATACTTAATTAAACAAGACACTCATAACTCCCCTATTCCTAGCAGCCGTATTTGATATTGTGATTATCCAGTTTCATTAGAGACATGCACCCTTCTCTCCTCAACTTCTCTCCTCCTAACCCTAACCCTAACCCTAACACTAACCCCTAAACCTAACCCTAACCCTAACCCTAAACCTACCCTTAACTTGATTACACACAACACATAACTCCCCGATTCCTAGCAGCCATATTTGACATTGTGATTATCCAGTTTCAGTAGAGACATGCATTCTTCTCTCTTCCGCTTCTCGCCTCCTAACCCTAAAACTAACCCTAACTCCCAACCCTAACCCTAACCCTGACACAATGACTGTGGTTGGAAGGGACCTCAGAAAACCTCTAGTGCAATTTAGATCAGGTTGCTTAGGGTTTTGTCCAATCAGGTCTTGAAAACCTCCAAGGATGGAGACAGAACAGCCTCTTTGTGCAATCTGTTCCATTGTTTGCCTGTCCTATTTTCATGAACCATGCCTCTGAAAAAAAAAAAACACAACCAAAGCTGCAGTTTGCAGGATGCACAAAAATGGTAACAAACCAGCAGTGGAACTATTTCAAGGCAATAGTAATCACACATGCAAATATCACATATTTATATATGAAAATGCACAGGGAAACTGTTGAGGATGACTATAGATGGAAACAGTCTCTGCTTCAATGCCTTCCTTTCCTGCCTTTCCCAAAGATTTACTTTCTACAAAAGAATACATTCTAGGGATGATTCAGCAGTGCCTATTTTCAAGTAAAAAATTTCCTGTATATGTAGTCACAACAAATGACCTAAGATAGGAGAGGGTCACAATGCAAAAAGTGGGAATTGCAACATTCTCTAGAAAAACGTGTGCATGTCTGCACATCTACACATGCTTGCCTTGTCATCTGCTCCTGAAATGTGCTGTACATAATGACATACACACCCTCCAATCTACATAAAGTCAAGGCAAGCCTTTGGTGGACCCCACCTCAACTATCTTATAATAGTCTGGCACTTCTCAAAAACTCTGTGGACAAGACAGCCTCTAATCGCTGCCTCCTGTCATCTTCAGTGTTTGTATTTTGCCTGTCATTACTCCTTTATGTAGTGTATTTTAAGAAAAAATGTTATTAATGGAGAGCAAATAAACAATTTTAAAAAAAAAATTGATAAAGGCTGAGTAATCTTCCTACACCTGTTTGCTTGCTCATTGATACAATGGGAGAGGATAACCTCCCTTGACCTACTGGCGACACTCCTCTCAATGCACCCCAGGATGCCATTGGCCTGCTTGGCACCAAGGGCACACTGCTGGCTCATGGTCAGCTTGTCATCCACCAGGACTCCCAGGTCCCTCTCAGCAGAGCTGCTTTCCAGCAGGTCATCCCC
>NW_009260488.1:96153-123194 GCF_000687185.1 Egretta garzetta
CAGCACCCGACACTTGCCCTTGTTGAACTTCATCAGGTTCCTCTCCGCCCAGCTCTCCAGCCTGTCCAGGTCCCGCTGAATGGCAGCACACCCTTCCAGCGTATCAGCCACTCCTCCCAGTTTTGTGTCATCAGTGAACTTGCTGATGGTACACTCTGTCCCCTCGTCTAGGTCATTGATGAATAAATTGAACAAGACTGGGCCGAGTACTGAGCCCTGGGGAACTCCACTAGCTACCGGCCTCCAACTGGACTCTGCCCCGCCGATCAGAACCCTCTGAGCCCTATCGTTCAGCCAGTTCCCAATCCACCTCACTGTCCACTCATCCAACCCACACTTCTTGAGCTTCCCTATGAGGATGTTATGGGAAGTTATTTAATACAGGAATATTTTACTACAGGCGGAGTTCACTAAATAGAATAAAATTACAAGACCGTTACATCTCTCGTGGCAGTGCTCTTCACATAGAGACCACCTTCGTGCAGCCCTTGTGCCATCTGATTGTCATTTTAAGGTAGAGACTTCAGAGTGCTTTACTGCCTGTTAAAAGTTTGGGATAGTTTTCAGTGCATTTCTAAAACAAGTTTCATGGGCCAAAATACTCTGCTGTGCAGCGAGGAAGAAAAGCTGCTACAAGACATTGTCGCTTAAAAAGAAAGCTTTCTCATTCCTGCCTTGTTAGTATAAAACTCCACATACAATTAGCTTCTTAGTTAAGGCATTTAGGAAAACAATCACCATCTGCATTGGATTGTCAGCCATATTTCAATTATTAATTTTTATCCCTTTACTTCCAATTAAGTGGGTAAAAAGCTGCCTTCCTGAAAATGTTGTGCATATTTATAATCCAGTTTATAAATAAATCTTTTTCATGGCTCTTTGTGCTTAAAGATGGAAGAGATGTAATTTATACAGTAAATTCTATCCTCACACTCTAAATATACTGCAGAAGTTACAAAGAATGGAAATTCTGTGGTATAGCAGCTTTATCTCTATTATCCTGCTAACCACAAGACCCCTGAACAGTAAAGCCAAGAGCAATAAAGGTCATCAGAAATGAATGCCAATAAAACATTAGCACCACACACGACATCATTATATATTCTGCATATACAATGAAAATATCATGAACATTGTTGGTTTTTTTCTCTGTTTTCCTACAATATGGTATGTCTGCCTCTAAAATCCTCAAAGGTGAAAGGAAAAAAAGAAATAATATATTAAAAAAAATCACTAACTATAACCCAGTATAACCTTTTTTAATGTGCAAAACTCATGATTTTAAGACTGTTTCTCTAGAGATTACTAGTAACAAGTGCCATGTCTCCCAAAACCTGTGATTTTCTCCTTTCTAACAGCATAAAGACTTGCTTCATGCAGATCTTAAACATGCCACTGAGCCACTGAATGTTGTGGACTCCTGGGCATTGGGCCAAAATAATTTTGGGGAGAAATTTCACATATGCAAGGGGGGAAAAATGAAATAGCTCCTTGGCAGAGATATATGTGTGGGTATGCATGCATGTCTTGTTGAGAGTAGCTTTAAGTTACTAGAAGAGATTATGAAAGCTCTTCCAGAGATCATGTATTGATGAAGCGGCTGCACAGTCAAAGGTCCATAATGGTTTATTTATGGATACTGGCCAAAGGTGTGTACCTGTGTACATGAGGACATTACATGCCCACACGAGAATAAACTGTCATTCCAGAACTACTGAGAAAAACAGATGATCCCCTTACTATGGCTCAGGAAATAAGTGCTGCCTTCTGCTGACAGTGAAAGCCTTAATTTCAGGACGAAGCAAGCCTGATGATACTCAGCGAAAGAGTTATCCTCCAGGAGCCTTAGCTGCCAAAGAGCAGCAGCATTGAGACTGAGAAACATAGGCAACTTCACAGAATCACAGAATCACAGAATCGCAAGGGTTGGAAGGGACCTCGGGAGATCATCTAGTCCAACCCCCCTGCTAAAGCAGGCTCTCCTAGAGCATTCTACACAGGACTTCATCCAGGCGGGCCTTGAATATCTCCAGAGAAGGAGACTCCACAACCTCCCTGGGCAGCCTGTTCCAGTGCTCTGTCACCAGTAAAGAAGTTTTTCCTCATATTCAACTGAAACCTCTTATGTTTCAGTTTGCACCCATTGCCCCTAGTCCTGTCGCAGGACACCACTGCAAACAGACTGCTTCCATCCTCATGACTTCCGCCCTTAAGATATTTGTATGTGTTGATAAGGTCCCCTCTCAGTCTTCTCTTCTTCAGGCTGAACAAGCCCAACTCTCTCAGCCTTTCCTCGTAGGGGAGGTGCTCCAGTCCCTTTATCATCCTAGTTGCCCTCCTCTGGACTCTTTCTAGGAGTTCCTCATCTTTCTTGAACTGGGGAGCCCAGAACTGGACACAGTACTCCAGGTGGGGTCTCACCAGCGCAGAGTAGAGGGGGAGGATAACCTCCCTCGACCTGCTGGCCATTTGTGGGTGTCCAGCTTACTTAAAAGATCCCTAACCTGATCCACCTCAACCAAGTGAAGAATTAATTTTAAATTATTTTTATAAATTTATTAAGTATAATAGTATAATATAAGATATATATTTTGATCAATATGGTTCCTTTCCAGTGACAGACACTGTGCTTAAAGATATTTTATATTTTCCAAGTTATTTTTATTAGTATGAATGATAAAAGCTGTTCCTGTCAAGATTGTTTTAACATCCAGAGATATACTGAACTCCAGTTGAAATAGGGAAGTCACTCTAATCTCTTCTTTAGTTTTGTGACAGAATTTTGGTAATACAGGCTCTCAGCAGCAAAGCAGTACATGATTTATTGTATGTAGAGCACAAGTAAGTAGCATGCTGTTTTCCAGGTTAGAATATATATTATATTAGTGCTGTAAGATAAATAGAGATGGCATAGTTTTTGAAAGCAAGATATACAAGGAATAACTCCTTGATGTAAATTTCACATTAACTATATATGTACCTTTATAATAAATAGTTCTATAAGCCATTCCAGTCTTGAAAAGTGCAAAACTGAGGCTGAAATGCGATTCAAGAACTGTTTTGACTTTTCTGTTAGGAATGTCAGTAGTTATGTTAAAAAAAAATCACACTTAGAAATACTGAGAAAAACAACAGACAGCGTTTGGACTACATGATCTGAAACAGCATAATTAATTGATACCTTGTGTAGGGCAGCTCTAAGCAATCTTGTTCCCTTGCCTCCCTACTATTTTCAAAAGCAAAAAGGTGTGTAAAACTTCACTGAAAAAATAAGCAAAATTGTGTGTGTGTGTATATTTTTATATACCAGACAAACCAACTTTTTTCATGACAGAAAGGTTTGTTTTCCAAAGAATACAGGTTTCCTTTCCCCAAACAAAAAGAAATTTTTGTTCAGGCTCATAGTTCAAAGGCCATCTACATTCAGAAGAACACATAAGCTTGTACGTAGGTTCATTCACTTTAGGGAAATTTTTTAAAAAGGTTAAAATGTCTCCTCAACTATAACCTTCATGGGTTTGCACCTCTATTTCTCTCCTTTTCTTTAGCAAATTCATTCTTGTGTCACACTCTCCAAATTTTCCGTCTTTTGATTGATGTTTCTTAAGTATTTTATGGACTGTGGCATAATAGGACAAATAGGTTTGTGCTGAGCAGTTAAAAAAAACAGACTGAAGTTGTCAGGGAAAGTTTCCTAATAGAGCTTAACTGCCAAAACATTTCCCAAGGGAAATAACAGAAATACGGTACTAAAGGTATTGGAAACTAGCCATGGCAAAGTCATAGAATCATAGAATAGAATCATAGAGTCGTCTAGTTTGGAAAAGATCATCAAGGCCAACAACAAACCTAACACTGTCATTCCATCAGTAAACCATGTCCCTGAACACCTCATCTACCTGTTTTTTAAATGCCTCCAGGGATGGGGACTTGACCACTTCCCTGGGCAGCCGGTTCCAATGTCTGATAACACTTTCTGTGAAGAAATTTTTCCTGATGTCCAATCAAAACCTGCCCTGGTACAACTTGAGGCCATTTCCCTTCATCCCATCACCTGTTACCTGGGAGAAGAGACCAACACCCAGCTCGTTACAACCTCCTTCAGGTAGTTCATAAGGTCTCCCCTCAGTCTCCTTTTTTCCAGGCTAAACAACCAGTTCCCTCAGCCGCTCCTCATAAGACTTGTGCTCTAGACCCTTCCACCAACTTCGTTGCTCTTCTTGGGACATGTTCCAGCAACACAATGTCTTTCCTGTAGTGAGGGGTCCAAAACTGAACACAGTATTCGAGGTGCAACCTCACCAGCATGGAGTACAAGGTCGTGTGATCACTTCCCTGGTCCTGCTGGTCACATTATTCCTCATACAAGCCAGGATGCTGTTGGCCTTCTCGGCCACCTGGCCACACTGCTGGCTCATATCCAGCTGCCTGTCAACCAGCACCCCCAGGTCCTTTTCTGCCAGGCAGCTTCTCAGCCCCTCTTCCCCATGCCTGTAGCATTGGACACTCGTGCCCACTTTGGTGTCATCTGCAAATTTAGTGAGCATGCACTCAATCCCCTCATCCAGATCATTGATAAAGATATTAAACTGAGCCCTGGAGAATGCCACTTGTGACCGGCCGCCAACTGGATTTAACTCCGTTGACCACAACTCTCTGGGCTGGGCCATCCTGTCAGTTTTTTACCCAGCGAAGAGTATGCCTCTAGGAGAATGCTATGTCCTAGCATACATAATTTAAGAAGACTCCTGCACTGGCTCCCAAGAGATCACTGGCTTTTATATTAAATAACTACGCCCTGTGGATAGATAGGACACAATTTTCTAGCTTTAACCATCTTTTGGATAGAGATGAGTATTTAACACATACTGTGGCATGTCAAAAAGATTAAAAATTATATTAATGATCATAACAAAGTCTCCTGACATTCTGGAGCTTCAAAGTTAACATTGCATTACAGTGAGCAAGATAGCTGACATGTCTTTTCAATCTTTCTTCAAATTCTCTGTATACATGTTGTATATGTACAAATACTGGGTACTATACACAGACATACATGATATATAAACATATAAAATGTCAGTTTGTCATGCAGCCAGAATCTACTGAAGCTGATGGGACTTGCTGTTATAGAATCCATCATCCTGTATTACTCCTTTTAAACCTCTTTGTTGAGCCAAATGATTTGTAAAAATCTCTCAGAGTTGATGCTTTTAAGTATACCATCTAATATATATAACTGTGATGTTTTGACTTGTTCCAGAAGACAAAAAAGGACAAATCCATTTTATTCCATCTTTTAAAAAAACCAAAATTTGGGATTGCTAGAGTTTACACTAAAACTAGGAGGGCAAACGTGTTATATCATTTTTATTTCTGCATTGTTAGTAACTTCTTAACCTCTGTCTCAGCTTTATGTCTCTGAAAATGTGCAGTGGATTAAACTTGGTAAACCTTGTTTAAAATGTTAATTCAGTTTTTTTTTAAGGCAGGAAAGAAAAAAGACAGAGATCTAATTAAACCAAGTGACATCCAGCCTGCATTTTTGTTTTCACAAGTAGGTAACAGTTTTCACTGAAACAAGAAGAGAAAGAATATTTAATCCTAATGACATCCAGGGTGCAGCAATATTTTCCTGGATTGTGGTACCTAACAGAGACAGATAATGTTATTTTACCTTCTAATGGAAAACTGCAGAAAGATAAAAGGCAATTGGAAAAAAAATCTTTTCAGGAAATGATGAATTTAACTGTCTTTAAAATATAGATAATAGTCTTAGTAACTCCTTAAGAGGAATGATCATGTTCTCTGCTGCACTGACAGTGAAAGGTAATCCTAGAAGATTATATTTAGGAAAACATTAATCACATAGGTCAATATCTTAAACTGTGTGGTAAACACAGAAGATGAGCCAAACAACCCAAATCTGTCACTGCTTAGTTGCCTTGGTAAGCTGATGGTTTTTTTTCCCCAGGAGAGATTAATGGGGTTTTTATCAGATGTTTATTGTGAAACCATGATATCTGAGATCAATAGCAAGCATACAAATTTAAGGAAATTTCAATAGATTTTCCCCAATTCGGGTGTGATAAGCTGAATGTGTATCAAATATGTTTTCACAAGACAAGTATAGCACATCATTAACAGATAAAAAGAAACGGGAATATATTTACACATTTTGTTATAATTAGGGTCTGCTTGGTCTATCCCAGTGGCACATTTAAGTGTTGATAAGTGGATGAAGATCCATAAAATGTCACAGCTACAGGAATGAATCTTAATTAAAAAATTTCAAAAAAGGACACAGACTGAATTAGATGAAATGAAAAGGTATATTATATCTCAGTGACTATATGGAGACAGTTTGTGCTAAAATATAACAGAATTAAATAAGAAATTAATGGAATGATTTAATATGCCTGATTAGAGGCCAAATTTTCTGATGCACGGAAAAAAATCCAGGTGCACTACTATAGCTATTTTCTCAATCTGTGCAGTTGCAGAGCTACAGTCATGTTGGGATCATGGAGACACGGTGGGATGCCTCCCATGACTGATGTTTTTCAATGGAGAGATACAGGCTCTTTAGAGTAGATGTACAGGATGGGAAGGGGGGGGGCTGTTGTCATTTATGTGAGAGAGACGCTGGAGTGCATGAAGCTCTGCCTCAGGATGAGTGAGGAACCAGCAGAGAGTTTATTGGTCAGGATTAAAGAGAGGACACGTAAAGGGGACTTATAGTGGGTGGGTGTCTGCTACAGGCTGCCTCACCAGGAAGAAGAGAAGGCCTCTACAGACAGTAAGAGCAGCCTCATGTTCACAGGCCCTGGTCTTCATGGAGGACTTCTTCCATCCCAATAGCTGCAGGAAGGACAATACACCAGGACACAAGCAATCCAGGAGGTTCCTAGAGTATATCAAGGGCAACTTCCTCACCCAAGTGATAGAGGAGACGACAAGGAGACATGATCTGCGGGACCTCATACTCACCAACAACAAGGGCCTTGTTGTGGATCTGAAGGTCCAAGGCAGCCTTGGCTGCAGTGCCCATTAGATAGTGGAGGTCAGGATCCTGAGGAAAGGGGGGAGGGTAAAAAGCAAGCCCTGGACTTCAGGAGAGCAGGTTTTTGTATCTTTAAAAACCTGCTTGGAAGAGTCCTGTGGGATAGCATCCTAGAGAGAAGAGGGGCCTAAGAAAGCTGGTTGGTATTCAAGGATCACCTAGTTCAACCTCAAGTGCAGTCCATCTCATCAAGTGGGAAGTGAGCAAAAATGCCAGGAGCCTGCAAGGATGAACAAGGAGCTCCTGGCCAAACTCAAATGCAAAAAGAAGTATACAGAGGGTGGAAGCAAGGTAAGGTAACCTGGGAGAAATACAGAGGCATTGCCTGATTATCCAGGGACGAAGCTTGGAAAGCCAAAGCCCAGATGGAGTTGAATATGGCCAGGGATGTCAAAGACAACAAGAAGAGCTTCCATAAGTACATAGGCAACAAAAGGCCAACTAGGGAAAATGTGGGCCCGTAGTTCAACAAGACAGGGAACCTGGTTGCACATGACTTGTAAAAGGCTGAGGTACTGAATGCCTTCTTTCCCTCAGTCTTTGCTAGTGAGATCAGCCTTCAGGAATTCCAGGTCCCAGAGACCAGGGGAAAATCTGGAGCAAGGATGAGATATCCTTGGTGGAAGAGGGATTCAGGGAATTCTTAAGTATTCAGGGAATACTTAAGCAAACTGGACATGCATAGGTCCATAGGCCCTGATGGGATGCATCCATGGGTTATGGCTGAGCTGGCAGATATCATTGCAAGGCCACTCTCAATGATCTTTGAACAATCATGAAAACTGGGAGAGGTGCCTGAGTACTGGAAGAAAGCAAATATCTTCAAGAAGGGCAAGAAGGACGACTCGGGGAATTACAATCCAGTCAGCCTTACCTCAGTCCCTGGCAAGATGATGGATCTTTTTCTAAATCCTTCCAGAGTGACAAGAAAATGTAAACTGAAGAATAACTAAGGTAAAAGGAGAAAGAAACTTCCCTAAAGGTTGTAGAGTTATTGTGTAAAATGTTAAGAATTCTTATATATAGGTGAAGATGTTTCCCTGCTTTGACTGCTTTGCCCATCCTGCTAATTTCTTGGCAAGTGAATGACATGGTGGAACCTATCTTGTAAATTCCTATGCAGTTCCAGCCCTCTTTGAAACAGAAAAACCCTGGCTTCAGTCAATTGCTTACTTGTCCATTTCATATTTGACTGGTGGCTATAATAGAAGCAGCAATGTCTTCAATAGTCTTAAGCAACCTAGTCACATCCACAGAAAAGGAACAACTCCTGCCTTGCATAGCCAACATGGATTTTGACCATCTTGAAAAGGGTATTGTCTTCCATTTTCTGGCCAATATCCAAGAGCAGAAAGAGGGTGAGCCCAGTATCTGGGTGGAAGGATGAGAAGCAGTTCACTACAGTCATATAGATGTGGGCTACAGACTACAAAAGTGATCTAGAAGATGGCAGCAAACACGTGTTGAGAATAAAGGCAAAAGCACTGTAGCAGTAGATCTGGGCGTGCTATCATTAACTTACATGCAAAATACAAGGAGTAGGGACAGTTAAAAGTAAGAGACTGTAAGTTTTAAAGTACACTTTAAAAATTGCAGTATGTTTGGTGTCTAGTAATTTTTCAATATTTTGGCTCAAGTTGGTGCTTTACCTACCTCGAGATCTCTGTGGGTTGTCTGTACCCATATTGTGGTTTAACCGGGCAGGCAGCTAAACACCACACAGCCATTCCATCACTCCTCCCCTCCCCAGTGGGATGGGGGAGAGAATCAGGATAAAAGTAAAACCCATGGGTTGAGCAGTGATCGTTCCCCCCCAGCCAACTCCCTCTAGTTTATATACTGAGCATAACGTCATATGGAATGGAGTACCCTTTTGGCCAGTTTGGGTCAGCTGTCCTGGTTGTGCCCCCTCCCAGCTTCTTGTTCACCTGGCAGGGCAGGGGAAGCTGAAAAGTCCTTGACTAGTGTAAGCACTACTTAGCAACAACTAAAACATCAGTGTGTTACCAACACTATTCTCATCCTAACTCCAAAACACAGCACTATGCCATCTACTAGAAGGAAAATTAACTCTATCCCACCTGAAACCAGGACAACATGTCTCCCACAATCCTACTCTCCTGCAGCCGAAACACGGGGGCTTTTCAAAACCTGTCACTAAATGTATAAATGTTGTTGCTATTACATTTTTAAGGGGAAAAGTAGTTTAAAGATGTAAAATTTTGAGCTGTAGAGATGCTCTCTGCAGCATAGAATAGGTGAAGTATAAGAAAAACACAAAAATGGAGGAATAAATCTTTGATGTCTTTAATGTTATCGTCTCCAAATTGATAATGATAGTCCAGTACCAGAAACAAAACAAAATACTATAGAAATCTCAAGATATTACATTTGAAATTTGTATTCCATACAGAATAATCTGACCTTTTTATAAATCACAAGAAATAACACTAGGTGCCTAAATTAGCTACAGCTACTCAGCATTAGCTAATTCCAGTCAACCATGGGTGAACCTTAATTTACAGCATATCTAAATATGACTGACAAATTCTTGGAAACCCCTAATGTTTCAATTATTCTTCAATTTTCTTTTTGGAAAACCAAACTCTAAAGTTCATAGAGGAGATGACAACTTAAAGAATCCAAAGTTTATAATTAAGCAGTTTTTGGTGCTACTTTTTCACAATTAGTTGATGTTTTCAAGTTCTGTATAATTTATACTAACAGCAATCAGAAGCAGCTGAAATGCAGTCTTGTGATTAGGAAGACAATGAAATATTGACAGTTCTGCACAGTTATTTATGGCTTTTTTTCTAACAGTCAGACCCAGCCAAAAATATGTACCAAAATTTAATACTGTTTCTTTTCAAGAGGAAAAAAGGGTATGAAATGTCATACTGTAATTAAATGTTAAAAATAGCAGTCTGTTTCCATTAAACTTTAAGTTCAAGTTACCATTTGAAACAGAATATTGTTACCATTTGAATTCTCTGAATATAGAAAAAATGTACCTCCTTTCCATTTGAATAAGGATTTTTGGTAAAACACAAGAACTGGCTACTTCCTTCAAACACTTTTAAAAATGCTGCTTTCCATTTCTTTAACAATCTATACAACCTTCTTTCGTCTGAGCGTATAACAAATAGAAACAGTTCTGATGAAATCTTTTTATGTAAAGAAAACAAAAGTGAAAATTAGTAACAGAAATAGCAATGCTATCAAATTCTGTCAGAATTGGTTCAAAGACAGATGAAGTTCACAGCTAACTAGTGATCAGTGCTGTTTGAGAGATATAGTTTATATAGGCTTTGGTGCAGCAAGATGAGGCCAAGCAGCATGATAATCTGGGAATTTTGACCTCACCTAGAGCAAATATTCCATGTCTTCAGATGTGATGTCTGGCTCACCCTGAATCTCTACTGGTTTGCTTTGAGAATACAAAACCCAAATCTCCAAGCTTCATTGTGGCCTCCAATATGGTTTAACTCATAGTACCAAATTATCCTCAGAGTTAATATTCTCAAGAAACAATGTGAAGCCAATAGCAGACCTTAGAGATAGATGAGCAGGAGAACACTGAAAAATACGTGGGCATGACTATTAGATAGAAATTCTTCATGTTTTAGTACTTGGGTACTTTTCTAGAAGGATTTCAGAGAGGACGTGAAAGGCTGAACAGGCCTAGAAATCCAACAGACCCATTATCCACTAGATGTAGACTCTCTGGCTTTAAATTTGAGACACAGCATCATGTGTTGCCAGGCTTACTTTGAGGATTCACTGAATTGCCTCAGGGACTTTTCTCCTTTTAAGAATATATATATATAGGTTCTATAATCAGTTTCTGCTGCATTTGGACCACTTAACAGATGCACAGACTGTGCTGTCTCCAGATCTTATCATCAGTTCCCCCTCTTCCCTAAAGAGAGGACAAGCACCTTATTTCAGCCTGCATTAGTGCCCATGACATGGTCATTACTTGCCCCAGTTTGTCAGCAATCCAGATTCCCTTCTGACTTGCTACTCTTCCAATTTAGTTTTGGATGAGTTTCCTTCACTTTTCTAATTCATAATGATTTATGCTGACAGTAGTATATATATGTTAACAAAATAATGCATACGGGAATTAGAGGTAAGCCATATGCCAAATTCTGGCTATAATTCTTCAGTAGTGCATAATAGATGATATTCAGTCTCTTCTCCAGCCATTTAATATAATGTTTGATTTACTTTTGTTCACTGTTTTGGATACAGAAAAAAGGCATCTTAAATGGAAGGTGGAGAGAGAAAGCAATTCCAAATGTTTTATATCTTTAAAAATGTACTATTCAGCCTCTAACACTTATGTCAGTTGCAATAGAAAAGGATTCATTTCTATTTTTGCTAAAGATAATTTTAGCTCCTGCAGGTGTATTTTCATGTGGTTATATACTGTGTTTTATAAGATGGTACTGCAGAAGCTGGTATTCATATTCAAAGCTGCAGAAGACTGTGCAGTAAAGATTCTACAAGTCATGAAAAGACAAAATTTACTAAAATCACATTTACACACTCTAGCAACAATAGACAGCTGTCAATCGCAAGCAGCGCTGCCAAATATTGATCTACAAAAAATATTTAGACCTTAGTTCCCTGTGGGAGCTAACAACTGATACATTCAGTCCATGTCAAGATGAAAATAAGCCATCTGCTCAACATACAATATTGATATCCTTTTAATTGGGCCTGCTTTTTTTTTCTTTTTCTTTTTTTTTTTAAAAATCGCTTTTCTGCACCGTATTTAAAAAAATCATTAGTGCTAATACTCTAGCTTTGAGTCTTTTTGTGATCACACTCCAAAAGAAAAAAAACTGTCAGAGAGAAGAGCTCAATAAGGAGGGGCAAGTGACACCCTAAAGGGCTGTGATTCAATTTTAGTTGTTTCCAGCCACAAATACTTAATACTTAATGGGTGAGTAAAGGGCTGATTCAGCTCTTGCACTGGGAGGGAGAGGACAGAATTACCAATAAGGACTAAGAAGTCATTTGACCATTTATTCCCTCTTGCATGACCCATACATAAAATTAGAAAATTTCCTTATTCATAGTCAGGCAGCAATTCCTTGAATATTTTTAACTTAAATATTTCTGTCTATAATCCTGAAATGGAACACCAGATGAATTTAAAAAAGTGAGAAATGGATCTAAACTTTCTATCTCAGGTATATTATTAGATTAAAATGGTCATATTTTAAAATTTCCTTTAAAAAAATTCAGACTGATCTATCTAAAGTAAAGTAATCCAAATAGCTCTAAAAGAACTGACATATCACACCACAGGTTGACATATTCTCATTAAAAAAGCAGCTACAGTTTTCTCAAAGAAAAATTTGTATTTGAAGCAATGGAATAGGGAGCCATCATGAAGTTTTTAATAGAATTACTGGATGTCTTGTGATTTGATGTTCTTTAAAGTTACAATGAAAATGACATCTAAAAATAAATCAGTATTCCAATCTCTGTCAGTTTCCATAAAATTTAATATAGCCAACTGAAATAATAATTTATCTAAAAATTTAGAAGTAGAATAGATAATAAAATGTCTTCCAAGTGGATAAGGGCCGAAGCTATAAAACCAACATCTACATTGAGATCTTCATTAAGCTGTTGAAACCTATGCTATTTTTTGTTTTATTCCTGAAGTCAGAGTCAGCTACAAATGTCCCTACTATACAAGCCATAAAGGCACATCTGAGCTGACAAATATGAACAATTTTGGAGCTTTAATTGAGCCACTGGTAAGCTGGCTGTTAAGCAACAATTAACTATTTACTAAATCAAAGTCTAACTTCAGTTTAAAAGTGTAATCTCAAGTTTGGAAAACATTAGGATCCATACTTTTGGTCTTGAAACATTTATTTTTTAACAGAGTTCAATACTTGATCCAACAATGTCCAGTTCCCATTTTTAGTGGATTCCACCCAAAACACAACAACAAACAAAGACAGAAAGGTTCAAAAGTGCATGTCCATAATACAAATGCTCACAAAATTATCTTTGATGCCAATCTCATAATTAGCAGACACAGTGATCATCCTGAACAAGATAATCTGATTTGCCTCTCACAAACCTTCTACTTTAATCTTACTACATGTTTGGGGTTTTTTCAATATTCATACCTATTATTTTATTATCATATATTGCTAAGATATATTTGGGAATTCAGCAAATTATTTCTGTTTAGAACAAGATTAACATTTCTGATGTAATTTATTTTATTAATGTATTTTTTGGTATTGCATCAGTCTCATGGTAACTAAACATTTTTGTCTCAGGACTTTTTTCTCAATGGAAATGATAGCAAACATATTGAACTGACTTAGTGACTATTCCTCTTCATCATTATATTGTGGAAATGATATCTAAGTGGAAACTATTTCTTAAATGCAACTTAGGTAGAAAATATAGAACTTTGTAGCACATCTGAGTGTGAGAAAATGGGGAAATCATATTAAAAGCATAAATATACTTAAATACACCTCAGACTGAGGAAGTTCTGGCCAACGCATTCCAAAGAATTATTCACGAGCTAACAAGCTGATGAAGTTTTCCCAAGTGCCTGAATTATTTGGGTGTGTCATATAAAGGCTTTGGAAGACATATCTTGTGCATGCAGACACTTAATTTAAGTAGTAAGTAGTTACATTAGATGCATGTTTCATTCTCCTTTTACTTGTCCTTTCTTGAATTAATTCAACAGTGGAAGTTCATACACTTCAGAGAGGAATATTTATTGACTGATTGGTCATTTGAGTTGGTAATCAATTTATCAATATCCCATGCACAACAGGTAAGTATTATTTTTCTTTTTATCTTCTCTCTCTTTCACTCAGTTCCCTTTCTTGTCTACTTCAATAACCACTGTAGTCTGGAAGTAGAACAAAATTAAAACTATACTCTTGGTCAACACTAAGTATGAAAACAGAGCATGAAAACAAACTGTTGCAGAAGTTATTTTTCCTTATTTTATTACCTCTTCTTTGCAATAAGAATCATAGAATGGTTTAGGTTGGAAGGTACCTTTAAAGATCACCTAGTCCAACCCACCTCCCATGAACAGTGATATCTTCCACTAGATAAGGTTGCTCAAAGTCCCATCCAACCTCCATCTTGAATGCTTCCAGGGATGGGGCATCCACAACTTCTCTAGGAAAACATTTTCTGAGTCTCACCACCCTCATAGTAAAAAATGTCTTCCTTATATCCAATTTAAGCTTACCCAATTTCAGTTTAAAACTGATGCCCCTTTTCCTGTCACTACAGACTTTGATAAAAAGTCTCTCTCCATCTTTCTTATAAGGCCCCTTTATATATTGAAATGCCACAACAAGGTCTTCCTGGAGCCTTCTGTTCTTGAGGCTGAACAAATCAAACTCTTTCAGCCTTTCTTCACAGGAGAGGTGTTCCAGCACTCTGACTATCTCTGTGGCTTTCCTCTAGACCTGCTCTAACAGGTTCATGTCTCTCTTTTGCTGGGGCTCCCAGAGCTGTATCCAGTACCGCAGGTGGGGTCTCACAGAGCGGTGTAGAAGGGAAGAAATACCTCCCTGAACCTGCTGGCCTTGCTTCTTCTGGTGATGCCCAGGATACAATTTGCATTCTGGCCTGCAAGCACACATTGTTGGCTCATGTCCAATATTTCATCTACCAGTATCTCCAAGTCTTTCTCCCCAAAGTCCTTCTCCTTCTCTGTCATGTCTCACTGTTTTTTTTAAAGAAAGACATATCTAAAATAAAATTAAAGCAAATCTAAACTACAAAATTATAGGAATTCTTCTTCTCTTTAAAAAAACCCTACCCGTTTTGGAGGGAGATGCTGAAAACAAGACAAATGGTAAATACTGTAAGAGAGGTCTACCCATAGTTCAGTACATGTTATTTCCAGATTTTCCTATTTTACCGAAACAGCAGGAGAAGAACATCCTACCCAAGGTTGGTAAGGAACCTGTCTACAGAATTACATTTCCTTTGGGTTTTTTTTGTTGTTGGAACTGCAAAACAATTAAGCTTTATATGATATATTGCTAATATTACTGAACTTTGTCCCATCTCTGAGTAACACTGAAAAGTTTGCAAAAGGCTGTCTGCAGCTAACATGCTGCAGGTTTTCCTGCGCAGTTCTCAGGCCAGCTAAGAAAAGTGCTCTGCTGATACTGATGAATTATCTTCCCCACCATGTATCAAAGCAACACGTTCATTTACTCTCATGCCAAAACAGAGGCATTTTGTATAACAACTCAGAAGCACATCAATGTCTACCTGGTCTACCTGTACTTTAGCAAAGCCTTTGACACATCCTCCCACAGTATTCTCCTAGAGAGCCTGGCGGCTCATGGCTTAGACAGGCATGCTCTTCGCTGGGTAAAAAACTGACAGGATGGCCCAGCCCAGAGAGTTGTGGTCAACGGAGTTAAATCCAGTTGGCGGCCGGTCACAAGTGGCATTCTCCAGGGCTCAGTTTAATATCTTTATCAATGATCTGGATGAGGGGATTGAGTGCATGCTCACTAAATTTGCAGATGACACCAAAGTGGGCACGAGTGTCGATCTGCTCGAGGGTAGGAGGGCTCTACAGCCCAGAGGGATCAGGACAGGCTGGATCAACGGGCCAAGGCCAACTGTATGAGGTTTAAGAAGGCCAAGTGCCAGGTCCTGCACTTGGGTCACAACAACCCCATGCAACATTACAGGCTTGGGGAAGAGTGACTGGAAAGCTGCCCAGCAGAAAAGGGCCTGGGGGTAGTGGTTGACAGGCGGCTGGATATGAGCCAGCAGTGTGGCCAGGTGGCCGAGAAGGCCAACAGCATCCTGGCTTGTATGAGGAATAATGTGACCAGCAGGACCAGGGAAGTGATCACACGACCTTGTACTCCATGCTGGTGAGGTTGCACCTCGAATACTGTGTTCAGTTTTGGACCCCTCACTACAGGAAAGACATTGTGTTGCTGGAACATGTCCCAAGAAGAGCAACGAAGTTGGTGGAAGGGTCTAGAGCACAAGTCTTATGAGGAGCGGCTCAGGGAACTGGTTGTTTAGCCTGGAAAAAAGGAGACTGAGGGGAGACCTTATGAACTACCTGAAGGAGGTTGTAACGAGCTGGGTGTTGGTCTCTTCTCCCAGGTAACAGGTGATGGGATGAAGGGAAATGGCCTCAAGTTGTACCAGGGCAGGTTTTGATTGGACATCAGGAAAAATTTCTTCACAGAAAGGGTTATCAGACATTGGAACGGTCTACCTAGGGCAATGGTTGAATACCAATCCATGGAGGCATTTAGAAGTGTTAGGTTTGTGGTTGGACTTGACAATCTTAAAGGTCTTTTCCAACCTAAACTATTCTATGTGTCTATGTTGCCCATAGAGGAGAGGTGCTTGAGTGCAATGAATCAAGTGTTTCAGATGTTTTCTTGGTGACCCAGAAAGGGTGATAATGCCTTTGTCATTAAATACAGTGTTATTTTCAGAGTCCAGTTTTCTTCTATATAGTATTTACATGGTATTTCAGAAAAAAATTTTAAGACAATGGAATGATATATTGAAATGTCTATCATTCCTTACCTTTCCTAATCCCCCTCTTCCCTGTTAATTACCACCATATCTGCCATATCTCAGAACACTGTAAAAAAAAAAAAACAGGTCTGAAGATTAATTGTAATAAAGTGTATTTTCCACGAAATAACACATGGTACATTAATTTATTTTTTTTTTTGTGACAGGAGAAGCTGTTACTCTTTTTCCTCCAAACATTTCTGACTCTTCTTGTTCAATTTTAACTCTAATAATCAGAGATCCCATAATGACTTTTTTTACAGTTGCAATTCTTTCAAAAAAAAAAGAAAGTCTACTTGCCAACCACTAAGGTTTCTTTTTAACAGATTGTGAGGGGGAAAAAAAGATATTTCTTTAAAACCAGAAAACATTCCACTTTATGTAAATTTTAAGGAAGGGTTACAAAAATAATTTGACCATCGTTAACCAAAGCATAGGTTCGATGTCAAACTGAGTAGTTCTACTTGTTCTTGAGTTGCTGCCTGTTCTCTGTTTATTCTCCCCCTATTCACTTTCTGCTCTTTAGGAATCCTGTTTACTAATAACAATATCTGCGCTAATCCTGTATATCCAAGAACGAGGAAGGTTTTATATGAGTCCTTGTTATCCATACTCTTCCACCAAGGTTTTACACAGGGAGCTGTGTATGAAACTGCTGGATGATGATCCATCATTTCAGATCAAGTGACTGACTGCTGATGAACTGTAATAGTCTACTGTGCTATTATAGAAAAGCAGATGCAGGAAATCCCAAGATGCCTTTGGGATAAATTCAAAGTTGAAATAAATAATGGTATGAATTGGTCTTCATTTGAAATGAAATAAAACCAAACCAGCTCTGATCCAATTGTTTGGATGGCTTTACGTTTTCAGCCTAGTTTCAAAACCAGTAAATCATACTCAAGAGGACAGCAACATATGTGTTTTGATGGTGAATCTCCATAAATGTTTGTTACTTATAATTTTCACAAGCAACAACTCTCTATAGATCTCAGGAGTTGCAATCAGTGTGCGTGAGCACAAAGCCCATTATTAGCCATTACCTTCTAGTGTAAAGATGATGTACTTCTCTAGTACCTTTCCCTTGTAAACTGCTGAAGAAAAATAAAATGCAACTCTGAAATAGTCAACAGCTAATTAGGGCTAAAGCTATTTATTTCTACAGTTACCCATTACTCAAATGAGTGATTCTTAAAAAATTGTGGCAACTATACTATGTTCCAAGGTGATTTCAGCAAGTGCACCTCCTGACTGGAGATGTGCTGCAGGTAATTTAAAGTGCCATTGTTAGAATAAATACATCAAGCATATTTATATAGCACAATTCCAATCCAGTACAAAAACACAATTAAAAAAATCAAACTTTAAGTCTGATTTGATGGACCGTCACAATAACTGATATAACTAGACTTGGCTGAAAGAAAATCACATTAGGGGTGTAAGAAATGGAACAGGGAGAGATCTCAAGAAACCACCGCTAAATGCTTGTCCCAAAATAGGATTTGTATACAAAATATAGTCAACAAATATTTGTCCAAATTTAATATTAAAAGAAGATTCTAACATAAAAAAATGTTTCAAGTAGTAAGAAGACCTAATAAAGACTGTCACTCTACTGTAGAATGTATTTTTCATCTATTTAATAATTCAGTGTTATATCAAAACCAAAGTAGAATAAAAATCTTAATGACAAAACTACTAAAATACTAAAATTCCCCCGTTTGGTCTTTTTTGAGCACTATCTTATCAAAGGGTAAAAAGAAGACCACTTCCAAAATCTTGCAGAATCATTGACATAATTTCCCTAACTCTTTAGAACTATTTAATTTAATTTTATGGATCTAAAGCCATGGACCTACCTAAACTTTAATAAAATGTCAGCTTCTGACATATGCGAATTATTAGGATGCAAAGTTAAAAACTGGAGAATTTTACAGGCACTAGTTGCTGGTTTTATTATAAATCTGTAAGCTACCTCCACCTTCTAAACAGTACCATTTCATTAATCTAAAATGTTTAGCTGCAGATACCATGTCATTAATTTTATTTACATTGGAATGAGACTGTCTGCACACTAAAAGTGGTTGCTTTCCAAATCTGAAACAGATATAAAGCTAAGGAAAAATAGTATAAACAATCTCTTTTGTGTGTTCTATCTACCAGAGCACTGGATTGACTCTTCTATTTTGATCTCACACTGTTGATTTGGATTAGTGTTAGAGAAGGTAAATCAGTTACTCATTATCATTCTGCCTGCTATCTTGGTGCTTCCTCAAATCTTATGTAAATGCAAGCACTGACCTGCAGATTCACACACAATCAGTATGTTTTATGACTGTGGATGTTCAAATATATATAATGGCCAAACTGCAAACTGCTATGGATGTTCATTAGTTCTTTTTCTTCCTCCCTCCCTCCCTCTCTCCCTCCTTTCCTCCATTCCTTCCTTCTTTTACCACCCCTCCCCCACTCCTGTTTGCTTCTGAGAATCTTATTTTAATTAAATAAAAACAGTTACGTTTTTGGCAAATAGCAGTGTTAGCAAACTATCTTCTATCAGGTATCAGGCTATTAGAAAGCGCATAAAAGTGACTAACTTCTAGGAAAAGATGACTTTGCAAAGTAACGTTACCCATACAGTATTTTTAATCTCTTTTGTTTGCCTGTCACAGAGCGAGCAGAAATATAAGATTATGTTGTAGTAAATTTCCTTTCAGTTAAGAGAAAGTGAAGCTCACGTTTATCTATGGTATTTAAAGGTGTTCCTTGGATCCTAAACAAAGAGAATCATAGAACTTCTTTTAAGCTTATGTGTCATTATTCAGTCACTAGAAAGATACAGACTCACTGTATTTGGAACTCAGTTCTCCACCCATTTCACTCATCTGTAGTAACAATTTGTTACACAACCCAATAAATTCCTGCCAGTTGTAAAGCAGTGAAGTGTGCAAGAAAAAATCAAGATGTTCCAAGCAAAAAAATTGTGAAATCCCTCATAACTTGCCTACAGCATTGTTTTGTGGCTACTGAATACAATTACAACTGAAACTGCAACCCATCTTAGGCAAGCTGCTCTAGGTGGCCTCCTTGAGCAGAGGGGGTAGACAACATGATCTGAAGAGGTCCCTTCCAACCTCAACCCTTCTGTTATTCTGTGAATGTATGTATATTCATACATCAGTTAGGGAATGAGATATCAGCGGGATAGAAGGGTTTAAAAGATTCATATATCAGATCTGCTTCAAACTTCAGGATTTTACTATATTGATTTTCATTAACAATACGCATCACCAATGGTTGGTTCTTACTCGGTATTAATCATTAGCGCTACATACTTTAACAATTAGTGGCAATGAGCCTGCTTCCTTGCTCTGCAAAAGCAAAGGTGATGATGTTATTGGTCCATTCTGCATCCTTTTTTTGCTTCTTGCAGATTTTAGTACTTACAGGTGATTTCCTGAACCCTGTTTATGCAAGCATATCCCAAGTCTTTGTTTGACCTCCTGCAGTTACATATTATTTATACATTTATGGTCGCCTATGTTACAAAATGCTTGATGATGATCATGTTGTTAGTAAAGTTACAATGTTACAAAGTACTGTCACTGGTTACATTGTATTAATATGCTTTGGTCTGGTTCTAAAGCAAGGAAACAGTAATCCTATCTTGTTTTATCTGCTTCCACTTTATGGGTGCTATAGGCTTCTGCTTTGGCTATAGGCTGATAGTAAGAATTTTACAACTTATAAAATTATATTATTAACCCTTTCATAGTTGGAGGCATGTCCTCTTATAAGTAAGAATCTTGCTGTCGCTGAGTGAATGTCATATTTCTAGATGATCTGTTTCTAGGACTCACACATAAAACTTGTGAGGAGAGAAGCCAGGTAAAAGTATAAGACCTCCTTTTTTTTTTTTTTTTTTTCCCCTGTAGAAAAATGGTTAGTTACATTGTAGTCTATATGATTTAAGTAAATACGCTGTAAATCTTCAGGGGTACATATGCAGACAATGATGGCCCAGACTCTGCTTCCATTATATTTCCAAATGTGTATCATTAACTGAGTATTAAATGTGTTACAATTTATGGCCTACAGTATTCAAGTACAAGTAGAAATCAATTATTGTTTCCTATTAAAGTAGGAGTTACGGACTATTAAGCAATGTCTCAAATGGACCAAGGTTATTACTGAAAAAAAAAATAATGGAAAACATTCTAACTCAACATGCTCATGAGGTCTCATAGAAAAAGCTTTAATTGTCAGTATTTCAAAATGATGTAGCATTACTAATCAATACAGAGGTAAGAATGACCATCAGATTATATCAGACCTCTGTGTAATGAAAACTAATGAAGTTTATGGAGAAGTGACACATGTTCACACACTTGGAGATAGGCTAAAATAAATTAATTTACTTCACAATAATATGTAATTAACTAGCAAATCCCAGACTACATAAGACACTCATTGCATGGCTCAGCTGCTTCTGTACAATGGACTTCATCAGGTCTTTAGTGCTTTCTAACAATTGAAAGAGCTTTCAGAGAAATAGCAGAATTGAAGATGGTCACTTAGCACGTTTTCAAACCTCAAGACAGTTAATAAGAAAGCTAATTTAAATTAACTTTTCAATTAAGATTTTGAGACCTGGTAGTAAATGTATTGCTTAAGATTCAAATAAAGTAAATATGCTACACTTATTCTACCCACTAATTAGGGTTTTAAAAAAAATACAATTAAGTTTGTTCATATAAATCTACCAATTATTCTTTCAGTTTTAATCCAAATCCCACTTAATGCAGTTGAAAATCTCCTAATGCCTTCAATGAAACAGGATCAGGCTATTACTTTTGTTTTTAAATTTAGTTTTGCCTGGGAAAGAATACCGATATCTACTAAGTGGTGGGAAAATTAATAACTACTGTTCAATTTTAATATATAAGGATGGGATAGTCCTCTTCTGGCCTGTAAACCACAATATTCTAATACTAGCAAAATATAACTTTGCAAAGACTTGCCTTATGTTAACTGAAAATTCTGGGAGTAGTTTATTTTTATCCTAGAGTTCAAGTGTTTAATTCAGGGGAGTGACAAATGAGTATGCAGAAAGCCTACGTCCAATAACCTATCAAAAAGCACAGGGTGGCTACATGGACTCTTGATGCACTGATAGTCATACTTTCTGACTCCTTCAGTCTTCTCTTTCTAAGATCTTCTATCCCAAGGCACTGTAAAAGACTCTGAAATTGCAGATGTGCAATGCAAATGCATTGTGAACTGACTTCCTCAATTTTGCCAGGTCTGTAGTATAATGATATTAGATACTCATATAATTACATACTTATATAATTATACACATTTATAAGTACATAACTGTAATGTAATTGTCCACTGTTTTAGGAGTTCTTCTCACTCAAGACAAAAAGATGGTAGGAAACTAGTTTTTCAGAACAGTTTAAAGAAATTGTTAACTCCTTCAAATAAAATAAATGGTGCCTTACAGGAGGCCTGTGGGATTTTGCAGACATACACTCTACATGCATACTTATATGGAACCCCTTCAACAACACTAGTCAAGTGTTTAAAAATTATCTTCTCCTTTTAAATACAAATATTAAGAGAAGGGGGAAAAAGGTTCTGTCTGATAGGTCCAGCAAAAAAAAGCAAGTTAAATCTACTTTGCAGTGAAATAATTTTGAACAAAATAATTCATTCAATACTATTAAGTATTTCAAACAGCACTAGTCTTTACCTTATTCTCTGAGGTCTCCATAGATCTAACAATTCAATGCCAAACACACAGTGCAGCACAGCCTTCCTCCCTCACCAATTTCTACTTCTGAGAAAAGAAATGAGACTTCATGCAGTTCTCTTTCTACCTGCTTTTGCGCACTTATGAAGCTTCATCCTGCTAGCACTAATTACTCCTGTAACTGGATTGTGGAAATCACTGATAGCTTTTATTACCAAGAACAAATAGCCCTGCTTATAACAGACTTGGAAAAAATTTCCTTTCTTTAGAGCAAGGGAGCTATCCCTTTCCAAAAACGCAAGGCTGATCAAATAAAACATTCAAAGAAAATGTGTTTGAAAATCCTTTCACCTTACTCTTTGTTTTTTAAAATGTTGATAACTATCTTTAGAGTATATCATATCCACATCCAGATAACAAGTCAATCCCCCTGAAGAAACCTATGAAGGTAAATTGAAAACATTTCTTTCAAACCTCTTCATTTGGTAATACAAAATGTCAAGAAATTTTAGAAATTGTTGTGGAATCCCCATGTTCTGAGATATTTATTATTCAACAGAACAAGGCCCTGAGCAACCTGAGCTAATGTCACAGTCAGCCTTGCTTTGAGCAGGGGATTAGACTAGTAGACCTTCTGAGGTCCCTGTCAGACTAAAATAATCTGTGATTTTATGCTTCTGCATTTAAAGAGTGTAATTGTTCAAGATACAAGTATCTTCAGAGCTTTCTTTTTCCTTAAATGTATGTGGAATTTACAAGAATTTTGTGACAGACAGTATCATCTTATTTGGTTATTCTTAGTTTGCTTGTTATAGTCCTTAAGGAATAGGGGAAGCTCTTCTGAGTTTAAGAGCATTTTTGGTTTTCTGGAGGAGCCCATATGTAGGAGAAACATTATCCACCTCTAGCTGTGGCTGTTTAAAAGTCACATTACACACGGGGATGCCTAATATCTTCTTTAGAAAATAGACTTAGACGGTTCCTGAGTAAGACAAGGAGAGTAATAGTTGATTTATGAAAGAAATTTAGCTGATCTAGGGACTCAAGCTAAACTTTTAAAGAAAAAAGAAGTGAAAACTTGACTTGCTTTCTCTACCTTCCCACTGCCTTGATTTTTAATTTTACACAGAAAATATCTTGGTATTTGACCTTTTTTGTCATGCTAGGAAGTTACATGGATGTGCCTTTCTCAGACAAAAGGAAAATAAATAAATGTGCTAGGAAGGGAGTGAGTCTTTAATTTCATGCTGTATATGATCAAACTTTTTTGTGACTGGAGTGGAGTTTTCTAGTTCAGTCAGGGTTTTGTCCATCTCAGTCACACAGAGAACAACTGTGATTACATTTTCTCTACAAAGAGAACTGTTGTTATATCACAAATGCTACATATTTTACAGTTCTGCTGATCATCTTCCTGCACATCAAGAGTGGTTTTCAAAATTTGCCACATACAGCTCAGAAATATAACTCACACATACAGGTCTGCTTGGAGCTTCCAGGGTTGAAAGACTGGTCTCTGACAATACAAATATTTAACTACAGGCTTTTTGTGAATATCTGAACTTAAAATATCTGGTACGATTGGGGTATCAGTGGATGACCTTGCAGTTGTTTTCCTGTTACTCAAAAAAGCAACTAGGTCAATTCAAGTGGCAATCAGTTAATTTTTATTGAGAGCAGCAGTCGAAGCAGGATGGTTAAACTTGTCAAATACAGGGGAAACACCCAGTCACAAACACATGCACACTCACCTACATATATACTGGTCCTGGGTGCATGCCAAGCTGCGTCCCTCCTGAAAGCACCTAGGATCAAATACTCCCAGCTCCAATCCATTTTATATCCAACATAGACCAGACCTTGAGATGTCACAGAGGTGGCATAGTCTAGGGAAGTCATGATAGTTTCTGTCAGCTGAGTTTATTTCTTAGTAGATGTGCAAGATCCAAAGTGCAAGAATATTATTATGCATAAGGGGATAAAACAAAAATTACAGAAAAAAGATAGAAGTTGTATACTGATAGAGAAGAATGAAATCATATCCTGTCCCAATTTAATTTTATTTAATCTCCTATTAAGTAAATAATTCATTGTTGTATCATATTTTAAGATTTCTCTACATAATACTTAAAGCTTTCTTGCCTAAATATGCTGTCGTTGGGAAGGGCTGGAAATCAAAATTAGAATTCAAAATGGTGTTGATATGTAAAAACAATGGTCTAAAAAACCCCCAAATTAAATGCAGTTTAACAAGTGCATATGCAAAATGCTACGCTTACATACAGACTATAACACAAATAAGGGGGATCACTGAAAGGTCTGCAAAGAAGGATATTAGGTTTAGAGAGTCTTATAAACATGTATAAATCAAGAGTACATTTTTTCTATAAACAGAAGGAAATGTGCAATACATGCTAAGGAATAAGACATATCAAATACATAAAACAATCTTTCCATGCTAGTCAGCCCAACTACACTAAGGATCAAACACCTTCTCGGGGGCAGGCAGTAAATTTCCAGATCAATACAGTGTCAGTGAAGTCCAATCTGTGTTTTAGGCTGCCTAAGACTAAGTCTTAGTCTTACTGTCTAAGTATCTTGAGAAGCTGTGAGTAGTGTGCTTTCATCTTGATAACCTGCTAATTAGGTGCCATCAGCATCTGCCATCCATATATCTCATCCCTGCCATTCCTTCTAGTGTTTTCACACACCTAAATTATCATTCAACCTGCATTCATACCACTTTTAATATTTCTGCTACAAATCTCAACTGAGGAAAGCTGTGCAGGCATATGTAGGATTGTTTTGTACCAGGTTGGTATAGATCTACCATACCAACAACTTGATTTATGGTGCAAAGAAGCACATACAGGCAAAGAAGCATGGACAAATAAAGATGGAATATATAACATTTACACAGATGAGTGAAGACTGTTGTATGTTCATCCTGCCTTAAGATTCTTATCGTAAAATAGGAGGTTTCCAATCTTTAAGAGGGAATAATTTGAATTTCATTAGAAATTTTCTTGAGATTAATACCTTTGTTGGGGTCTTGTGACAATCAGCAGATGTTACAGATGGGAATACAAAATACTGGCTCCCTCTTATAAGAAAAAGGCAATGCTTCATTTATTATGAGACATAAAATTGAAAATGATCTGATCTGAAATCATTCTGATTTGTGCCTGCTGAGGTTCTTAATCATGATTCATAGAATAATTCATTGATTAAAAATGTGCAGATTTGTCATTTCCTATATCCTGACTTACACTCCTATTGCAAAAATATAGTTTAAGTTATTAGAGACATTAGTCTCTAACCAACGCAGGAAACTTAACGTTTCTTCGGTGTAACTGAAAACTGAATCTTCCCTGTTAACTCTTATATAAATGTTCATGTGGCATAAGGCAGTTGGCACATATTGCAACCGTCTCTGCGTCAAAGAAAGGTGATTGAGTTTGTATGTTGCTTTTAGAATTTTCTAAAGCAGCTGTGAATATTTTGGGATGAAATTCACAATGCAATTCCAGCTTTACTACTCTTGGTTACAGCATAATTTAACTCCTTTTCCACTATATGCCAAAATGGAAAATAATTGTAGAGTAAATATTAGATTGCTACAAATACAAACAAAGACTTAAATAAAAATTATCTATGACTATCAGATTCTAGATTTAGACTCAAGCCTTTTGGCATCTGGAATGAGGAAAGCAGTTTTGAATCAGGATACAGAGACTGTTGTTATTTGTGTTGTCAGATTGTGGCATGTGATGGAAATCACATTTTACTTCTTGCTAGAACCTATGTATGTAAATTTTAATTTGTGCAATTAGAAATTAGAATAGCAAAGGTTATAAAAAAGCCAAACTCCACTCTCACTAGTGCCAAATTACAGTAAGGCAAATGGTAAAGTTGTATGTAGTCACAAAATATTTAAAACAAACAACAGGAACTCCATTTAAAAAAGCTTCCCTGCAGCCAATATTAATATAAATTTCATGGTTGGAAAAAAAAAAAAAAGGTCTAATGTTGCATGTTTTCATAAAATTATGCCATCTCTCCAAGTTGCCTTCTACCTAGTCCTGCTTGGCTATAAATTCATTTTCCACTATGGGCCAAAGTGCAAACTGTTATCCATTATCTTAAAGTAGTTGGTTAGAGATCTTAAAATAAGGGTGACTGTTGTCACTGGTGGCAGAGCTGAAAGAGGAGGTGGAGAGATTAAGGAGCATTAGAGAATGCGAGATGGAGATAGACTGGTAGAGCTGCACCCTCCCGTCCCTCAGGCCGAGGCAGCAGACAGAGGCTCCACGGGAAGCAGAGGATCCCCTGCCCTCTTGCCAGCAGGCAGAGGTTAGGGACCCAAAGGATGGTGGGGAATGGAAGAAGGTCACTGCTCGGGGCAGGAGGAGAATCCCCTCCCGGCCTCCCTCACCGTCCCAGCTGCCCTTGCACAACAGATATGGGACTCTGGAAGTCGAGGGCCAGGCAACGGAGGATGGGGATGAAGGCCCGTCCGGGGGATTGGCTAGGGAGAAAAGGTCACCCCTACCTATCAAAACTGATCGTACAAAGAAAAGAATAAGGGTAATTGTCGTGGGCAATTCCCTTCTGAAGGGAACTGAGGGCCCAATATGC
>NW_009260488.1:125766-134318 GCF_000687185.1 Egretta garzetta
TGGCGGAAAAGGACCTGGGGGTACTGGTTGACAGCCGGCTGAATATGAGCCAGCAGTGTGCCCAGGTGGCCAAGAAGGCCAATGGCATCCTGGCCTGAATCAGGAATAGTGTGACCAGCAGGACAAGGGAAGTCATTGTGCCCCTGTCCTCGGTGCTGGTGAGGCCACACCTCAAATACTGTGTTCAGTTTTGGGCCTTTACGTTTATTTTGTACAGTTTGGGTGAGTTTGAGTAAATACACAAAGGTGGATTTTACCTACATATCTTAAGTGGTATTATTCAGCTTCCAAAGCATACATATTGGGAACTGAGATGCCACAAGATATCTGAGATGTTCTGCCAGTAGCTCGTATATATGATACAGGATCTATGGGAAACCCATGTGTTTCTGGTGAGGAACTGCAGGTTAGATTAGATACCCTCAGATATCTCACGCATCACTGGATACCTATGTTTACCTTCTTCACCGAAAGGGTTGTCAGGCTCTGGAATGGGCTGCCCAGGGAGGTGGTAGAGTCCTCATCCCTGGAGGTATTTAAAAGAAGGATAGATGAGGTGCTTAGGGACATGGTTTAGTGGTGGGATGGCAGGGTTAGGTTAAAGGTTGGACTCGATGATCTTAAAGGTCTTTTCCAACCAAAGTGACTCTATGATTCTATTCTATGATTCTATGATTCTAACCCCAGCCAGCAACTAAGCACCACACAGCTGCTCGCTCACTCCCCTCTCCTGGTGGGATGGGTAGAAAACCCGTGGGCTGACGTAAGAACAGTTTAATACTGGAAATGAAATGAACTAAAATAGCTGTATTAATAACAATACTAGTAGTAATAATAATAATATACAAAGCAAGTGATACACAATGCAATTGCTCACCACTTGCCGACTGATGCCCATCCCATCCCCGAGCAGTGATTGCAGTCCTCCCCCCAACCCTGGCCAACATCCACCAAGCATGACATCATATGCTATGGAATAGCCCTTTGGTCAGTTCGGTTCAGCTATCCTGGCTGTGCTCCCTCCAAGCTTCTTGTGCACCTGGCAGAGCAGGGGAAGCTGAGTAAGTTCTTGACTGGTGTAAACACTACTTAGCAACAGCTAAAACATCAGTGTGTTACCAGCATTCTTCTGGTACTAAATCCAAACCACAGCACTACACCAGCTACTAGGAAGAAAATTAACTCTATCCCAGCCAAAACCAAACCAGTGACTTAAGAGGATAGATGTCCTTTGAATGGAAGACTTCTCTCTCTGTCTCTCTGACCTCTGTTCCATAGAAGAACTCAGCTGGAACAGCCTGTGTTGTTCCACCTATTTCCCTTATAGAAACACGTTGAATGTCTTTCGTTAAATTTTCTACCCAGGCCAAAGAAAATCAATGTGATACTGGGTGACTATTTACAACTATCAACTCAACAAAAAGGCACAAACCAAAGTAAATCATAGTCAACCCAAAACAAAACAAAGACAAAAACAACCCTGAAGTAATTTAAGAAAGTAAAACTCATTTGAAAGGGAGTTTGTCTCTTACAATTCTAGTAGATTTTGATAAACTAATGAAAAGATTGCTTATTTGTGCAGTTATTTTTCTTTATATGCTTTAACAAACCATTTTTACTTCATAGCCCTTCCGTATTGTTGTTTCAGCTTCTCTGCAAAAAACCCCCACATTAACCATGTTAAAACATAACTGAATTAGCAATTCATCTTTTCTTCATTCATTTGTACTCTCTTTAGTAGTTCACTGTATATAAAACAATACAATATAGGCAAACTAAAAAAAGGAATATTTTCATATTACACATATTCGCCTGACTTTGCTGTCAGAAAGAGTTCACATACATCTATAGCTTATTATTCTTTAAAATGAAGCAACTCACACCACCAAAGTAATTCTTCAGGCTGCCCTTATGGGAAGAATCAATCCTCATGTCCCACACCAAAAAGATAACATATTGAATACCAAAACATTCCTAATGGAAGATGAACAAAGCATTCTGATAATCCAAGGGCAAATTGTTCTAACTAATAAATAATTGCTTCATCTATAATTATTCTGAATTGAGTTGTGTTGAAAGCCCACAATAAAGAGGCAGAACAAAATGCAAAAATGCATTTAATTTTATGCTATACTAAGAAGAATCAAAAATTTTTCTTCATGTTCCTTTTATGGGAAAAAGTACATTAGCTCTAAAAACTGTTTTCATTTTTTTATTCCTAGATCAATAGTTCCGATCTGTTTAAACCAAAGTCCGAAGGACTAGCCAAAAGGCAATCAGGATCAAAGGTTGTCTCCCTGCAATGTTTCAAAAAGAGAATAGCTAATCATTAATAAACAGAAAGCAGAGCATTCACAGCAGAACTCTAGCTGCTGTGTGATGATGTGTGGGGTTCATACTGATAACTCCAAGATACAATCTTGAAAAAAAAAAAGCCCTTCTCAAGATTGTCCTAATCTGTAGAGAAAAACACAAAAAGATGGAACAATCACAAGTGTAAAAACACCACATGGAACTGGATTGTGTATATTTGCCTCTAGCCTAAACAAGAAATATTTTCTTAGGTGTGCATCCTGCTATTGCATACTATGAGCTAAAGAGGAGGAATGAAGGAGGAGCAAAGAGAAAGTATGACACACAGGCAAGAGCTAGAGTGGGAGAAAGAGACCAGTATATGTGTATAGGAAAAGAAAAACTGCCTAGATCTTATCTGTGTCATGCAAGGATAGAAGATCCCTGAGAAATACCTTAGAGAGAAACATCTTTCCAGGCCAAGGCACTCCTCAGTTTCTGCTATCTTTTATTTCCTAGGATAGCACCACTTAAGGCCCAACATAACCAAAAAGATATTATTGACAGCATAAAACTTCTTGAAATTGACTTTCATTAAGTTGATTAACTCCACTGAATTTTAAATTACCCTTAAAAATTGCCTTCCTGATTTATCCTTTTCATTTTTGGCTTCCCAAGTTGGAGAGAAACTCTGCGTCTCTCAGTGAGTCTGAATAAAAGATTGTTAAAAAATATAAGATAAGACTTTTTGTTTTTTAGATACCTTCGGAATTTCATTTCATCTTAGCTAGTTTTGAAAATCATTGTATATATATTCTTGTTCTGCAGGAAATAGATTTTTTTGGTTAAAAAAATGCCATGGTATGTCTCTGAGAAGAAGGGATTTCCATTTTATATTATTTAATGGTTAAAACAGACTAAATCATTGAAATGGACACCTGCAGATAAATATGAAATATTAATTCAACATAATAAATAAAATAACATCATTCTCAGTGGCCTTAATTTGAAATAAACCTCAACAATCTGCTAACACCACTTCTTATGCTTCACTAAAGAGATTCATTTAAAAAACAGTCTATTTTCATAAAAACAACTGAACCAATTAACTGGTCTCTATTTACCCACTTCTGAAGCAAAAAGAAAGATACACTCAACACAGAATATATAATCTCTTTTATTTATTCACTTTAAATTAACATAGAAGACACTTACGCTCCTGATAATCACAGATTTCATAGGAAAATAAGGAAAAAAAAGGCAAATCTGCTGACTGCTCACTGCGTTAATGGGAGCTCAGCTTAATTTTCTGCCTCCTTTACTGTTCCCTTGATTCTGCAGGTAAATTACAGCAATCACCACCCTGTAGTAGTTTAGAGCAGGCAGACCTGTTCCCAGAAAAAGTACATCACTCTAGAGGGCTCCTTCTGAATGACCCTAAAATTACTCTTCTCAAACCCATGCTCCCATGCTACTCGTTTTGAAAAACAGGGGCTAAAGACAGTTGGCTTAAACTGTTAGTCCTGTTTTTAGAGATATATGCAAGACTCTGAGGAGTTCTAAGTTAACATCTCCTTGTGTTGGTCCAAGGACCCAAATTATGGAAAATTAAGACTTTCTGCCAAGTTTAGGGGTGTGTTTTCTTTTCACGCTTAAGTGTCAAAGCCAAAGTAACAAAATCACTACAGCAGATTGAGACAAGAAGTAGTATGCCAACACAGAGCACAGTGGTCATTTTTATCAGCCAGAGGCAAGTTTACATTTGCTATAAGATACTTAATTCTTTAAGGCTTCCTATGTTGGCATTTACAGCGGATTGTGTCCCTTTCAGCAGAAAAAGTGCCTCAGTAAACATAGTTGCAGGGGGTTTGTAGGTCAGGTGGAGGTTATAATTTTCGTAGAGCAGTGCAGAACATTTTGCAGATTTGTCATACATTAGTGTCACTTGTCTTTCAAATATTTTTAAAATGCAAGTGCTAAAAGCCCCAACAGACTGTCCTCTGCACTGAAAACACACATGAATGATTATGAAACAAGTGGAGCTGCATCTAAGCAAGAGAAAATCAGCTTAGAAGATGTATTTCTAATGGGATCTGTTTTTTTTGTTTGTTTTTTTTTTTTTTTTACTGTAATATATTACTTAATGATGAATACAAAAGTAACAAATTATTTAGACAAAGTCAATACGAATTAAACAGCCTTTGGACTTAAGTTTAGTTTGTTTATTCTTCTCTAAAAGAAGATACATAGAACAATATCCAGGGAACGTCCATGAAGGCCATTTCTTATGCAGAAATCTCTGCAAGCTTACAGAGGCAGAAGTATTTGGGACGCTGTAGTTTGTGTCTTCATTTGTTTCAGATAATTAAGTTGTTATTCTTTTTACTTACACACTTTCTCCTGTTTCTGAACTGCAGGACCTGTCATGGCCACAAGCTCAGTCACTCCTGTGAAGCAACCCAGAGACCTAACCATGTCCTAACATCTGGGACAGCAATTGTATAACAAGAGCGAGGAAATTCATGTTATAAGTGTGTTAACAGGGTGAAATTCATGTTTGTGCCATAATTACAATCATGGTGTAGCTAGATATAAGAGTTGTGCGTGTGTCCACACCCAAGGCACTTAGTCATTAACCCTCTGGTTGGTTGAGGAACTCCCCATCAAGTGATCCAGGTTGAAGCTGGAGGTTTTGATGGTATGGCACGACAGGAATCTTTTTGCGGGTTAAACAGTTTGAATTAATAAAAACGTTACAAGTCAAAGACAGTTATTAAATAACCAAGTTGAAGTATACATCCCAACAGAAAGAATGGGGCCACTTCTGGCCTGTGAAAGTCCTATCAAAATCACTTCCTCCACCTGGAGAAAGGAAAATGACTTTTGAACAATAAGTGTTTCCAGAACAGCCCAAACCCTTCCCCTTTGTGGCATCATGCTTGTGTAATTACAGATTCTGGACCATGATGTGTACCAGAAAATTGTATCCTGCCCTGGCTGCAACATCCCAAGGGTGATGGACAACCTCAGATGCCCGAATAACTGCGGCTGTTTTCCTTGGATACGGGTCATCTGTCCAGACTGAGGAGATATTCGCTGGACTGCTGTGACAGGACGCTTTTTGTGTGGAAGGAGCAATAGTGGGATACTGCTCAACCTCATCATGGGGTTCAAGAGCTTAGTAATGGGATTGTTAATATGTATATGGGTAATGGTATGGAAAATGGAGCATATAGAGGGAGTTACAAGCATTAAGAACCGTAGAAACATGTGGTTAACATGGGCAAATGCGACAGGGCAAACATCCTTTTGCTTATCTTTAGCCACTCCAGGAGACCCTTTTAGGACGTGCTTAATAGGGATGCCGTATTTGAACATGAATGATTGCAAGGAGTTTGTTAGAAACAACACAATACTAAATGCGTCCACTCCACTTGCTGTCAGCATTATAACTGCAGCAAGCTGCAGCTACAACACACCTGTCACAATGATACAGGGGTGTTAGAAGCTTTGATCACCAACAACTTGAACATCTCGTTACCATGGGACCCACAGGAGTTAGATTTGATGACATTGCTAAATGGTAGTAATGGGTGCTTTACATTGGGAGGTAAGTTGTATAGTCACCACGGCCAATATGAAAGGGGAAATTGGTATTGATGGACAAACGTAACTAGCCCGATTCCAGGGTATACATACACATCCTCAACTGGTGACTACTGCCTCGGATCCGTCGAATCTGAAGCTCTCAATCATGTATTCCCCATGTGGAACAATGATTCCGTGAAAGCCCTACCCCCAGGATATTTTTTGATATTCGGAGATTGAGCATGGGCAGGTATTCCAAAAAATGCAATAGGAGGCCCATGTTATTTTGGTAAGCTATCATTGTTTGCCCCTACTCATGCTAGCTTGCTAAACATGTCCATCTGGAATATCACGAGAAGACCTATAACTAAATGATCCCTACAACAATTAGGATCAGACTGCAAGGATCAGGTAATCTGGGACACACCAAGCAGAGTAGTCGTGTCTTTTCTGGCCCCCGGGGTGATGGCCCCCCAAAATGCCCGAACTGTTCAGAAATTGGCCTGCTGGACAGCAAAACAGTTGAATATCACTTCTGAAATTCTGACCAAACTTACGGCTGGCACAGTGTAAGGCATGCAGCGCTACAGGACAGAGCTGCCATAGACTTTTTGCTGTTTGCGCCAGGTCCATGGTGGAAAGATTTTTGATTCTATAATATTGCGCTGTGTAACTGATATGATAAAGAAGGCTATACATGGAGTTTGGATAGCACAAAACAAAGAAGCGGGAATTGTGGATACATTCCTAGCAGAATGAGGACATCAAGTCCTGATAAGGACGGAATGCTACTAAAAGGGAAATGCTTAGCTAGTATACAGAACTTAGTTGCTAGAGTAGAGAAGCAGTAACCGCAAGCAGGATAAGATGATGACAATGAAATAACCAATGAGTGCGCTGGAAGCTTATATGCTTGTTGGATAGACAGTAGCATGTACGAATTAGAAAAGTCTACGTGACCGTGTGTACGGGGCTTGGAAGAATATAAAAGCTGTATGCAAAGGTATAATAAACAGCTTCTGGAGATCACATTGGTCTGCGTCAGGAGTCCGGTCTTCCACAGCATCATCCACAAAGCCACTCAGATCTGCACCAAGCAGAGTGTACATGAGTGGTGGAGAATGGTTGCAAACCATTGTTTCTACAAGGGAGTGGGATCACAAAAACTTTTTAAAAACATTTCATCCTGGTTAAACTGAGAAGAGAACACCTCTGCAGTCTGTCTCCAAATATTAATGCATCCCCCTGTTCACTTCTAGTGCTTTGAAGACTTTCTTTGCAACTAGAAATACCTCTTTTTTAAACAAAATACGGATTTTTTTAAATATATTTCTCTAACAGGCGGTCGTTCAGTAGTAAATTCTGCAAACTAATTGCAGGGAACTTGGGGATCTGCTTATCATCACTGCTTCACACTGAAGAAATTAAATCGAGACAGAAGTTATGGTCATATTATAAAAACAGGAGTGCCAAGAAACAAAGTAAATGATCCCTCACTGAACTTCCCAGAGTGCTACCAGAATATAACTGGTGCCCATGCCAGTCACGTAGGCATACATGATATGGAAGTTACAGAATGGCACAAGAAAAAACTGCTCTGCTTATGTAATTTAACTCAAATCAGGATCAAAATTGTTTATTGATTGTTTTGAACAACACATAAATAAATAGCAATCACACAACCATATATTTAGGATCAGTATCAGCAATATGTGTATAAATGACATTACTAGACACTCAATAGCTGTTAATAAAAACCTCCCAATTTCTAAAGACACTTTTATAAGTATTTCCAGAAAGTTCCAAGTATGCACACACACACAGTCATTCACATACTAACACAGATCCACCCTCCCTGCCATGTGTGCTACCAATAAACATCCCCTCTCCTGGCACTGCAAGTTCTTCTTGCACACCCTCTGTGGGAGGTGCAGGTGATCCAGCTTCATGTGTACCCCTGCCACTTCACATACCCCACTGACCCGCAGGCTAGTGACAAATAACACAAAGAATCAGAGCTGCACATCCAAGGTGTGTCGCTGTGTGCTTTCCCTGTGTTGTCAACCCACAAGCTGCATACTGGTGTCTCACAGCGTCTGGTGGGGAGGGTTGTTTTTGAGGCAGAAATGCAGGCCTTGGAGGATTGCTGGAAGGGTGACTTCTGGTGGTGTCAAACCCAGGCTTATTGATGTCTGTTACCCTTTTCTCAACCCTAGGTATCTCTTTCCATCCTTAATTTTATGTCTTTTCAGACTGACTCCTTTCACCACCAGGTAACCCCTGGTATGTCGGGGTAACCCCCAGTATCAATACAGGCTGGGGGAAGAAAGGATCGAGAGCAGTCCTGCAGAGAGGGACTTGGGGGTGCTGGTGGATGAAAAGCTGAACATGAGCCTGCAATGTGCGCTGGCAGCCCAGAAGGCCAACCGTACTCTGGGCTGCATCAAAAGAAGCATGGCCAGCAGGTTGAGGGAGGGGATTCTGCCCCTCTACTTTGCTCTGGTGAGACCTCACCTAGAGTACCGCGTCCAGCTCTGGAGCCCTCAGCACAAGAAGGACATGGAACTGTTGGAGCGGGTCCAGAGGAGGGCTACAAAAATGATCCGAGGGCTGGAACACCTCTCTTATGAGGACAGGCTGAGAGAGTTGGGCTTGTTCAGCCTGGAGAAAAG
>NW_009260488.1:135024-135760 GCF_000687185.1 Egretta garzetta
AGGGCAGCCCAATACAGGAGGCCGTGCAGATTGCCCAAAAAGAGAAGGTGGAGAGACATAGGGAAACAGTAGATATATTATTAACGACTTTTTTGACTTTACACAAATGGGCTTGTTCAGATATTTTCAAAAGGTAATTCACCTGAATGAAGAGAGTTTGGAGTTCTTGCTCTGGCAGGGTTCTATCAATTTCACTTTACCCATGTGGTGCATCCTGATAATTCTCACACCTTCTTACAACCCTGAAGTCAAATACAATCTTCCAGGTGCATTGCACAATAGTGGTGTAATTTGGCATTATTTTTGCCTTCCACAAAACCTATATTGGCACTTCTTTCATCTGGCACACGGCCTTACTGATGTAGATTTAATTTGTTCCCTTTTATGAGTTTTACTTTTCTTTCTTGTCTCCCACATCAACACTGAACAGTGAGTGATCTCCCTGTCCTTATCTCAATGATGATCCTTTTGTCATATTTTCTCTCCCCTGTCCAGTTGAGAAGGTGGAATGATAAAGCAGCTTGGTGGGCACCTGACAGCCAAGGTCAGCCCAATACAGGAGGCCGTGCAGATTGCCCAAAAAGAGAAGGTGGAGAGACATAGGGAAACAGTAGATATATTATTAACGACTTTTTTGACTTTACACAAATAGAAAAAAGCCCATATTTTCAAAAGGTAATTCACCTGAATGAAGAGAGTTTGGAGTTCTTGCTCTGGCAGGGTTCTATCAATTTCA
>NW_009260489.1:0-1050 GCF_000687185.1 Egretta garzetta
GGACAGAGGTGACATCAGTGGGTGACACTGGGGACACCCTGGCACAGGTGACAGGGACAGGGAGTGACACCGGGGCACAGGTGACATCTGTGGGGACCGTGGGTGACACTGGGACAGAGGTGGCATCTGTGGGGACAGTGGGTGACACTGGGGACACCCTGCACAAGTGACGGGGACAGGGGGTGACACCGGGGCACGAGTGACAGCACTGGGGACCATGGGTGGCACTAGGGACACCCTGCACAGATGACAGTGTTGGGGACAATGGGTGACAGTGGGGCACAGGTGACAGCACTGGGGGCAGTGGGTGACACTGGGACAGAGGTGGCATCTGTGGGGACAGTGGGTGACACTGGCAGACCCCATGGCACAGGTGACAGGGACAGGAGGTGACACCAGGGCACAGGTGACAGCACTGGGGGCAGTGGGTGACATTGGGGACACCCTGGTGCAGGTGACAGTGTTGGGGACAGTGAGTGACACCAGGGCATGGGTGACAGCACTGGGGACCGTGGGTGGCACTGGGACACAGGTGACAGCGCTGGGGACGGTGGGTGACACTGGGGACACCCCGCACACGTGACAGTGTTGAGGACAATGGGTGACACTGGGGCACAGGTGACATCTGTGGGGACAGTGGGTGACACTGGGAACACTGTAGTGCAGGTGGCAGTGTTGGGGACAGTGGGTGACACCAGGGCACGGGTGACAGTGCTGGGATGGGGGGTGGCACTGGGGACACCCTGGTGCAGGTGACAGTGATGGTGGCAGTAGGTGACACCAAGAGACACCTTGACAGAGGTGACATTGATGGGGACAGTGGGGGACACTGGGACACAGGTGACATCAGTGGGGACAGTGGGTGACACTGGGGGACCCCCTGGCACAAGTGATGGGGACAGCAGGTGACAGCAGGGCAGGGGTGACAGCACTGAGGGCAGTGGGTGGCACTGGGGACACCCTGGCACTAGGGGGTGAGGGGGGGTGACAGGGTGACCCGGGGGGTGATGGGGTGACCCGGGGGGTGGCAGGAGGTGATGGGGTGACCCG
>NW_009260489.1:4630-5941 GCF_000687185.1 Egretta garzetta
ACGGAGGGGGCATTGGCTTCGTCCTCGTGCCATCGCCGTGGCCATCTTGGGGACAGAGGGGACATCGGCTTCATCCTTGCAGCATTGCCATGACCACGTCGGTGACAGAGGGGACATCGCGGCCACCTCGGTGATGGAGGGGACATCAGCTTTGTCCTCGTGCCATGGCCATGTTGGTGACAGAGGGGACATCACAGCCACCTTGGTGACAGAGGGGACATCAGCTTCATCCTCGCACCATCGCTGTGGCCACGTTGGTGACAGATGGGGCCTCGCAGCCACCTTGGTGACAGAGGGGACATCAGCTTCATCTTGTCACCATGGCCGTGTCCTGATGCCATCACTGTGACCATGATGGTGACAGAGGGGACATCAGCTTCGTCCTCGCGCCATCGCCGTGGCCACCTCAGTGACGGAGGGGACATTGGCTTTGTCCTCGTGGCATCACCATGGCCACCTCGGTGACAGAGGGGACATCAGCTTCATCGTTGCACCATTGCCATGGCCAGGTTGGTGACAGAGGGGACACCGCGGCCACCTCGGTGACAGAGGGGACATCAGCTTCATCTTGTCACCATGGCCGTGTCCCGATGCCATCGCCGTGGTGGCATTGGTGACAGAGGGGACACATGGCCGCATATTGTCACCATGACCATGTCCTGCTGCCATCGCCGTGGTGGCATTGGTGACACGTGGCCACCTCTTGTCACCGCAGCTGGGACAGAAGGGACACATGGCTGCATCCTGATGCCACCGCTGCGGCCGCACGGGTGACAGCGGGGACACGTGCCCGCCCCCGTGTCCCCGCCCTGGCAGTGCCACCGCGACAGCTGGTGACATGGGGACGCGTGTCTGTCCCTGTCACCGTCCCATGACCTCGGCGTGGGAGGGGACGAGTGACACCCCCGGGTGTCCCCAACCCCAATAAACGGCGCTGGCACCGCCCGTGTGGGGGGGTCACAGTGACGGGGGGGTCCCCAGGGTGTCACCGGGAGGTCGGTGTCCCCCAGGATGTCACCAGGGGGTAGCTTGGGTGTCCCCTGATGCCACCTGGGGGTCCTGTGTCACCCATCTTGCTGTGGGTGACCCCAAGTGCCACCCCCTGGGTGACCAGTGTCCCCAAGTGTCACCCATCTTGCCGTGGGTGTCCCCAAGTGCCACCCTCACGGGTGCCCTGTGTCCCCAAGTGTCACCCATCTGCCATGGGTGTCCCCAAGTGCCACCCCCAGGGGTGTCCTGTGTCCCCAAGTGTCACCCATCTTGCTGTGGGTGTCCCCAAGTGCCACCCCCAGGGGTGTCCTGTGTCCCCAA
>NW_009260489.1:6071-6653 GCF_000687185.1 Egretta garzetta
TGTCTGCCATGGGGGTCCCCAAGTGCCCCCCCCATGGGTGTCCTGTGTCCCCAGGTGTCACCCATCTGCTGTGGGTGTCCCCAATTACCCCCCCCAGGTACCCAGTGTCCCCAAGTGTCACCTTGTCTGCCATGGTCGTCCCCAAGTGCCACCCCCATGGGTGTCCTGTGTCCCCAGGTGTCACCCATCTGCTGTGGGTGTCCCCAAGTGCCACCCCACTGGGTGCCCTGTGTCCCCAAGTGCCACCCCCCGGGTGTCCTGTGTCCCCAAGTGTCACCTTGTCTGCCATGGTCATCCCCAAGTGCCACCCCCCTGGGTGCCTGGTGTCCCCAAGTGTCACCCATCTTGCCATGGGTGTCCCCAAGTGTCACCCCCAGGGGTGCCCCGTGTCCCCAAGTGTCACCCATCTGCCGTGGGTGTCCCCTGGTGTCACCCCACAGGTGCCCTGTGTCCCCAAGTGTCACCCATCTGCCATGGGTGTCCCCAAGTGCCACCCCCAGGGGTGTCCTGTGTCCCCAAGTGTCACCCATCTTGCTGTGGGTGTCCCCAAGTGCCACCCCCAGGGGTGTCCTGTGTCCCCAA
>NW_009260489.1:13602-14286 GCF_000687185.1 Egretta garzetta
CCCCCCCCAGCGCCATGGACGCCCGCTTCACCCGGGGCAAGTCCCCCCTGCTGGAGCGCGCCCTGGGCCGCCCCCGCTGCGAGGTCAGCCTCAGCGCCTTCGCCCTCCTCTTCTCCGAGCTGGTCCAGTACTGCCAGAACCGCGTCTACTCGGTGGCCGAGCTGCAGGCCAAGCTGGCCCGCCTGGGCCACCAAGTGGGCCTCCGCGTCCTCGACGCTTTGGTGGCCCGGGAGAAGAGCGGCCGGCGTGAAACCAAAGTCCTCAACGTCCTCCTCTTCGTCAAGGGGCCGCTCTGGCGCGCCCTCTTCGGCAAGGAGGCCGACAAGTTGGAACAGGCCAACGATGACGACAAGACCTATTACGTCATCGAGAAGGAGCCCTTGGTCAACACCTACATCTCGGTCCCCAAGGAGAACAGCACCCTCAACTGCGCCGCCTTCACCGCCGGCCTGGTGGAAGCCGTCCTCACCGCCAGCGGGTTCCCCGCCAAGGTCACCGCCCATTGGCACAAGGGCACCACCCTCATGATCAAGTTCGAGGAAGGAGTCATCGCCCGGGACAAGAGCTTGGAGGGGCGCTGAGGGGGGGGAGGGGGCACTGGTGGCCCCTGGGGACATTGGAGGGGGGTTGGGTTGGGTTCCTCACCACCATCCTGTGTCCTTGATGGCCCCTGGGGGCGTTGGG
>NW_009260489.1:14545-22242 GCF_000687185.1 Egretta garzetta
GTTGGGTTGGGTTCCTCACCACCATCCTGTGTCCTTGATGGCTCTTGGGGACGTTGGAGGGGGGTTGGGTTGGGTTCCTCACCACTATCGTGTGTCCTTGATGGCCCCTGGGGATGTTGGGTTGGGTTCCTCACCACCGTCCCATGTCCTTGATGGCCCTCAGGTCCCTTGGGGACGTTGGGTTGGGTTCCTCACCACCATTCCATGTCCTTGATGGCCCTCAGGGCCCTTGGGACATTGAGTTGGGTTCCTCACCACCATCCCATGTCCTTGATGGCCCTTGGGGATGTTGGGTTGGGTTCCTCACCACCATCCCATGTTCTTGATGGCCCTTGGGGACATTGGAGGGGGGTTGGGTTGGGTTCCTCACCACCATCCCGTGTCTGTGATGGCCCCTGGGGACATTGGGTTGGGTTCCTCACCACCATCCCATGTCCTTGATGGCCCTTGGGCACGTTGGGGTGGGTTGGGTTCCTCACCCCCATCTCCTTGATGGCCCTTGGGGACGTTGGAGGGGGGTTGGGTTGGGCTGGGTTCCTCACCACCACCCCGTGTCCTTGATGGCCCCTGGGGACATTGGAGGGGGGTTGGGTCCCTTGCTGCCACCCTCTGTCCTTGATGGCCTTTGGGGACATTGGAGGGGGTTGGGTTGGGTTCCTCACCACCAGCCCATGTCCTTGGTGGCCCTTGGGGACATTGGAGGGGGGCTGGGTCCCTTGCTGCCACCCTCTGTCCTTCTTGATGGCCCTTGGGGACGTTGGGGACTTTGGAGGGGGTTGGGTTGGGTCCCTCAGCACCATCCCGTGTCCTTGGTGGCCCTTGGGGACGTTGGGTTGGGTCGCTCACTGCCATCCCGTGTCCCTCCTGGTGGCCCTTGGGGACCCTGGAGCTGGTTTGGGTCCCTCCCCGCTGTCCCAGGTCCCTCCTGGTGGCCCTCAGTGTCTCTCGGGGCCACCCGAGGTGGTTGCTGTCACTATAAACCTTCACTTGTCCCTCCTGGTGGCCCTTGGGTCTTCTTTTAGGGGGTTGGGGACGCCTGGGTGATGGCCCCTGGGGACATCGGAGGGGGGTTGGGTCCCTTGCTGCCACCCTGTGTCCTTGATGGCCTTTGGGGATGTTGGGGGTGGTTTGGGTCCCTTGCCACTGTCCCATGTCCTCCTTGATGGCCCCTGGGGACATTGGGGACACTGGGGGTGGTTTGGGTCCCTTGCCACCATCCCATGTCCTTGATGGCCCTTGGGGACGTTGGGGACATTGGAGGGGGGTTGGGTCAGGTCTGGTCTCTTGCCACCACCCTGTGTCCCTCCTTGATGTCCCTTGGGGACGTGGGGGTGGTTTGGGTCCCTCACCACCATCCCATGTCCTTCTTGGTGGCCCTTGGGGACATTGGAGGGGGGCTGGGTCAGGTCTGGTCTCTTGCCACCACCCTGTGTCCCTCCTTCATGTCCCTTGGGGACGTTGGGGGTGGTTTGGGTCCCTCACCACCATCCCATGTCCTTCTTGGTGGCCCTTGGGGACATTAGGGGTGGTTTCGGTCCCTTGCCACCATCCTGTGTCCTTCTCTGTGGCCCTTGGGAACGTTGGGGGTGGTTTGGGTCCCTCACCACCATCCCATGTCCTTTTTGGTGGCCCTTGGGGACGTTGGGGATGTTGTGGGTGGTTTGGGTCCCTTGCCGCCGTCCCATGTCCCTCCTGATGGCCCTTGGGGACGTTGGGTTGGGTTCCTCACCACCATCCCATGTCCTTGATGGCACCTGGGGACATTGGAGGTGGTTGGGTTGGGTTCCTCACCACCGTCCCATGTCCTTGATGGCTCTTGGGGATGTTGGGGACATTGGAGGGGGGTTGGGTCAGGTCTGGTCCCTTGCCACCACCCTCTGTCCCTCCTTGATGGCCCTTGGGGACGTTGGAGGGGGGTTGGGTCCCTCACTGCCACCCCATGTCCTCCTTGATGGCCCTTGGGAACGTTGGAGGTGGTTTGGGGCCCTCACCACCATCCCATGTCCTTCTTGGTGGCCCTTGGGAACGTTGGAGGTGGTTTGGGGCCCTCACCACCATCCCATGTCCTTCTTGGTGGCCCTTGGGAACGTTGGAGGTGGTTTGGGGCCCTCACCACCATCCCATGTCCTTCTTGGTGGCCCTTGGGAACGTTGGAGGTGGTTTGGGGCCCTCACCACCATCCCATGTCCTTCTTGGTGGCCCTTGGGAACGTTGGAGGTGGTTTGGGGCCCTCACCACCATCCCATGTCCTTCTTGGTGGCCCTTGGGAACGTTGGAGGTGGTTTGGGGCCCTCACCACCATCCCATGTCCTTCTTGGTGGCCCTTGGGAACGTTGGAGGTGGTTTGGGGCCCTCACCACCATCCCATGTCCTTCTTGGTGGCCCTTGGGAACGTTGGAGGTGGTTTGGGGCCCTCACCACCATCCCATGTCCTTCTTGGTGGCCCTTGGGAACGTTGGAGGTGGTTTGGGGCCCTCACCACCATCCCATGTCCTTCTTGGTGGCCCTTGGGAACGTTGGAGGTGGTTTGGGGCCCTCACCACCATCCCATGTCCTTCTTGGTGGCCCTTGGGAACGTTGGAGGTGGTTTGGGGCCCTCACCACCATCCCATGTCCTTCTTGGTGGCCCTTGGGAACGTTGGAGGTGGTTTGGGGCCCTCACCACCATCCCATGTCCTTCTTGGTGGCCCTTGGGAACGTTGGAGGTGGTTTGGGGCCCTCACCACCATCCCATGTCCTTCTTGGTGGCCCTTGGGAACGTTGGAGGTGGTTTGGGGCCCTCACCACCATCCCATGTCCTTCTTGGTGGCCCTTGGGAACGTTGGAGGTGGTTTGGGGCCCTCACCACCATCCCATGTCCTTCTTGGTGGCCCTTGGGAACGTTGGAGGTGGTTTGGGGCCCTCACCACCATCCCATGTCCTTCTTGGTGGCCCTTGGGAACGTTGGAGGTGGTTTGGGGCCCTCACCACCATCCCATGTCCTTCTTGGTGGCCCTTGGGAACGTTGGAGGTGGTTTGGGGCCCTCACCACCATCCCATGTCCTTCTTGGTGGCCCTTGGGAACGTTGGAGGTGGTTTGGGGCCCTCACCACCATCCCATGTCCTTCTTGGTGGCCCTTGGGAACGTTGGAGGTGGTTTGGGGCCCTCACCACCATCCCATGTCCTTCTTGGTGGCCCTTGGGAACGTTGGAGGTGGTTTGGGGCCCTCACCACCATCCCATGTCCTTCTTGGTGGCCCTTGGGAACGTTGGAGGTGGTTTGGGGCCCTCACCACCATCCCATGTCCTTCTTGGTGGCCCTTGGGAACGTTGGAGGTGGTTTGGGGCCCTCACCACCATCCCATGTCCTTCTTGGTGGCCCTTGGGAACGTTGGAGGTGGTTTGGGGCCCTCACCACCATCCCATGTCCTTCTTGGTGGCCCTTGGGAACGTTGGAGGTGGTTTGGGGCCCTCACCACCATCCCATGTCCTTCTTGGTGGCCCTTGGGAACGTTGGAGGTGGTTTGGGGCCCTCACCACCATCCCATGTCCTTCTTGGTGGCCCTTGGGAACGTTGGAGGTGGTTTGGGGCCCTCACCACCATCCCATGTCCTTCTTGGTGGCCCTTGGGAACGTTGGAGGTGGTTTGGGGCCCTCACCACCATCCCATGTCCTTCTTGGTGGCCCTTGGGAACGTTGGAGGTGGTTTGGGGCCCTCACCACCATCCCATGTCCTTCTTGGTGGCCCTTGGGAACGTTGGAGGTGGTTTGGGGCCCTCACCACCATCCCATGTCCTTCTTGGTGGCCCTTGGGAACGTTGGAGGTGGTTTGGGGCCCTCACCACCATCCCATGTCCTTCTTGGTGGCCCTTGGGAACGTTGGAGGTGGTTTGGGGCCCTCACCACCATCCCATGTCCTTCTTGGTGGCCCTTGGGAACGTTGGAGGTGGTTTGGGGCCCTCACCACCATCCCATGTCCTTCTTGGTGGCCCTTGGGAACGTTGGAGGTGGTTTGGGGCCCTCACCACCATCCCATGTCCTTCTTGGTGGCCCTTGGGAACGTTGGAGGTGGTTTGGGGCCCTCACCACCATCCCATGTCCTTCTTGGTGGCCCTTGGGAACGTTGGAGGTGGTTTGGGGCCCTCACCACCATCCCATGTCCTTCTTGGTGGCCCTTGGGAACGTTGGAGGTGGTTTGGGGCCCTCACCACCATCCCATGTCCTTCTTGGTGGCCCTTGGGAACGTTGGAGGTGGTTTGGGGCCCTCACCACCATCCCATGTCCTTCTTGGTGGCCCTTGGGAACGTTGGAGGTGGTTTGGGGCCCTCACCACCATCCCATGTCCTTCTTGGTGGCCCTTGGGAACGTTGGAGGTGGTTTGGGGCCCTCACCACCATCCCATGTCCTTCTTGGTGGCCCTTGGGAACGTTGGAGGTGGTTTGGGGCCCTCACCACCATCCCATGTCCTTCTTGGTGGCCCTTGGGAACGTTGGAGGTGGTTTGGGGCCCTCACCACCATCCCATGTCCTTCTTGGTGGCCCTTGGGAACGTTGGAGGTGGTTTGGGGCCCTCACCACCATCCCATGTCCTTCTTGGTGGCCCTTGGGAACGTTGGAGGTGGTTTGGGGCCCTCACCACCATCCCATGTCCTTCTTGGTGGCCCTTGGGAACGTTGGAGGTGGTTTGGGGCCCTCACCACCATCCCATGTCCTTCTTGGTGGCCCTTGGGAACGTTGGAGGTGGTTTGGGGCCCTCACCACCATCCCATGTCCTTCTTGGTGGCCCTTGGGAACGTTGGAGGTGGTTTGGGGCCCTCACCACCATCCCATGTCCTTCTTGGTGGCCCTTGGGAACGTTGGAGGTGGTTTGGGGCCCTCACCACCATCCCATGTCCTTCTTGGTGGCCCTTGGGAACGTTGGAGGTGGTTTGGGGCCCTCACCACCATCCCATGTCCTTCTTGGTGGCCCTTGGGAACGTTGGAGGTGGTTTGGGGCCCTCACCACCATCCCATGTCCTTCTTGGTGGCCCTTGGGAACGTTGGAGGTGGTTTGGGGCCCTCACCACCATCCCATGTCCTTCTTGGTGGCCCTTGGGAACGTTGGAGGTGGTTTGGGGCCCTCACCACCATCCCATGTCCTTCTTGGTGGCCCTTGGGAACGTTGGAGGTGGTTTGGGGCCCTCACCACCATCCCATGTCCTTCTTGGTGGCCCTTGGGAACGTTGGAGGTGGTTTGGGGCCCTCACCACCATCCCATGTCCTTCTTGGTGGCCCTTGGGAACGTTGGAGGTGGTTTGGGGCCCTCACCACCATCCCATGTCCTTCTTGGTGGCCCTTGGGAACGTTGGAGGTGGTTTGGGGCCCTCACCACCATCCCATGTCCTTCTTGGTGGCCCTTGGGAACGTTGGAGGTGGTTTGGGGCCCTCACCACCATCCCATGTCCTTCTTGGTGGCCCTTGGGAACGTTGGAGGTGGTTTGGGGCCCTCACCACCATCCCATGTCCTTCTTGGTGGCCCTTGGGAACGTTGGAGGTGGTTTGGGGCCCTCACCACCATCCCATGTCCTTCTTGGTGGCCCTTGGGAACGTTGGAGGTGGTTTGGGGCCCTCACCACCATCCCATGTCCTTCTTGGTGGCCCTTGGGAACGTTGGAGGTGGTTTGGGGCCCTCACCACCATCCCATGTCCTTCTTGGTGGCCCTTGGGAACGTTGGAGGTGGTTTGGGGCCCTCACCACCATCCCATGTCCTTCTTGGTGGCCCTTGGGAACGTTGGAGGTGGTTTGGGGCCCTCACCACCATCCCATGTCCTTCTTGGTGGCCCTTGGGAACGTTGGAGGTGGTTTGGGGCCCTCACCACCATCCCATGTCCTTCTTGGTGGCCCTTGGGAACGTTGGAGGTGGTTTGGGGCCCTCACCACCATCCCATGTCCTTCTTGGTGGCCCTTGGGAACGTTGGAGGTGGTTTGGGGCCCTCACCACCATCCCATGTCCTTCTTGGTGGCCCTTGGGAACGTTGGAGGTGGTTTGGGGCCCTCACCACCATCCCATGTCCTTCTTGGTGGCCCTTGGGAACGTTGGAGGTGGTTTGGGGCCCTCACCACCATCCCATGTCCTTCTTGGTGGCCCTTGGGGACGTTGGGTTGGGTCGCTCACTGCCATCCCGTGTCCCTCCTGGTGGCCCTTGGGGACCCTGGAGCTGGTTTGGGTCCCTCCCCGCTGTCCCAGGTCCCTCCTGGTGGCCCTCAGTGTCTCTCGGGGCCACCCGAGGTGGTTGCTGTCACTATAAACCTTCGCTTGTCCCTCCTGGTGGCCCTTGGGTCTTCTTTGAGGGGGTTGGGGACGCCTGGGGGCTGGGCTCAGTCCTTGGACAAGGTCCCTTGCCCCTCCTGATGGCCCTGGGGGACGTTTGGGACATTGGGGGTGGGTTGGGTCCCTTACCACCACCCTGTGTCCTTCTTGATGGCCCTGGGGGACACTGGGGACAGTGGAGGGGGGTTGGGTCCCTTGCTGCCACCCTGTGTCCTTGATGGCCTTTGGGGATGTTGGGGGTGGTTTGGGTCCCTTGCCACTGTCCCATGTCCTCCTTGATGGCCCCTGGGGACATTGGGGACACTGGGGGTGGTTTGGGTCCCTTGCCACCATCCCATGTCCTTGATGGCCCTTGGGGACGTTGGGGACATTGGAGGGGGGTTGGGTCAGGTCTGGTCTCTTGCCACCACCCTGTGTCCCTCCTTGATGTCCCTTGGGGACGTTGGGGGTGGTTTGGGTCCCTCACCACCATCCCATGTCCTTCTTGGTGGCCCTTGGGGACATTAGGGGTGGTTTCGGTCCCTTGCCACCATCCTGTGTCCTTCTCGGTGGCCCTTGGGGACGTTGGAGGGGGGTTGGGGGGTGGTTTCGGTCCCTTGCCACCATCCTGTGTCCTTCTCTGTGGCCCTTGGGAACGTTGGGGGTGGTTTGGGTCCCTCACCACCATCCCATGTCCTTTTTGGTGGCCCTTGGGGACGTTGGGGATGTTGTGGGTGGTTTGGGTCCCTTGCCGCTGTCCCATGTCCCTCCTGATGGCCCTTGGGGACGTTGGGTTGGGTTCCTCACCACCATCCCGTGTCCTTGATGGCACCTGGGGACATTGGAGGTGGTTGGGTTGGGTTCCTCACCACCGTCCCATGTCCTTGATGGCTCTTGGGGATGTTGGGGACATTGGAGGGGGGTTGGGTCAGGTCTGGTCCCTTGCCACCACCCTCTGTCCCTCCTTGATGGCCCTTGGGGACATTAGGGGTGGTTTTGGTCCCTTGCCACCATCCTGTGTCCTTCTTGGTGGCCCTTGGGGACGTTGGAGGGGGGTTGGGTCCCTCACTGCCACCCCATGTCCTCCTTGATGGCCCTTGGGAACGTTGGGGGTGGTTTGGGGCCCTCACCACCATCCCATGTCCTTCTTGGTGGCCCTTGGGGACATTGGAGGGGGGCTGGGTCAGGTCTGGTCTCTTGCCACCACCCTGTGGCCCTCCTTCATGTGCCCTGGGGAGACAGGGGTGTCCCTGCCCCCTTGGGGACACTGGGACCTTGGGGACATGGGGTTGTCCCTGCCCCCTTGGGGACACCAGGGCTGGCCCTTGGGGACACAGGGGTGTCCCTGCCCCCTTGGGGACACTGGGACCTTGGGGACATGGGGGTGTCCCTGCCCCCTTGGGGACACCAGGGCTGGCCCTTGGGGACA
>NW_009260490.1:0-1362 GCF_000687185.1 Egretta garzetta
TATGACACAGTTGGCTTTTTATGATCTTCTGTGCAGGAAGAGAAGTCACAGAAACACACCAAATATACCAAAATGGATGCTGAGTGAAGTGCCAGTAAGGAGCAGGTGAGCGACTCCCATGGCTGTGGCTTCCTGGCAAGGAGTCTGTCCTGAGAAGGGGATCCAGCCTCTGCCATTCTCTGGAGAGGGAAACCAGCAGTGTCCAGGCCACCTGGACACTTCATCTGAACTGCTTCAGAGATGTACCTGTGGATTGGGTATCATGCTGTGTATTGCAAATACGGGTTCCATTGGAATGTACTATGAAGGGTTGACCTTATCCAAGCAACTCCTGAATTGATCTCTATCCGCTGCTGGATTTCTGGGGTTCTGCCTTGTAGGCACATGGAACTGGGAAACCTTGCTGGGGAAGGCAAAGGCCAAGAATACCTCACACCTATCTACACCTACTCTTAGCAAATTCAGCAGTGGCCACACATTATCTTCATTTCTTCTTTAACTCTTCCTCAGTTAGTAACAGCTCATAGTTGTGCCCTTGAACTCCTTCTCAAGTGTCAGCTCTACAGGAGTTCTGGCTTTTCTCAAACCAAAAATAGTTCTGTTTTCATCTTTTGTTTTAATCCTAGCATCCACCTCTTTGGTGTGCTTCCTTTTTTCAATGGAGCTTCCCCATGAGTTTCCTGATTCCCCAAGCTTCTCTCCTGCTAGTTCTGCTTCTTTTCCTGACTATTGCTATGCACAGTCTCATATTTGAAAGACATTTTCCTTGAAGACCAACTGTATGGAGCTCTGCTGCCCTTCTGTGCTGCTCACATGGGCACACACCCCTCCCCCCAGAAGTCACAAGAGCAGGCCAAAGTCTGCTCCTCTGAGGTCTAGCATCTGCAATCTTATATTTTCTAAGCAGCTCCTTCACACTGAGGCAAATTCCCTCCTAATATTTCTGGCCTCCTGATCCTCCTGTACCCACACGTCACAGCACCCCAGTCATCTGAGCTGGCCTAACATTTTTTCCTCAGCTGTTAGTCCCTTGATGTGGAATGAAGAGTTTGCACACACAGCTCCAGCTCCATCTGTCTGTGCCCCAGGCTGAGGGCATTGGTGCATGCATGGGTGGCAGCACGTCAGCTTGGGCACATTTGGTTTGAGAGCAGACTTGCAAGAGGAAAACCTGCTACCAAGGAGCCCAGACCCCTTGTGAGGAAAGGCTTTTCTTCAGAGAAAGGATATGCTGGCGGGGATGGAAGATGGTACTGTAAAAAAGATAGCAGGTGCTCACAAAGGTGGAACAACCCTGGCTGCACAGCGGTCATGAGATGATAGAATTCCCAATTCTTTGAGAAATAAAGAGGGGGTTCAGCA
>NW_009260490.1:7906-21852 GCF_000687185.1 Egretta garzetta
CATAGTGTGTAATGAAAGGGACAGGCCAGAAAGCCAAGGAAGCACGAGGTAGCATTTGTGATGAACCTGTCCAAAGTGGGTGTGAGATGTCTCTCTGGGATGTTGGGGGCTGTTCCTGGTGTAACACACAGAAATGCCAGGGCTCTGTGAGGTGTCCACACCTGAGCCGGCCTTGTGCATTCCTCGCCCACACAGGAGTGTTCAGAGGCAGGAGTCCTTCCCTTGCGCATGCAGAAGCAGTGCATTAGCAGCAAACACAGTGTCTCCCTTTCGTCCTCGTGCCACTGCCAGAGGCTGGTGGACACTTCAGCCCTGCGGTGTATTGCTCTGCTCTGCACTCATCTGACAAGCCCCAAGGAATGGACACAGGGACCTTACTTCAAGGAAGCACATCCCAGTGCTGCATTCAGGTGTTTTCCCAGGGGACATGGCTCTCAATTTGAAGAAACCTCAAGATACTGTCCCACAGGCCTTCATAGAATCCTGTGTTTGATTTGTACAGCAAGGTTTAGGCAGCAGGGGAGCTACAGGGGTGGCTTCTTTGGGAAGATGGAGAAGCTTCCCCCGTGCCTGATAAAAGACGGTGGCAGCTGGCTCCAAGATGGACCCACTGCTGGCCAAAGCTGAGTCAATCAGCGATGATGGCAGCACCTCTGTGATAACATATTTAAGAAGGGGTAAAAAACTGCTGAGCAGCAGCATCTGGGAGAAAGGAGTGAGAATATGTGGGAGAAACAGCCCCGCAGACACCACGGTCAGTTAAGAAAGAGGGGAGGAGGTGCTCCATGTGCTGGAGCAGAGATTCCCCTGCAGCCTGTGGTGAAGACCAGGATGAGTCACGCTGTCCCCCTGCCACCCATGGAGGCCCATGGCAGATGAAATATCAACCTGCAGACCATGAAGGATCCCACGCTGAAGCAGGTGGATGTGCCTGAAGAAGGCTGTAACTCTGTGGAGAACCCATGCTGGAGCAGGTTTTCTGGCAGGACCTGTGAACCCATGGGGGACCCATTCTGGAGCAGCCTTTTCTGGGAAGACTGCTCCACTTGGAAGGAACCCCCACTGGAGCAGTTTGTGAAGAACTGCAGCCCGTGGGAACGACCCACATTGGAGAAGTTTGTGGAGGACTGTCTCCCACGGGTGGGACCCTACCCTGGAGCAGGGGAAGAGTATGTGGAGGAAGGAGTGGGAGAGACAATCTGTGATGAACTGACCACGGCCCCCATTCCCCATCCCTCTGTGCCGCTCAAGGGGAGGAGGTAGAGAATTTGTGAAAGAAGGTGAGCTGGAGAAGAATGGAGGGGTGTGTGGAAGGTGCTTTAAGATTTGTTTTTATTTCTTACTACCCTACTCTGATTTAGTTGGTAATAAATGTATGTTGGGTCTGTTTTACTCATTACAGTAATTGCTGAGTGATCTCCTTGTCTTTATCTCAATTAGCAAGCCTTTCCTCATATTTTTCCTCTCCCTGCCCAGTTGAGGAGCAGGAGCGATAGAGTGGTTTGGTGGGCACCTGACGTCCAGCCAAGGTCAGCTGAGCACACACCCCTAGGAATAACTGATAACATTTGTGCTCACTCGGGTTCATCTCACCACACACACACCATGTGCATGCTTGCATCTCATTGGTACAATGCAGACAGAGGCTTCTGACCTCATCATTTGGTGTCCCTCCACAAGGGTTAAAGAACCTCTCCAAGCTGCGGTAAGAGGCCAGTGCTGAAAATGGTGGTTGTTATTGCTGGGTTGGGGACGTGTGCTCTGGGGCAGCTTCCCCCGGGTGCCCAGTGAACACGGGCACAGACCAGACCTGCTCTGCTCGTCCTTCACCTCCCTTCCAGGAAGCCTGGCTGTGAAAATACAGTGCCCTGTGCCCCCACCATGCACACTCACTCACTTTAGCTGTCCACTGGTGTTTGCTCTCCCATGCATGTTCCTGGGCATGGTCTTAAGACCAACACTAGAAACAGACCTAAGCCATCAGGCACTGCCCTTAGAAGATTCCCTTTCATGATGCTGTGATGGACATCAGCTCTGTCACAGAAGTGTGCATTGCTTGTCCCTGCCTGCTGGCACAGACTGCCACACACCAGGACTATATCGAGCTGCCAGTGCTCTCAGGCCCGTACAGCAACACAAGGGCTCAGAAGGAGAGCGTGGAGGTGGAAATTGATTGGCTCAGAAAGACCAAGCACTGGTGCTACCTGGCAGTGCTGCTCCGCATGAACTTTTTTCCCCTCCACCTCTGCATACAGGCACTGCTCCTGTGGCTCCAAGAAGGTCTCAGATAAAGAATCTCAGACAAACAGCTCAGTGCAGGGTCGCTTATTTTGTTTTAAAACAGAGGGAGCATGGCTCATCATGATGCAGTCTCTGGGTCACACAAGACAGGTAGATACGGAATTAGAAATGGTATGAATAATGACAGTTCTTTGTGGACAACATTATTACAACTAAGAAAAGCTAAAGCCAAAAGAACCCATCAAAGACATGATGGTCCTATAGTGCTTTACATTTTGAGTGATATGGAGAAGACAATGGGAAGCTTGTTGCTGCTTAAAAACATCCCATCATCTGCTTCCACACTGCATCCTTGAGCTCCCTGTTCCTCATGCTGTAGATGAGGGGGTTCACTGCTGGAGGCACAACTGAGTACAGCACTGCCATAACCAGATCGAGAACTGCGGAGGAGATGGAGGGGGGCTTCAGATAGGTAAATATGGTAGTGCTGATGAACAGAGAGACCACAGCCAGGTGAGGGAGGCACGTGGAAAAGGCTTTGTGCCGTCTCTGCTGAGAGGGGACCATAAACACGGATGTGAATATCTGCACATAGGACAGCACAATGAAAATAAAACACCCGACGCCTAAACAGGCACTGACCACAATAAGCCCAAACTCCCTAAGGTAGGCATCTGAGCAGGAGAGCTTGAGGATCTGGGGGATTTCACAGAAGAACTGGTCCAGAGCGTTGTCATGGCAGAGTGGTAGTGAAAATGTATTGGCCGTGTGCACAAGAGAATTGAGGAACCCACAGGCCCAGGCAGCTGCGGCCATGTGGACACAAGCTCTGCTGCCCAGGAGGGTCCCGTAGTGCAGGGGTTTGCAGATGGCAACATAGCGGTCATAGGCCATGATGGTGAGAAGAGAAAACTCTGCTGAAATGAGGAAGAGAAACAGAAAGACCTGAACAGCACATCCCAAGAAAGAGAGGGCCCTGGTATCCCACAGGGAACTGGCCATAGCTTTGGGGACAATGGTGGAGATGGATCCCAGGTCAAGGAGGGAGAGGTTGAGGAGGAAGAAGTACATGGGGGTGTGAAGGCAGTGGTCGCAGGCTATAGCACTGGTGACAAGGCTGTTTCCCAGGAGGGCAGCCAGGTAGATGCCCAGGAAGAGCCAGAAGTGCAAGAGCTGCAGCTCCCGCTTGTCTGCAAATGCCAGGAGGAGGAACTGCGTGATGAAGCTGGTGTTGGACATGTTCCCTTTGTGCACCAGGACCTTTCCAAGAAGGAAAAACACAATGATAAGTTAGGGGAGATTTCTTAGACAAAAACCCCATGCCATTTCTCATGGCCACCCCCCTCCCTCAGCAGAACGGGGAATGTTTCAGCTGATTTCACAACCCTACCAAATCAATGACATGGTGCCTCAGAGCTTGGGCACTTTGTTCCAATGAAGACACCTCCAAGGCAGGACCCTCAACGTTGCTGTCAGAACAGAAGCTGACCTGCACCCTCTGTCAACCCCAGAGAGCAAGAGCAACATGGAAAAGTGGGGAAATAGGGAAAAAAACCTGCAGTGCTCAAAAAAAAAAAAAAAAAAATGCAGCAAGAAGAAAAAGGCAGGTGGGTGTTCATGAAGCCTTCTCCTTACCCTGCTTTGCTCTCCACCTCGCAGACAGTGACACTGTAGGACAGTCACTTTTGTCTGGTTTGTGATGTGTTAATCGTAGGACACAGGCACTTCTCCTAGACTGGAGGTGCAGCTGCCAAGGGTGTCTCATGCCCTGCATCCCATGGCTTTAGGGAATAGGCTCTGCTGGATAGGAGAGGACACACGGTGTCCACTCCAGAGAAGGTGCCTGCACTAGACGGGATGGCAGGGAGGTTCCCAAATCCACCCTGCCAATGTGTTTCTGGTAGCAGCTCCTGCTCACTCCCTGCCCAATTCTCCGTCTCTGTTGCCAGGAGCTATCCCTAACAGAATCTGTTTCTCTGTACCCATGACTCTTCCATGCTCACAGACCCCATCCCACTCACCGTGTGCTCAGCTCTGCCCTGCAGACCCCTCCTGGCAGCAGCTAGAGAGAAGCTCAGACACGTGCTAATGAGAACTGGGGTCTCCGTGTGTTTTCCACAAGGGCAAAAGAAATTCCCATCTCCCACTGCCCACCCAGTCAATTATGAAGAGAAAACTGAAAACACAGAATACTTGCCTCAATGTGGTTTTTGTTTTGTTTTGTTTTGTTTTTTTTACAAAAGGACCTTCAAATGTCTTTGGGATGATCTGGAGCTCTGAAGAAACTGGATCCAAACAGCACCCTGTTGACAGCAGGGAGATCTAGACCCGCCTTGTCAATGGTTGCTTCTTCACCCCACAGCTTCTCCCTGCAGAACCATGGGCACTTTGAGTGTGGACTCTGGCAGGAGGCAGAGTCCTTTACCCCAGCACACAGCCCCCTGGGGTGCAGGGACCTTGCTGGGAAGGACAGCCCTGGGCACCCCTGCCTGCACACCCACCTTCACACCCTGCAGCCCTCCCTGGTAAAAGGCAGCTGTCATGCCCTGTCCCTCTGATGGGGCAGCATGGAGTGCCTGCTCTGCAGCACATTCTGATCCTCTACATTAGATGAGCTCTGAGAGGTGTACTTACATATCATGTAGGCTGTGTGATGTGCCATCTTTAGGAGATCCCAGAAGGATCAGCAGATGCAATGACCTGCAGCCACAGACTTACTCTTTGTCAAGACTTTTCTCCCCACAAGCTCTCAGCTTTGCCACCCAGCAGAATGCTTGTAAACCCTCCCTGCCTCACTCCCCACCCCTCGGTGCCTGCAGGCAGTGCCCTCAGCCCTGCTGCACTTTGCAGAGGAGCTGCTCCTGGGCAGAGCTGTCTCTCTGCAGTGCTGCCCACTTGCCAGGAGCTCACTTTGTCCCAGGAGCCCAGCCCAGCTCAGCAGCAGAGGACCAGCCCAAGGCAGCATTTGCACTTCCCCCTCTGGTCTCCCTCCGGCTGTCCCTGGGGCTCCAGGAGAACCTGCTGTGAAACAGGCTAAGGTCATCCCTGATGTTCCCTCATGCAGTTGAGGAGAGGCACTTATTACGAATGCTGTTATTTCTCCTGTAAGGAAAAGACTTGGGCATGAGAACCACTTTCTCTTCATGCAAATGCAACATATCATTTGTGGGTTTGTAGTCCTGGGGCTAGAAGGGGATTTATCCCCCTCCTATGCAAAAAATAGGCACCTGCCTGTGCGATCCTGGTCTCAGCTCCCATGGCAATGAATGGAGATGGAGGGCAGGACTGGGCTGTTCACACACAACACCTGGTGACATTTCAGGTGTCAGGGGTGGTTGAAGATAGGTGCAGGCAACTGCAAGCTCTAGTGGAGCAGTTCAACATCAGGGGGAATCCTCTTAGAAGTTCCTGGGAGTTTTCTTTGGCCAACTGAAATGGCAGTTGACGCCCAAATTAGGGCAACTGAACCTGTCATGATGAACTCATGATGTTCAGGGCAGCCTTTAGAGTTAGTCATCTGAACAACTGGAGTCATGTGCCACAGGGAGAGCTCAGGCTCGCTCTTTCTCTTCACCATCAGCTGCATTTACTGGGTCTCTACTCACTGTATTGGCAGTTGTCTCATGTTCATCCCACATTGCCTTACAGAATTCAGAGTATCTATTGAATTTCATTTTTAAATGCAGACCCCAGGGCTGCATGAGATGCCAAGGCTTTCAGAGACAGCACAGGACCAGTGATGTGTGGCGTTCCTCAGGGGTCAGTACTGGGACCAGTGCTGTTTAACATCTTTATTGGTGACATGGAGAGTGGCATTGAGTGTAGCCTCAGCAAGTTGCCAATGACACCAAGCTGTGTGGTGCAGGCAACCCGTTGGAGAGAAGGGGTGCCATCCAGAGGGACCTTGACAGGCTTGGGAGGAGGCTTGTGAACCTCATGAATTTCAACAAGGGCAACTGCAAGGTCCTGCACATGGGTCAGGGTAAAAAGCCAACCATGTCCTAGGCTGCATCAAAAGCAGAGTGATCAGCAGGGTGAGGGAGGTGATTTTCTTCCTCTACTGTGCTCTTATGAAACCCCAGCTGGAGTACTGCATTCAGGCATGGGGGCCCTAACATAAGAAGGACATGGACCTGTTGGAGTGATTCCAGAGAAGGACCACAAAGATGATCAGAGAGCTGGAGCACCTCTCCCAGGGAGACAGGCTGAGAAAGTTGGGCTTGTTCAGCCTGGGCAAGAGAAGGCTCCAGGGACACGTCATAGCAGCGTCCCAGTACCTGAAGGGAGCCTACAGGAAAGCTGGAGAGGGACTTGTTACAAAGGGATGTAGTGATAGGACAAGGGGTAATGGCTTTACACTGAAAGAGGGCCCACCCAGATTAGATTCAAGGAAGAAATTCTTCACTAGGAGGGTGGTGAGGCAGTGGCACAGGTTGCCCGGAGAAGTTGTGGATGCCCCATCCCTGGAAGTGTTGAAGGTCAAGTTGGATGGGGCTTTGAGCAGCCTGGTCTAGTGGAAGGTGTCCCTGCCCATGGCAGGGGGGGGGGAACTAGATGATCTTTAAGGTCCCTTCCAACCCAAAGTGTTCTGTGATTCTATGACCAAGAGGAAAGCAATGCCCATTCAGTGTGCATGTGTGACAGACACCCCAGACAGCACTGCAGGGAGTGTGGTTTGGTGCCTGTGTTCCACTGACTGTTGCCATCAGTCAGAGGCATCAGTCATCAGATGCCATCAGAAGGGCCGAGACTGTCCCTTCTCTACCCAACAGCCGCAGCTATTGCGTGAACATGAAGCACATGAGTCTGGGATCTTTACTCACACCCATGGTGATAGAGTCAAGGAACACTTGAATCCTTTTCACTGTGTGCCTGGTTACATCTTGTCTTCAAGGACAGCATCCATCAAGCACAGCAATGATCCTTATAAAAACTCAGTCGAAACTGAAAGGGAATGCAACGGGAACCAAGATGAGCTGGTGCTTTATCAGGAATAGTTCAAGAAGACAGAGAATGCACGTAAAACAGGGTAGGTTTAGACTGGATACAAGGAAGAAATTCTTTACAATGAGGGTTGTGAAACACTGGCATGGGCTGCCCAGGGAGGTAGTGGAGGCCCCGTCTCTGGAAACATTCAAGACCGGGTTGGACGGGGCTGTAAGCAACCTGATCTAGTTAGCGGTGTCCCTGCTCACTGCAGGGGGATTGGACTAGATGAGCTCTAGGGGTCCCTTTCAACCCAAAACATTCTATGATTCTATGATTCTATGATCTTTCAAAGATAGTATAGCATTTTGGCGGACTCACCTCAGTTGGGAGCTAAGCCCACACATCCTCTCACTCACAAACCTCTAACACCCAGTGAGATGGAGGAAGATAATAGAAATAGAAAAAGGTGACTACCTACTTAAAATCCCCCTCCTCTCTGTTTTCTTGCTGACAATGAGGTCATATGGCCTGCAATATCTCTTTTGTCACTGTGGGTCATGACCTCCCAACCTGTCGTGCACCCCCAACCTATTGACTAGGGCACAGAGTGAGAAGCAGAGAAGGCTTTGATGCAGTGCAATCACTGTTCTGCAATACCTACAACGTTAGTGTGTTATCAGCATTGTTTTGGTCACAAATCCAAAACACATCACCAGAAGAGCTGCTGTAAAAAGAATTAACAGCCAGCCATAGTACAAGAGAGGGCCTCAGTATGACCTCGGCTTCCTCTCTCAGCACTCTTGCACACAGACCCTCGGTCCCATGCGCTGTTCAGGGCTGAGTAACCCCTGACTCAATCCCCATCCACTGCTGGTTGTTCTCCTCCATAGTCCTGCCTCAAGACATGAAGTCCTGGGAGACCTTGTGCTAAAGACAGAGGCAAAGAGGGCATAGAGCACCTCACACCTATCTACATCTTCTCTTACTGGATGTGGCAGTGGCCACACACTCTTCTTCCTTATTCTTTATCTGTAACATCAGTATTGCCGTGGTTTAACCCTGGCCAACAACTAAGCACCACACAGCTGCTCACTAACTTCCCCCACCTCAGAGGGGGGAGATAATAAAAAACAAAAAGTAAACCCCTTGGCTCGGGATAAAGACAGCTTAATAAAACAGCAGAGGAAAGTAATAGCAATAATAGTAGTAGTAATAATAATGGAATACACAAAACAAGTGATGCACAATGCAGTTGCTCACCACCCACTGACTGATGCCCAGTCTGTCCCCAAGCAGCGATAGAAGTCCCCCAGCCAATTCTCCCCGAGCATGACGTCATATGGTGTGGAATAACTGTCCTGGCTGTGCCCCCTCCTAGCCTCTTGTGCACCAGACAGAGCTGAGAGCTGAGAAGCCCTTGTCTAGTCTAAGCCCTGCTCAGCAACAACTAAAAGCATCAGTTTGCTAGCAACATTCATAGAATCATAGAATCATAGAATCACTTTGGTTGGAAAAGACCTTTGAGATCATCGAGTCCAACCTTTAACCTAACCCTGCCATCCCACCACTAAACCATGTCCCTAAGCACCTCATCTATCCTTCTTTTAAATACCTCCAGGGATGGGGACTCGACCACCTCCCTGGGCAGCCCATCCCAGAGCCTGACAACCCTTTAGGTGAAGTTTTTCCTAAGGTCTAGCCTAAACCTGCCATGGCTCAGCTTCAAATCATTCCCCCTCGTCCTATCATCTGTTACCAGGGAGAAGAGACTGACCCCCACGTCACTACAGCCTCCTTTCAGGTAGTTGTAGAGGGCGATAAGGTTCCCCCTCAGCCTCCTCTTCTCCAGACTAAACAACCCCAGTTCCCTCAGCGGCTCCTCATATGACTTGTGTTCCAGACTCCTCACCAGCTTGGTTGCTCTCCTCTGGACATGTTCCAGCAATGCAACATCTTTCTTGTAGTGAGGGGCCCAAAACTGAACACAGTATTCGAGGTGCGGCCTCACCAGCACCGAGTACAGGGGCACAATCACTTCCCTACTCCTGCTGGTCACACTAGTCCTGATACAAGCCAGGATGCCATTGGCCTTCTTGGCCACCTGGGCGCACTGCTGGCTCATATTCAGTCAGCTGTCAACCGGTACCCCCAGGTCTTTTTCCACCAGGCAGCTTTCCAGCCACTCTGCCCCAAGCCGGTAGCGCTGCATGGGGTTGTTGTGACCAAAGTGCAGGACCCGGCACTTGGCCTTATTCTTCTCATCCTCAAACTAAAACAAAGTTCTGTGCCTGCTACCAAGAAGAAAATTAACTCTATCCCAGCTGAAACCAGGGCAAGTAGTAACAGCAAATATCCACTCCAGGGAAGGTTTGACTTGCCTACAACTATCCTTGTCTCTAAATTCCTCCTTTGAAGCGAGACCCTCCATCAACCTCCTCAGTGTTTTCCTGTTTCTGTGGAGCTTCCCAGTGAGTTCCTGTCATGCTGTGATGGAGGCACACTGAATATCATTGACCTGTTCCTTGACTGTATCATCAAGGGGGTGAGTGAAGGGTTGGGAGAACCAGCAGAGGTTGAAAACACAGGCCCGGGACTGGAGACCCTAGTCCAATGTGCTTCCTGTTCATGGACTGCCTACATCCACTGGATAGGGATGGAACAGACCTGCCAGGCCTCGCTGCAGCTGTGGGAGTGTTGCTCGCACGCAGACACTGGATCTTTCTGAGATGCCCTGTGGTGTCTGTTTGCTTGCACAAAAAATAAGGTCAGCTTTCCTGTTGGTCCTGTGTTGTCCCAGAAAACTCATAGGCACTTGTGCTGGAGAGCCTTGACATCTAATGTAGCTCTCACTGCTGCATGTACTTGTCCATGAAATTGAATAGCTCTAATGAAACTGTGGTGTGCATGGGAGGGAGCTGAGACTCCTTCCAGCCCCAGAACTACAATCCCTGCATGAGATTCCTCTGTTAACTCAGATGAATCCCTTCCCTCAGCACAGGTAAAGGGTGTCCCTTCCTGTCATTGTCCCAATGTCCTGTCCGATGGTGGAAAAAGAAAAAAATTATTCTTAAACCTAATGGCCTCTGAGAAAAGAAAGACATTTCTGTAAAGCAGTGTCTCTGCAGAGGTGAGAGAGGGAAGCTTAGTTATTACTTTGGTCTCTTTCCAAGTAGTTTCCTGGGGAGCCCAGGGACACCTGGAGAGAGTGCAGGGTGGGGTGGGGAGGGCAGAGAAAGTGCGGCCCTGGGCTGGTCCTCTGCTGCTGAGCTGGGCTGGGCTCCTGGGAGAAAGTGAGCTCCTGGCAAGTGGGCAGCGCTGCAGAGAGACAGCTCTGCCCAGGAGCAGCTCCTCTGCAAAGTGCAGCAGGGCTGAGGGCACTGCCTGCAGGCAGCGAGGGGAGAGAAGAGAGCCAGAGAGAGGTTGCAGGCAGCCTGGAGTGGGAGGATGCTGAGAGCTCACTGTTGGAGAAATCTTCACAGTTGGTGTGGTAAGCCCCTGGGTGCAGGGCAATGCAGCTACAGTTCCTGGATGGATCTCATAAATCTGGGATAGCCCAAAGCCTATAGTAACTGCCAGAGCGCACACACTCCTTTTATAGGAGTTGGGGTCCCTTGCTCATGCACAGATCACACTGGTGTACATGCAGTTTGTGCCATACGTGCTGTCTCCTTAGGACGCCTTCTACCTTTTTTGCTCCTTGGGCCTTGCACAGGTGCATGGTGTTGTTCGTCTGCAGACCATGAGGGCGGGATCTTCTGAGTGGTGGGAAGCAGTGGTGCAATGGCAATGTCGAGACAAACTACATTCAGTAATGGTTCTCTACAGGGAGCTCCCCAAGAGGAGCTGTGCATGGAAGGAGTGACCCCTACCAGGTCTGGACAGGGTCCTTCTGCTCTTGAGAGGGTGCTCTGTGGTTCATGGTTGGTTACAGCTCCAGATGACCCCAGGATATTTCCAAGGGGATTTTTCAAGAAGGACATCAAGGCGGGGGCTACCTCAAGGAAATTATTTTTCCAGGGTCTGTGCATTCAATTTCCTGCTGTGGTTGTGGGGGAAATGATAATGGAGCTGTCAGGTTTGCAGAAGAGATCGAGACTCCTACAGCATTACACTGAGAGATCAGTAGCTCTGAGAGGAACCTGATAAAGTCCCTTTACCCATTCCATTGCCTACAGACAGCCCCGTCAATTCTGTGGCCTCCACGGTGTTCATCTGACCGTCTCCTTAGGAATTCCCAACCCAGTGATGCTCCTGGGCAGTGCCCTGCTGCCAGGAGGGGTCTGCAGGGCAGGTGTGAGTGCACAGCAGATGGGATGGGGTCTTTGAGGAGGGAAGGAAGCATGGGGACAAGGAAAGGGCTACCAGCAGGGACAGCTCCAGGCAGCAGAGACACGGGCAGGGGGTGAGAGGAAAGCACTGACAACAAAGGCTGGGAGGACAGATCTGGGGACCTCTCTGCCATCCCATCAGTCAACATGCTTTTCCCTTAACAAGTCCCCTGGTTTCGTCTCCCACTCATCAAAGCCTCTTCCCTCAAGGCCTTGGGGTCCAGGGCAGGAGCAGCCTCCTCTGTAGGCAGACAGGAGACTCACTTTCCTGAGTGCCCATCTATCCCTCCCTGGCCTTGCCTCACTTCAGAAAAGCACTGGGGCATTTTTCCTTCTTTTTCCACCTATCCTGGCTGCTGCTGCTCTTGTTTTCAGGCTTGCTGGGGATGGGGTTTGCAGCAGCAGCTCAGCAACTGACCCTGAAGGTCCTGCCATGCAGATGGGCCCATGGGAGCAAGGTGTCCAAGCCCCCTTCAAACCTGTCGGTCTCTGGGCAATGCAGTCCCTGGGGTGGGGATAAACCTGACTTTCCGATAAGGACACCCCATCGTCAGGACATCCAGAAGTGCAGAGCTCTTCCCTGGGGAGGGGAGTGTGGAGGTCATCTCAACTTTGAAATTGGATTCCTCTGCTCTCAGCAGTATCTGATTTCCTTTCAGGGAAACATCTGAGTGAGGTCGTCCTCCAGCTCAAAGATGTGCCAGCTCAAAGAGCAGCTGGCAGCAAGGCTGATAGGCTGGGTCTCCTACCTGTGCTCTAAGGCTCTGTCCCTTTGCCTCCCAGGGCTCTCAGCATAGTCCTCATAGCCTAGCAGAAATTCCAGGGATGTCTACCTTCAAAAAACAATCTCCAGATGTGAACACGGAAACAGCAAAAAAGAAACTACTTTCCCCCCCCCCCCCATCTGTTCTGCAGACAGATGAACTGGAAGGAGCAATGCCAAAAAGCTCTCTAGCGTCAAGAGTGGGTTTAATCAGACATCACTCCTGGTTCCTATTTCCCTGTTGGTGCACAGCAGGGCTGACTCCTCCACAGAAGAATTCCCTGCTCCCCATTGCACCCCAAGCCAGCACCGACCAAAGCCAGGGATCTACACAAGGTCTTAATGGAATGACAGGCCGTGTGTGTGTGCGTGTGTGTCTGTGAGGAATAGGAGAGGTTTTGCTTAGAGAAGTCTGTCCTCACTTGTCACTGCATATTCCTCCTTAGCTAGGCCCCTGCGCCCCAAGGAATCAGATGTCCAATAGCAGCTCCACCACCAAGTTTCTCCTCCTGGCATTCACAGACACATGGGAGCTGCAGCTCTTGCACTTCGGGCTCTTTCTGGGCATCTACCTGGCTGCCCTCCTGGGCAATGGACTCATCATCACCGCTGTAGCCTGTGACCACCACCTCCACACCCCCATGTACTTCTTCCTCCTCAACCTCTCCCTTGTCGACCTGGGATCCCTCTCCACAACTGTCCCCAAATCAATGGCCAACTCCCTGTTGGATACCAGGACCATCTCTTTCTTTGGATGTGCTGCTCAAGTCTTTTGGTTTCTCTTTTTAGTTGTAGCAGAGTATTGTCTTCTCACTGTTATGTCCTATGACCGCTACATTGCCATCTGCAGACCCCTGCACTATGGAACCCTGCTGGGCAGCAGAGCCTGTGTCCACATGGCAGCAGCTGCCTGGGGCAGTGGCTTTCTCTATGCTGTCCTGCACACGGCCAATACATTTTCACTTCCCCTCTGCAGAAGCAATGCCATAGACCAGTTCTTCTGTGAAATCCCCCAGATCCTCAAGCTCTCCTGCTCAAATGCCTACCTCAGGGAAGTTCGGCTTCTTGTGGTTAGTGGCATTTTATTCTTTGGGTGTTTTGTTTTTATTGTGGTGTCTTATGTGCAGATCTTCAGGGCTGTGCTGAGGATCCCCTCTCAGCAGGGGCGACACAAAGCCTTTTCCACGTGCCTCCCACACCTTACTGTGGTCACCCTGTTTATCAGCACCTCATTTTTTGCCTACCTGAAGCCCCCTTCCATCTCCTCCCCATCCCTGGATCTGGTGATGGCAGTGCTGTACTCTGTTGTACCTCCAGCAGTGAACCCCCTCATCTACAGCATGAGGAACCAGGATCTGAAGCGTGCCTTGAGGGACCTATGTGACTTCAGCATCCATAATGTGTCCATTATTTTTATAGGACTTCGTTGTGGTTCAACCTTGCCTGGCAACTAAGCACCATGCAACCGCTTGCTCACTCCCCCCAAGTGGGATCGGGGAGAGAGTCAGACGAATAAAAGTGAGAAAGCTCGCGGGTTGAGACAAAGATAGTTTAATAGGGAAAGCAAAAGCCACGCACACAGGCAAAGCAAAGCAAGGAATTCATTCCCTGCGTCCCACAGGCAGGCCGGTGCTCAGACATCTCCAGGAAAGCAGGGCTCCATCACACGTCATGGTTACTCGGGA
>NW_009260490.1:21955-38458 GCF_000687185.1 Egretta garzetta
CAACTAAACCATCAGTGAGTTATCAACATTCTTCTAGTACTGAATCCAAAACAGATTGCTGTGCCAGCTACTAGGAAGAAAATTAACTCTGTCCCAGCCAAAACCATGACAGACTTCCAGGGTATCCCAGGAAAAGCTAGGTCTATATTTTGTTCATATCTGTGATTTTTTGGTGTGTTTTTTTCCTCTTGCTTATACATCTGATAATATTATTCCCCATTAAATAATTCTGTTTTTCGCCTCCTACATATTTTCTTCTGACCCAAAGGCCTCATGTACATATGGAGTCAGGGTCTCTGTGTAGGCAAACTCAATAAAGAAACCAGCAGAAAATTATTTGTCTCAGCTCCTATCTCTTACCTCTCCTCTGGAGCTGTGGGTGCAGCACCAGCCTACAGGGGGGTTTAGGAGCCAAGAGCCCAGCTGCTTCATGGAGGAGCAGCCCTGGTGGCCCTTGGGGCTGCCCCTTGTTGCCTCAGTGGACAGACCCTTTCTGCCACCTGCAAGCTGGGGCTGCTGCTTCCCGGAAGCCATGGACAACAGCAGGATGTTATCCTTTCAGTGCTGGTCTTTCCTCATTTCCACTCTGTCCAGCTGTGCCCTTGTATTTCTGTTAACCCTAAAGTCTTGTGTAACTTGAGGCAGTCCTGCTGTGTCCACAGTGGCACCCCTGTGGCTGCAGGCAATGCGAACCACTGTGTCAGAGCTGGTGTCCCTGCTAACCAAGACCAAAGGGGCTCCTCAGGGCAGGGCCAGAAGACTGGGTGCCTCTTCCAAAGCTGGTTCCAGGAATTGACCAAAGAACCTGCTCCCTGAAAAGGCCCCTTGATGTCCTGGGGTTCTCAACAGATTCAGGGGGACAAACTCAGAGTTTCAGCATGATCTGTTAGGGGCCAAGGGCTGGACCAAGAGCTTCCTTTTTGCTGGCACGTGCTCACACAGACAGCAACTGGTCTATGACCTCTCTGCCTGGCACTGTCCCACCTGCAGTGGGGCTGATGGCAGATGCCATCCTGTAGAGGAACTGGGATCTGCCAGGAAAGCTCAGGGAATCTCCAAGGATAGTGCATGAGTCTGGATGGGTGAGTGACACCTCATAAAATGAGTGACCACGCAAGGTAATATCTCCCAGAGGAAAAGGTGAACCTGAGGAGCCCATGGACAAATGAGGGCCCTTCAATGCCAGGAGTGGCTGTGAGGAGCTAGCAGGCAAAGAGACATAAGACTGGAGATTATTTCAGGACACTGTCTTGGAAAGCCTCATAGGCTGGATCTAGTGCAGCCATACCCTGACCTTTGTGCCATTGGAGACACCCTTTGGTCCTGCCCAGCCCCATGCTTTCTTGTTAAGCCATGAGAGAAGATGGAAAGGGACTCATCAGCAGTGATCCTATTCTGGCTGGGTCTGCTCCCCACCCCAGCCAGCATGGCCAGCACAGGGCCCAGGGACCCAGGGCACCACAGCCCCCTCGCTCTGCAGAGCAGCAATGCCACCTCAGGACCCTGTGGGGAATGTGGGGAAGCAATCAGGAACAGTCATAAAGGCCAGCTCAGTCCTCCACCTCCTGAGGTTCTCTGGGGAGCATGGATGTTCCTAGAGAAGAGCAAGGAGTCTTTCTCTTCTTGCAGGGAGGACTCAGTGAGAAGGAGAAGCTCATTTCTTCAGGCACCCACTTGGGCAGGCTGCTCTGCTGCTGGGAAAGGATTCCTGTGCTGGCCTGGGGAGAGGGGCTGGCACTGACAGGGCAAAGGCAGTCAGGGGTGGACACCTCCTGGACCCAAGATCAGGGATCCTCCCTTTTCAATGACCTCCATTTCTTTCTGCCATGTCCAACTTCCATTCCTGGGGTTCATAGGCAGGCAGAGACCCCTCTCTGCCCCCCAGCAGCTGCTGTGCCCTTCAGAGGAGCTGTGACTGTGGGGTGACTTCCCAGAGCTCTGCAGCACCCTGTGGTGGGCACTGTCATGGGGGCAATCCAGACCAGGTTGTTCTGCAGGACTGGGCTGAGGAGAGGGAAGGTGCGGTGGGGAGAGCTGGGGAGGGGCAGGGATGGACTGAAAAGTGTTCAGGAGAGAAAAACACTAATGCTGGATGAGCTGTGTGACCCTGCAGGGCAAGGGCACACTCCAGTGGGTGTGTGGTGCAGAACCAGGTTTCAAGGAAGGGAGCCAAGACATGCAGGTGCTGGAGCAAGGGGGCTGGTCTATTCCCTTGGTGGCATGGAGAGACTTGGAAGGTACCCAGGGCATTTGTCACTCCCCAGCCTTTCCCATCGGCCATGTTAAGCACCGGCCACTCACAGCAGTTTATGGGTGAGGTTTGCTCTGTGGCCATCTCCTTCCTCCTGTTGAACTCGGTGCCTGCCAGGGAAACAGCCAGCCCTGCCCAGCCTGTCTTCTTGTCCAGGCCTTAGCAGAACACAGAACTGGGCTGTCTGTAAACCCCTGGTGCATTCAATGATCTGGACAAGGGGATAGAATGCACCCTCAGCAAGTTTGCTGATGACACTAAGCTGGGTGGAAGTGTTGATCTGCTGGAGGGAAGGATCTACAGAGGGCCCTGGACAGGCTGGACTAATGGGCTGCAGTCAATTGTATGAGGTTCCACAAGGCCAAGGGCCGGGTCCTGCACTGGGGTCACAACAACCCCACGCAATGCTACAGGAGTGGGGAAGAGTGGCTGGAAACCTGCCCGGTGGAAAAGGACCTGGGGGTGTTGGTCGAGAGGTGGCTGAATAGGAGCCAGCAGTGTGCCCAGGTGGCCAAAAGGGCCAATGGCATCCTGGCTTGTATCAGGAACAATGTGTGTGGCCAGCAGGAGCAGGGCAGTGACTGTGCCCCTGTACTTGGTGCTGGTGAGGCCGCACCTTGAATACTGTGTTCAGTTTTGGGCCCCTCACTACAAGAAAGATGTTGCGTTGCTGGAACATGTCCAGAGGAGAGCAACCAAGCTGGTGAGGGGTCCGGAGCACAAGTCTTATGAGGAACAGCTGAGGGAACTGGGGTTGTTTAGTCTGGAAAAGAGGAGGCTGAAGGGAGACTTTATCGCCCTTTACAACTACCTGAAAGGAGGTTGAAGCGAGGTGGGTGTTGGTCTCTTCTCCCAAGTAACAAGTGATAGGATGCAGGGAAATGATCTCAAATTGCTCCAGGGGAGGTTTAGATCAAATATTAGGAAAAAATTCTTCCCTGAAAGGGTTATTAGGAACTGGAACGAGATTCCCAGAAAAGTGGACAAGTCACCATCCCTGGAGATGGGTAGACAAGCTGCTTAGAGACATGGTTTAATAGTGGACAGGTACGGTTGGACTTGATGATCCTGTGTCTTTTCCAAGCAAATGATTCTATGATTCTAAGCAGAGCTGTACCATTGTCACAACCCAAGTGCAGTGGTACCAGTGTCACAGCCCAAGAGCAACAGTACCATTGTTACTGGAAATTCAGAGCTTTTATTCTTCTGACTCAGAGAGTCAGAAGAATAAAAGTGAGAAAGCTCGTGAACCAGAACATTCAGGAACCAGAAGCTCAAGGAGACTGTATGCAAACTGACCCAAGTGTGCTGTTTCACCAACAATAATCTCCCTCAACTCCTCTGCACATTTCCCAGAGTTTATTGCAGGCCATGACCCTGCTTTTCTATCTTGTGATAATGCTATCTCGAAATAATTTTCTGGGTTTATACTCCCTCTTGAGGTTTCATCTTGTTGTGTCTGACCCTTGCACAACACTGTGTCACTTGTGGCCCCTGAGATAGCAACTATTAAAAATAAAAGGTCAGCTTATGGGTGCAGTGCCTGAAGCCTGGGCTCTTCCAAAATTTGCTTCAGAGAAAAATTTGTAAAGAATTTGCCTTTTAATGTTTCTGTTTTCCTTTTGCACTCAGTGTTTTGGGAGTTAAGCTCATGGTAAAGTTGGGTTCCATTGGACTGCATGTTCTTTATTTAAAGGCTCTGTTTATGGTGTCCAAAGGCAGTGGAGATAGTTCGATAACTCCATTTTCTCCTCAGGTTGCTTCATTTATGACAGGAACTATGGCATATCCCGACCTCTCTGGAAATGAGTTTAGAGGGGTGAGGAGTGGATGGGGACTCACCATGTGCCCTGGGGTTGGAATGTATGGAGACTGAGAAGGTGAAACACCCTCAGTTGTGAAGTACCCCCAAAAGGAAAGTACTAAATATATGAATTCAGGAGAGCCAGGAAGTGAGTAGCCTCTATTTGCTTGGGGGATCTATTTGGCTCTATTTGCCAGCACCAGCCCTGGGGCTGATGGGGGATCCTGAAGCTCCCTCTCTGCCCCCAGCAGCTTCTGTGCCCTTCAGAGGGGCTGGGGCTGTAGGGTGAGTGCCCAGAGCTCTGCAGCACCCTGCATGTTGAGCCAGTGCTGATTGGGTTCCTCTGCTTAGCTGGTCTGGGGAGAGGGCAGGGGAGGTGGGGAGAGCTGGGAAGGTTCTGGGCTGGGCTGGAAGGAGCGTAGGGAGAGAAAAATACTGCTGTAGAGCTGTGTGAGTGTGCAGGGTAGGGGCAGCCAGCACTCACAGTGCAGAGCCAGGTGACATGGTGAAGGAAGCAAGGCATCAAAGGGGCAGAAGAGAGGGTCCTGGTCTGTGCCGTGTTCCCTGGACACCCTGGGGAAGCTGCCCCAGTAAAGCTGTCCCAGATAAGCCCCCCACACCAGCCATTTCCATCTCTAGCCAGACACCCCAGCCCTGAGGAGGGACCTTTGCTGCGTGGTCACCCCTGTCCTACTCTGGGCTCACTGATACCCAGCTCCACTGCCATCATTAATAAAAAGGGAACCAATTTCCTACTGACAGCTATTACACACCAAAGCCCATAGCTCTTGCCACTGTTGGTCTCTCATCCAAGACCGATTTATGAGAGCTCCAGCTCAATGAGGTCCTCATAGCTTTCCCATGACAACTATTTAAATTTTCCATTGACTGAGATCCAGAGACAGATTATTTGTTTACATTCTTTTTATAGCCTAAAGCACCCCATGTTCTGTAGAGATGTCATTTTCTTACCTCTGGCCAGAAACTTCCTTATTCCAACACCTCATTATTGACTATTAGTCTCCTGCCCAGCAATAGGGTGATAAGACTGGTTTCATCTTCCTGAACCCCATGCCCCTGTAGGGACTGGCAGGTCTCTGGGAGGTTCCCAAGCCCTTCCCTCTTGCAGATTGAACAAGGCCCTTCCTTTCAGTTTCTCCTCCCAGACGAGTGCTCCAGCTCCTGAGCATCTCAATGACTCTCCTCCACTGAACTCGCTGCCAATTATCAACATCTTCCTTGCTGTGGTGGTTACCTCTGGCCAAGGGCCCAGAAGCCCCACAGGTGCTCACTCCCTCCTCCCCTTCCCCAGTGGGGGCACAAAAATTGTCACAGCAGTGTACAGGTGGTCTAATGAGCATTGAGCAGGGGGAGACAATCACTTCCCTCACTCCTTTGGTGAGACTCCCGGACACTGCTGCCTGCCTTTGCTACCAGGTTGCCCTGCTGGATCAGGTTTTGCCTTGTGTCCCCCAGCACCACCAGGGCCTTTTCCACAGAGCTACTCCCCAGCCAGGCAGTTCCCAGGCCCTGCCACTGCAGGGCGTTAGGCTATCCCAGGCACAGGATAGACAGCAAGCCTTTGTCTTGCTTCTATCTCATCACATCTTGACAGGACAGTCCTTCTGACGGCCAGGTTTCCCCTGAAGGGCAGCCCTAGGGCACAGGAATGCTCCTCCCAATTTCGTGCCACTGACAAACATAGTGACAGTTGCGTCCTCCAAGTCATGGATACATGGAGAGTCCCCTGTCCTGCCCCACAATGTTCCCACTGGCCTCCAGGGAGGGGATGATGCCTTCAGTGCTGCTCACTCAGCCTCATCATCCCACTGGTGTTTTATCCAGCTCTTTGTCTCCCCATCCAGACTATCATGGCCTAACGTGGGTACAAGGATATTGAGGGAAATCATGCCCGAAGTCTTGCTGAAGTGGAGGTAAATGACATCCACTCTTCTCCCCTTCTGCAGAATAGCAGTTACTTCTTCATGGAGGCAATCAGGTTGGTGAGGCATGATTTACCCTGGGATAATCCATGCTGACTGCACTGGGACATATTCTCCTCTTTTAGGCGCCCAGAAATGTCACCCAAGAGCACTCATGCCAAGGCACACTCGTCACCACAGTGAGCTTGTACAGCATGGGGTTGCCTGGGTCGCAACTGTGGCCTCTTTCAAAGATGGGTGCAACATTGGCTTGTCCTCACTTGCAAGGGACCTCTACCAATCCCATGGCTTTTCAAGAGGGATATTCCAAAGAAATATCCATCTCCCAGTGTAACATCATTACCACTGTTCTGCCTGTTCTACAGTGTATTTAATTTCTCTAATCTTTCACGTATTTTCACCTGTCTTGATAGAAAACCATTTCTTACATCACCATTTCAGATGCAGACTGCCTAGGCAAAGGCCCTTTCCATTGTTCTCCAGTTTTCTGCTCCCCTTAGTCTTAGTCACATTCCTGTCACCCAGCCAGTTGCTGCTTTGACATCAGGCAGTTAGAAATTTACCCGTCTTTCAGTAGTCTAATTGTCTCCTCAGCAAACTCTAATTGTGTTTCCATCTACCTTTGATTATCGACCTGCCTAAAATATTTCTCCTAAGCTTACCCCTTGTCGAAAGGCAACCTCATTAGAGGCAGCCCATACTGAGCATGTGCTTGCAGAGTGAGTTTTGTTTATGGAACTTGGTCACGCTTTGCTTTTTCTTTGCTTGCCAATAGGGAAACATCCCTCAGTGCCTGTGTGCTTTCAGTTCTCTAAGGAGAGCAAGGATGAGATGGTGCAAAGGAGCTGTAACCTGCAGCTGCAGACTTCAGTGGAGAAGTCTGATGTCAGGAAGAGTGATGGAAGTGCCAGGGGGCCGTTGAAAGAAATGGCGGGGTTGGGGAGGTGTGGAGGACAGTTGTCCCTAGGGAGTCAGACCAAATGAGGGGACAAAGGAAGCCAAACGCGGGCCAGGGAGGAAAGGATAAAAAGAGAGATGGGCTATTGGAATGGGTGTGTACAAGGATGGGTAAGGGGAAGAAATTGTGAGTGGGCCAAAAAGGAAAAAGACAAGAAAAGGTGAAGTCTAGGAAGAAATCAGGCCTGTTCAATGTACTTGCCAAGCAGCCTTGCATCTGAGCAGCAATGCCTGCAATAGCGACCAACAGCATCCTGGGCTGCATTAGGAAGAGCACCACCACTGCAGGTGGGTGGACATCATCCTTACACTCTGCTCAGCCCTGCTATGATTTTTCTTGCTCACTTCCATCACGGTTTTCTACTGTTCCACATCACTCACACTGCAATGAAACTCCCCTCCATATCTTCTACCAGTCTTGCCTTGTTTTCCCTGAAAAACATATCCAGGAGAGCATTTCCAACCATGTTGGGTCACGGATCAACTTCCATCTTCCCTTCAACCGTGGCCTTCTAGCAGAGGTCCATGGTCTTCCATATTCTTAGTGATTACTAGCTCCTAAAATTGTGTGCCTTTCTCCAACTGCCTTTGGGCACAACTCATCCTCTCCTAACCTTCCTCAGGCTGTGCTGGGATCCTCACCAGACCACTGTACATAAAGGAGCTAGTGATCCATGCAACAGGGAACCTGAGTAGACCCAGGCCTGTGCTGTGCTGTGCTCCACGTCTGCAGGCAGCTCCTACCTGGTACCAGTGATTAGGTCACTGGCATGTCATTACCTGTATCTAAAGCTGCCACAGCCAATTCCCATGGGAACAGCCTCTTGTGGGGGCAGTATTCAAAATCTTGATTTTTTTTTTCTTTCTCAGAAAACAGTAGAAGAGCTTACAGGAGCAAAATGGGACAACGCTTCTACACACAGGATCTGCAAGGCTTGCTGCATCAGCTGACCAGACAGAGGCAACTTCACTGTAATCTTCCAAGCCACGTCCCTGCTGCTGGCCTTTCAGCTGCTCAGATAAACACAACCAAACCACGTGGCTGTTGCTGTCCCATCAGGTACTCAGGCAGAAAGGACATGACAACCATATCCAAGCCCTCTTCCTGGGTGGATCTACCAGGTACTTAGGGAAAGGGAATCCCACAGTCAACTTGACAACCATGTGCCTTCTGCTGGCCTATCAACTCCAGAGACAGATGTGACCTCACAGACACCTTCACAGCCATGTGTTTCCTGCTTGCCCATGAGATCCTGAGGTGCAGCTGACCTCACCATAGCATTCCCACCCATCTCCTCCTTGTGGCCTGTGAGCAGATCAGATGCACATAACTTCACATGTCTCTGCCAACGTTGTGGGACTGCTCTGGGATGTCACGATCCCTGCCTTGCCTTCAACGGGCCATGCAGCTGAAGTTCGGGTTAGGAGAGGGGACAAAGATGGAGGGGTTAGAGAGTGGGAAGGAGGGCTGTGGGGGTTAGGTGTTCAGGGTAGGGCTTAGCGAATAGAGCTCACCTGTCTGGCTTAGGGATTGGGCAAAGGCTTAGAGGGAGGGTGTGGTGTTCTGCTGAAGGTGTCTGGTTCATGTTTAGGGCCTGGGCTAGCTTTGTCGATTCGGGTTTTGCTTAGGCCTGGGGTGAGGGCGGTGGCTAAGGCCAGCATTTTAATAGTAGGGATAAGGGATAGGGATTAGGGTGATGAATAGCGTAAGAGGAAGAGGGGTTATGGGTTCTGGCTTTGGGTTAGAGGTAAGGTCTGAGGTTAGGGACACCATACACCAAATCATCGCACTGGGATTAAATCAGAATGGAACGGTACTCTACCCAATGGAACACAGAGTGTGTTCCAACACAAGGGAAACAAATGGCAGACTGTTGATGTCGAAGGATGAGTGGTGCAAGAAGAACAAGGATTGATTTGTGCAAGCAATGCCATTAAAGCCCAAGACATTTGTCTTGACACTGAACAAAGTGGTTGCCATTTTGAGATACATCCTGACAAAAACCTCTGTGCTTGTGTATATAGGAGATGGATGTGTTTGTATGAGAACCTGCTGTGATTTTATGGCTGTAGGCAATATCACTGTAGTTATAACCAATCACCCAAATATCCACATCTGTAAATTTACTGAAATAATAGGATGCAACTTTAACTCTTCAGCTCCTATCACATCTCGTCAACTATCACAACTGAACTATACATTTTATCAAGATTTGTTATCTACCCTCATTGGAATGAATTTATGTCTGTAAGAAAGCTGTTACAGCATGATGAAACAGCACCCATTGGATCAGATTCCGTAAGTCATCCTTGATTTCCTTGTTCCTCATGCTGTAGATGAGAGGGTTCACTGCTGGAGGCACCACCATGTACAGAACTGCCACCACCAGATCCAGGAATGGGGAGGAGATGGAAGGGGGCTTCAAGTAGGCAAACATGCCAGTGCTGATAAACAGGGAGACCACGGCCAGGTGAGGGAGGCACGTGGAAAAGGCTTTGTGCCGTCCCTGCTGAGAGGGGATCCTCAGCACAGCCCTGAAGATCTGCACATAGGACACCACAATAAAAACAAAACACCCAAATGTAATACAGACACTAAACACAAGAAGCCCAACCTCCCTTAGATAAGCATCTGAGCAGGAGAGCTTGAGTATCTGGGGGATTTCACAGAAGAACTGGTCCACGGCATTGCCATGGCAGAAGGATATGGAAAAAGTATTGGCCGTGTGCATGACAGCATTGAGAAAGCCACTGCCCCAGGCAGCTGCTGCCATGTGGACACAAGTTCTGCTGCCCAGCAGGGTCCCATAGTGCAGGGGTTTGCAAATGGCAACGTAGCGGTCATAGGCCATGACAGTGAGAAGATATACCTCTGCTGACATCAAAAAGAAAAGCAGAAAGACTTGGGCAGCACATCCAGGGTAGGAAATGGTTCTGGTCTCCCAGAGGGAATTGGCCATGGATGTTGGGACAGTGGTGGAGATGGATCCCAGGTCAAGGAGGGAGAGGTTGAGAAGGAAAAAGTACATAGGGGGGTGGAGGGGGGGGGCGCCGACGGTGATGATGATGAGGCCATTGCCCAGGAGAGCAGCCAGGTAGATGCCCAGGAAGAGCCAGAAGTGCAAGAGCTGCAGCTCCCGTGTGTCTGCAAATGCCAGGAGGAGGAACTGGGTGATGGAGCTGATGTTGGACATTTGATCCCTCTGGGCATTGCGATCTGTTCAAAGAGGTAAAGGAAGTGAGAATTTAGGGCAGAATTCTTTTAGAAAAATGTATTCAATATCTTACAGAACCCTCACAAATTCACTTTTCCTTTTCAAGAAGGCTTTTAATGAGTTCTGGCTGGTGCTGGCTGAGGGTTCCCAGGGAGCAGGAGGCTCTGGAACAGAGTGATGTCAAGTTAAATCCTCTCCTGCTATAAAACAGATTTTCAGCATTGTTGCCCCCAGTTCATCAAATCCAGAACAGAGCTGTGGGGATTTTGTTTTGTGTTTTCTCTTCCAGTTGCCCCACCACACCTGAGGAGTGGGTTACATGCAGAAATCCCTGGGATTTCTGTTGCACTGCCAAGGAAATCTTGTCGGTCCGGAGAGGCAAAGGGGCTGTCCCTTGGTGCAGAGGGAGGACAGCTGCTCTGTCCATCAGCCCTGGTCTCAGATGCCCTGTGCTGGCAGCTCTTTCAGGTGCAGGACTATCACAATTTGGAGTTCCCCCCAAAAGAAACAGGGCACTGCTGGGAGCAGAGGAATCCAGTTGCCAAGTGCAGATCCCCAGACCACTCAGCCCAGTGTAGCTGAGGACGATCTCAGCTCTGCTGAGCCCCCAGCCAGGGACATCGAGGGCTCATGGTAGCTGCCCACCTACAGCCATCCAGAAGCACTTCCGTGGCCTCAGCACCCAGGGGTCTTCTCCATGGGGCTCCTGCATAACATAGAGATGCCATGGGAGAGCTTTGCCCTACTAGAGGGCAGCCTGCAGCCCAGCAGGACGTCCCAAGGAAAGACTCCCATCTCTTTCCTTTGTTATGACCTGAAGAGAAGCTGAGATCCCTGCCAGTCGCACACACTGCGGTACCCAGAGCCCCAGAGGTTCACAGGGGGCGAGTGGGATGCTTTTCCTCCATGGACATATGTGCATGGCAGTGCAGACAGCGTTGGTGTCTGAGCTGCACTTGAATCCTCACACCCCCCGAACACCCCAGTGAGTGTAACAGTAAGAGCAACGGAGGCAAGGAGAAGAGGAGGAGATGCCCAAGTACCCCTTTGAAAGGGAGGCAGGAGAGGAAGACACAGTCAGACACTGGAGTTTGTCTCCTCTTTGCTGGTCAGTCTGCTGGGAAGGCAACTCATGGCCAAGTCTCCATGACATTGAGGGCAGAGGCTCTGCTGTGTGAGTGAGGAGACCAGGGACGGGCTCCCGGGAAAGCGTCTGCACTGCACGGGATGGCAGGGAGATGCCTGAATCCCTCCTCCCATAGCATTTCTGGCAGCAGTTCTCTCTTCCTTCCTGCCCATGGCTCTGCTGCCTGGAGCTCTTCTTGGTAAAGACCTGTTTCTCTCTCCCCACATCTCCTCCCTCTGCATGCTGACAGAGCCCATCTCTCCTGCTGTGTGCTCAGCTCTGCCCTGCAGACTCCTCCTGGCAGCAGGGCACTGCCCGGGGACATCTCTGTGTGTGCAGGAGGGAAGGAGCAGCTCAGACAAATGCTAATGAGAACTGGGTTCTCATTGCCTACCCCAGAGCAGAGAAATAAATTCCCATCTCCCACTGCTCACCCAGAAAATCACAAGGAGAAAACTGAAAGCACAGATCTCTACCCTGTCAGGGGATGCCCTACCTTGACATCCATCTTTAAAATGACCAATCTGCAAATGTCTCCTGGTGATGTAGAAGTCTGGGTAGCCCTGACCCATGCTTCATCCTCTCAACAGCAGGAGGATCATGCCCCTCCAGTGGTCAGTCCTTCCACCCACAGCTTCTCCCCACAGAATTGTGCTGACCCTGGCAGGTGGCAGAGTCCTTGTCCTGGCACGCAGCCCCTTGGGGTGCAGGGACCCTGCTCTGAAGCAGAGCCCTGTGCAATATTGGCTGCACACTCAGCATTAAAACCCTGGGGAGGTCCCTGGGAGAAGGCAGCCATCATGCCCTGTCCTTCTGATGGTGCATAAGAGAAGCCCTGCTCTGCATCACGTCCTCCTCCTCTACACTTTGAAAACTCTGAGAGTCCTCCTGAAAGCTCATATCTGCTGTGGGATGTATCAGCTTTAGGATATCCCTCCAGGAACACCAGCTACACTGTCCTGCATCCAGAGACTTACCAGGAAGAGGGCTGTAGAGGTCTCTCGCCCAGCGAGCTCTCAGCATCCTCCCACTCCAGACTGACTTTAACCTCTCTCTGCCTCACTCCTCTCCCCTCGGTGCCTGCAGGCAGTGTCCTCAGCCTTGCTGCGCTTTGCAGAGGAGCTGCTCCTGGGCAGAGCTGTTTCACTGCAGCGCTGCCCATTTGCCATGAACTCCCTCCATCCCAGGAGCCCAGCCCAGCTCAGCAGCAGAGGACCAGCCCAAGGCAGCACCTGCTCTGCCCCCTCTGGGCTCCCTCCAGGTGTCCCTGGGGCTGCAGGGGAACCTGCTGTGACACAGGCTGAAGCAATCCCTGATGTTTCCTCCCTCAGCTGGCAAGAGACACTACTTTCCTGCAGTGGCATTGCTCCTTTTAGAAAAAGAGTTAGCCATGAGAATCACTTCTTTGGTCCCATCATTAGACAGGACACAAGGAAGGTGACAAGGAAAGACCTGAGTTCTCCAAGCTGAGACGATGTGTTCTGTTGAGTGAATTTAGGCATTTCATCCTGGGACTTCAGACCTGTGGCTAAAAAGATATGCAGCTCTCTTTTGTCCATGCCATGTCTCTGCTCTGAAGCAAAGGCTTTGCACACGTGGGGTCATGGTATCTTGGTATCGGGTTCCTTATGGCAAGTCAGAGCTTGCCTGGTTCCACAGCTGCAGGGCTTCAGCCCAAATGTGCAGAAATGCCCTCAACCAGGGGCACAGATGGGAAGAGCTGGTGCCATTCCTGAGGAGACACAGCTGTGACATGGTTGCACAGCTCAGGACAGCTGCTCTTCAAGGACAGCAGCCTCCAAGCTCAGCAAGGGTCCAGATCTAAACTCAGTCTGACCTCGAAAGGTAATTGAAGGGCACCACAATGAGTGTGTGCTACTTCAGGTGCAGTTAAGGAAGAAACAAAGATACTGTGTGGCCACTGCTGAATTTAGTGAGAGCTGGTGTAGACAGATCTGAGCTTTGCTGTGTCCTCTTCGCCTCAGTCTCTCCCAGAAAGGTTCCCCAGGCCTCTGTGACTCAGGGCAGGACTCTGGCGGAGATCAAACAGCGGTGGATGGGGAACAAGTCAGGGATCACTTGAGCAAATGCACTCCTTACCAGTCTCTGGGAGAGGAGGGGCAGCCTCCCAGGAAGCTGAGTGAGCAGGCCAATGTCACAGTGAAGCCACTCTCCACTGCCTTTGAAAGGTCATGGAATCTGTGGGAACTCCCTGACAATGGGGGAAATGATATCGACGGGTTGCATGCACCTTTCCAAAATGCCCAAAGGCTGTGCAGAGGAGCGAAAGGCTGTGCCCCAGAGACTGTTCCCTTGGATCCCATTTCTGGGTGTCTGAAAGAGAAGGGGACTGGATTTACTCAGCGTCCCTTGTCTCTCGCCATCTGCTTTGCTCTCTGCAATGAAAGGACAGGATTGCTGGACAGGGGAGAGCAGTGGCTGTTTTTTAACCTGGAAGTCAGTGAAGTTGGCAACATCACCCCCTCCTGTAATATCCTTGTGCCCAAGTCACATTATTATGGTTTGCATGTGTGGATAAGTAGATGGGTAAATAACAAGATGGGTGATGAGGGATGTGGTCAATGCATGACACTCTGCTGGAGGCCTGTAGCTAGCAGGGTCCTGCAGGGTTCTGTCCTGCAACTTTCTCTGTTTAACCAGTTTTTAATGACCTAGAGGAGATGAGAAAGTGCTTTTTCAGACTGTTTATAGATGACGCCATATTGAGGAGAGCAGACGCTACATTGCAGGGCAGGCCTGACATCCCAAAGCCCTAAAACTGGCCAGAGTTATGGGAAAAAGTAACACCATGATGTCCAATAAAGACGAATTTGAAGTTGTGCCTTTGAGGCACACTCATCCCCTGATATGACAAAGGCCAGGGGCTGTGTGGCTGGGTAGCACCTATGCAGGAAAGGCTCTCGTGGTCCTTAGAATTCATCAAGGAAAACAGGAGACGCCAGCAAAGGCAGCCAACAGCATCCTTAGCTTCTCTTTTCATTCTTTGAAATGACAAGTGATTCTCTTATTATCCTAATGCCCTCCAAAATGAACAGCCTCCACTATTAAGCCTTTGCACATCGGCCATGTGTTTCTTGTTTCATTTTCTCTTTTGGTATTTGTTAGATGGTTGCTGAGGGACTTTTCAACCTTGGGTAGCAACTCCATTAAGCACAGCATTCTCTTTCAGTACTTGTAGTGTCCTGCAATTCCCCACATTATTATCTTGTTTGAGACACTTGCCCACAAACCTTAAATGTTGGCGTATTGGAGTTCCAGTCCAGAGGGACCTCGACACATGTAGGGAATTGGCAAAGAGAAACCTCTGAATGTTTTACAAGGTGATGGGAGCAAGTTCTGCACTGGGGCAGAATATAGTTGTCAGTCAGGACAGATGGTATGGCAGAGGCAACCTGGGGGGCTTCAGACTGGGCCTCATGAAAACCTGACTGGGGGGTGATGCCACACCGCAGCAGGATCCCCAGAGACCCTCTGTGATCTCCATCTGTAGTGGTTTTCAGGTTTCAGATCTACAAAGTCACAGCTGACCTGACCCAAGGGTGGTGATTACTCAGCATTTGGTGGGAGCCTTAACCAGAGACCCAAGTCATCCCTTTTCCCACCATCTGTTCCATGCACTTCTGCCTTGCAGTGTGCCCCAGGAGAAAGGAGTCAGCTGGACATGAAGGTCTCAACAGCACTGGATCCTGGGAATAACTTAGGGTGGCATCGATCTGTACTCAGGAGTTCTCCAGTCCTTCCTTTGGTTCCAAGCAGGCTCAGTTTGGAGGTCCAAGCAGGTTGCTCAATATATGTCAGCATGCCTGTACACAGTCTCCACGTGAGCACGCCGTCGATTCCACCATTGCAGAAATGGAGATGAGTGTCGTGGTTTAACCCCGGCTGGCAATTAGGCACCGCGCAGCCACTCACTCACTCCCCCCACAGTGGGATGGGGGAGAGAATCAGAAGAGTAAAAGTGAGAAAACTCGTGGGTTGAGATAAAGACAGTTTAATAGGGAAAGCAAAAGCCGCGCACGCAAACAAAGCAAAGCAAGGAATTAATTCACCACTTCCTATGGGAAGGCAGGTTTTCTTCAGCCACCCCCAGGGAAGCAGGGCTCCATCACGTGTAACGGTTACTTGGGAAGACAGACGCCATCACTCCAAATGTCCCTCCCTTCCTTCTTCCCCCAGCTTATATACTGAGCAGGACATCATATGATATGGAATAGCCCTTTGGTCAGTTTGGGTCAGCTGTCCTGGCCGTGTCCCCTACCAGATTCTTGTGCACCTGGCAGACCTGAGAGCTGAGAAGTCCTTGGCCAGTCTAAGCACTACCCACCAACAACCAAAACATCAGTGTGTTGTCAACATTCTTTTAGCACTAAATCCAAAACACAGCACTGTACCAGCTACTAGGAAGAAAATTAACTCTGTCCCAGCTGAAACCAGGACAGTATCTACCCCTTATTCCATGCCATTTACATCATGCTCAGGTCCCACACTATCCAATACATCCTCATTAACCACCACCCCCTTCCCATCCTTTGATATATTACACAGGTAACATTCCCTTAGTCTATGGACCGCTCTTGTAAAATGTCCAGAAATGTCCACAAAATGTCCGTTGAGTTAATTTAGTCCATGACTTTGGGCTCCATCTCTTATGCTGGTCACTCAGGACAGGAGAAGTGGTGTGTTGCATGGAGTTACTGGGCACCAAAGGCAGCTCAGGTCAGGTCTCTGCTGCACTTGCACTGCTTCTTGTAAGGCTTGTCCTCTGTTGGTTCAGGTGGACAATGAGGCACAGCACCAGCTCCTTGAGCCCAGGGATCAGTATGCCATTGCTCCTGGGATTCCTGGGAACACCTAAGTAGCTTGTCCAGAGAAGCGTGACTTCTCTTTAGATGTCCTGTGAGAGAGATAAAAAAGGTGGAGCTGTATTATCTGAACTCACAAATCATCTGTCACCCATAGCCTGTGGTTTTGTTGTTCTATGGGAAGCTGAGTTTCTTGGCTCGAGCCTGCTGCATTCACGTTTCCAGCAAGGGGAAAAATTCCAGTTCAGGCATCAAATTTTTTCCCATTCTACCCAGGACAGTTGTGTCACACAACACCCAGTGTCAGAGGAAAGAGAAGTAGTGTGATCTGACCTGGTGTCACCTTCAATGGAAGCTCAAGTCCTGAGTTGAGCTGCAGTTACA
>NW_009260490.1:38484-39203 GCF_000687185.1 Egretta garzetta
TTCAGACCTCGTTGGCAGAGTTTCTCACACGGCTCACTGAGGAGGACAGGGTGTCAGGGAGAGGGGAGATGTTTCAGTTTCCCAGATCCCAGGACAGTGGCAAACCATCCTTCCCTTGGCCTCAGATTGAAACCTGGTATGGCCTCTTATCAAGAATGCTTCAGTAATCCTTCAGGTAAGGCAATGAAGGGATGAACGTGAGGCAACTGCCAATACAGCGACTGGGGACCCAGTAAATACAGCTGATGGAGAAGAGAAAGAGCGAGCCTGAGCTCTCCCTGTGGCACATGACTCCAGTTGTTCAAATGAAAAACTCTAAAGGCTACCCTGAACATCATGAGTGGGGACAGGTTCAGTTGCCCTAATTTGGACATCAGCTGCCATTTCAGTTGGCCAAAGAAAATTCCCAGCAGCCTCTAAGAGGTTTCCCCCCGATGCTGGCCTATCTCTATGAACTGCTCCATTAGAGCTTGCAGTTGCCTGCACCTATCCTCAACCTCCCCTGACACCTTCAGTGTCACCAGGTGCTGCGTCTGAACAGCCCAGTCCTGCCCTCCATCCCCATTAATCAGCATGGAAGCTGAGACAGAGAGCTCACAGGCCGATGCCTATTTTGTGCACACCTGGACAGCTGATGGAAGAGGAACCTCACCTCTTGTGGGTTTGTGTTGTGCATGGGAGGGAGTTGTGTCCCCTTCTAGCCCTAGGACCACAAACCC
>NW_009260491.1:0-7295 GCF_000687185.1 Egretta garzetta
TTAAGGACACGCCAGGCACATGCTAAGGACATGTCGGGCGCACACCAGGCACACGCCAAAGACATGCCAGGCACACACCAAGGACATGCCGGGCACATGCCAGGCACACGCCAAGCACATGTTAAGGACGTGCCAGGCACATGCCAAGCACATGCCAAGGACACGCCAGGCACATGCCAGGCACACGCCAAGCACATGCCAGGCACACACCAAGGACACGCCAGGCACATGCCAGGCACATGCTAAGGACATGCTGGGTACACGCCAAGCACACGTTAAGGACATGCCAGGCACACACTGGGCACACGCCAAGGACACGCTGGGCGCACACCAGGCACATGCTAAGCACATTCTGGACACGCTTGGGCCTTGCCTGCCACAAGCCAGTGGGTATCAGGCAAGTCTTGCACACGCTAAGCACATGCACATGCTAAAAACACGCCTGGTGCGAGCTGGGATGTGCTTAGTAATCCCTCCATGCTGGGCACACCCGTACATGCCAAATACGCCTGTTGTGCATGAAGCACGCCCTGCGTGTGCCAAGCACATGCCGAGTGCATGCCTGGCGCAAGCAGCACACGCTATACGAGGGTCTGCCGCACGCTTTTACACGCTAAAGGCGTTTGTGGGGCACTAGGATACGTTAAGCACATGCTAAGAGCACACACGTGCCTGGTGCAAGCCATTGCCTGTTAAGCACACATGTGCAGCCCACTGAACATGCCAGACCCATGCCAAGGACACGCTAAGTACACGCCAGGCACATGCTAAGGACACACCAGACACATACCAAGCACGTGCCAGGCATGTGTCAAGGACACACCAGGGGCACGCCAAGGACATGCCAGGGACATGCCAGGCGCATGCCAAGGACATACCGGGCACACACCAAGGACACGTCAGGCACATGCTAAGGACATGCCAGGCACACTCCAGGCGCATACCAAGGACACACCAGGCACATGCCAAGGACATGCTGGGCACATGCCAAGGACACACCAGGCACATGCCAAGGACACGCCAGGCACATGCCAAGCACGTGCCGGGCCTACATCAGGCACACGCCAGGCACACACTAAGGACACGCCAAGGACACGCCAGGCACATGCTAAGGACATGCCAGGCACACTCCAGGCACATGCCAAGGACATGCCGGGCACATGCCAAGGACACACCAGGCACATGCCAAGGACACGCCAGGCACATGCCAAGCACGTGCCGGGCCTACATCAGGCACACGCCAGGCACACACTAAGGACACGCCAAGGACACGCCAGGCACATGCTAAGGACATGCCAGGCACACTCCAGGCACATGCCAAGGACATGCCGGGCACATGCCAAGGACATACCAGGCACATGCCAAGCACGTGCCAGGCCTACATCAGGCACACACTAAGGACACGCCAAGGACACGCCAGGCACATGCCAGGCACACGCCAAGCCCCCGCCTGAGCAGGCCCAGCGCCCTCCCCGTGCTCGTGCACACCTGGGGCCTCGTGCATGTGTGGTTCCTCGTGCACACACGGGGCCTCGTGCACCCCTGGGGCCTTGTGCACACCTGGGTCCTCGTGCACACATGGGGCCTTGTGTGTTCACAGGTCCTCGTGCACACCTGGGGCCTCGTGCATGTGTGGTTCCTCGTGCACACACGGGGCCTCGTGCACCCCTGGGGCCTTGTGCACACCTGGGTCCTCGTGCACACATGGGGCCTTGTGTGTTCACAGGTCCTCGTGCACACCTGGGGCCTCGTGCATGTGTGGTTCCTCGTGCACACACGGGGCCTCGTGCACCCCTGGGGCCTTGTGCACACCTGGGTCCTCGTGCACACATGGGGCCTTGTGTGTTCACAGGTCCTCGTGCACACCTGGGGCCTCGTGCATGTGTGGTTCCTCGTGCACACACGGGGCCTCGTGCACCCCTGGGGCCTTGTGCACACCTGGGTCCTCGTGCACACATGGGGCCTTGTGTGTTCACAGGTCCTCGTGCACACCTGGGGCCTCGTGCATGTGTGGTTCCTCGTGCACACACGGGGCCTCGTGCACCCCTGGGGCCTTGTGCACACCTGGGTCCTCGTGCACACATGGGGCCTTGTGTGTTCACAGGTCCTCGTGCACACCTGGGGCCTCGTGCATGTGTGGTTCCTCGTGCACACACGGGGCCTCGTGCACCCCTGGGGCCTTGTGCACACCTGGGTCCTCGTGCACACATGGGGCCTTGTGTGTTCACAGGTCCTCGTGCACACCTGGGGCCTCGTGCATGTGTGGTTCCTCGTGCACACACGGGGCCTCGTGCACCCCTGGGGCCTTGTGCACACCTGGGTCCTCGTGCACACATGGGGCCTTGTGTGTTCACAGGTCCTCGTGCACACCTGGGGCCTCGTGCATGTGTGGTTCCTCGTGCACACACGGGGCCTCGTGCACCCCTGGGGCCTTGTGCACACCTGGGTCCTCGTGCACACATGGGGCCTTGTGTGTTCACAGGTCCTCGTGCACACCTGGGGCCTCGTGCATGTGTGGTTCCTCGTGCACACACGGGGCCTCGTGCACCCCTGGGGCCTTGTGCACACCTGGGTCCTCGTGCACACATGGGGCCTTGTGTGTTCACAGGTCCTCGTGCACACCTGGGGCCTCGTGCATGTGTGGTTCCTCGTGCACACACGGGGCCTCGTGCACCCCTGGGGCCTTGTGCACACCTGGGTCCTCGTGCACACATGGGGCCTTGTGTGTTCACAGGTCCTCGTGCACACCTGGGGCCTCGTGCATGTGTGGTTCCTCGTGCACACACGGGGCCTCGTGCACCCCTGGGGCCTTGTGCACACCTGGGTCCTCGTGCACACATGGGGCCTTGTGTGTTCACAGGTCCTCGTGCACACCTGGGGCCTCGTGCATGTGTGGTTCCTCGTGCACACACGGGGCCTCGTGCACCCCTGGGGCCTTGTGCACACCTGGGTCCTCGTGCACACATGGGGCCTTGTGTGTTCACAGGTCCTCGTGCACACCTGGGGCCTCGTGCATGTGTGGTTCCTCGTGCACACACGGGGCCTCGTGCACCCCTGGGGCCTTGTGCACACCTGGGTCCTCGTGCACACATGGGGCCTTGTGTGTTCACAGGTCCTCGTGCACACCTGGGGCCTCGTGCATGTGTGGTTCCTCGTGCACACACGGGGCCTCGTGCACCCCTGGGGCCTTGTGCACACCTGGGTCCTCGTGCACACATGGGGCCTTGTGTGTTCACAGGTCCTCGTGCACACCTGGGGCCTCGTGCATGTGTGGTTCCTCGTGCACACACGGGGCCTCGTGCACCCCTGGGGCCTTGTGCACACCTGGGTCCTCGTGCACACATGGGGCCTTGTGTGTTCACAGGTCCTCGTGCACACCTGGGGCCTCGTGCATGTGTGGTTCCTCGTGCACACACGGGGCCTCGTGCACCCCTGGGGCCTTGTGCACACCTGGGTCCTCGTGCACACATGGGGCCTTGTGTGTTCACAGGTCCTCGTGCACACCTGGGGCCTCGTGCATGTGTGGTTCCTCGTGCACACACGGGGCCTCGTGCACCCCTGGGGCCTTGTGCACACCTGGGTCCTCGTGCACACATGGGGCCTTGTGTGTTCACAGGTCCTCGTGCACACCTGGGGCCTCGTGCATGTGTGGTTCCTCGTGCACACACGGGGCCTCGTGCACCCCTGGGGCCTTGTGCACACCTGGGTCCTCGTGCACACATGGGGCCTTGTGTGTTCACAGGTCCTCGTGCACACCTGGGGCCTCGTGCATGTGTGGTTCCTCGTGCACACACGGGGCCTCGTGCACCCCTGGGGCCTTGTGCACACCTGGGTCCTCGTGCACACATGGGGCCTTGTGTGTTCACAGGTCCTCGTGCACACCTGGGGCCTCGTGCATGTGTGGTTCCTCGTGCACACACGGGGCCTCGTGCACCCCTGGGGCCTTGTGCACACCTGGGTCCTCGTGCACACATGGGGCCTTGTGTGTTCACAGGTCCTCGTGCACACCTGGGGCCTCGTGCATGTGTGGTTCCTCGTGCACACACGGGGCCTCGTGCACCCCTGGGGCCTTGTGCACACCTGGGTCCTCGTGCACACATGGGGCCTTGTGTGTTCACAGGTCCTCGTGCACACCTGGGGCCTCGTGCATGTGTGGTTCCTCGTGCACACACGGGGCCTCGTGCACCCCTGGGGCCTTGTGCACACCTGGGTCCTCGTGCACACATGGGGCCTTGTGTGTTCACAGGTCCTCGTGCACACCTGGGGCCTCGTGCATGTGTGGTTCCTCGTGCACACACGGGGCCTCGTGCACCCCTGGGGCCTTGTGCACACCTGGGTCCTCGTGCACACATGGGGCCTTGTGTGTTCACAGGTCCTCGTGCACACCTGGGGCCTCGTGCATGTGTGGTTCCTCGTGCACACACGGGGCCTCGTGCACCCCTGGGGCCTTGTGCACACCTGGGTCCTCGTGCACACATGGGGCCTTGTGTGTTCACAGGTCCTCGTGCACACCTGGGGCCTCGTGCATGTGTGGTTCCTCGTGCACACACGGGGCCTCGTGCACCCCTGGGGCCTTGTGCACACCTGGGTCCTCGTGCACACATGGGGCCTTGTGTGTTCACAGGTCCTCGTGCACACCTGGGGCCTCGTGCATGTGTGGTTCCTCGTGCACACACGGGGCCTCGTGCACCCCTGGGGCCTTGTGCACACCTGGGTCCTCGTGCACACATGGGGCCTTGTGTGTTCACAGGTCCTCGTGCACACCTGGGGCCTCGTGCATGTGTGGTTCCTCGTGCACACACGGGGCCTCGTGCACCCCTGGGGCCTTGTGCACACCTGGGTCCTCGTGCACACATGGGGCCTTGTGTGTTCACAGGTCCTCGTGCACACCTGGGGCCTCGTGCATGTGTGGTTCCTCGTGCACACACGGGGCCTCGTGCACCCCTGGGGCCTTGTGCACACCTGGGTCCTCGTGCACACATGGGGCCTTGTGTGTTCACAGGTCCTCGTGCACACCTGGGGCCTCGTGCATGTGTGGTTCCTCGTGCACACACGGGGCCTCGTGCACCCCTGGGGCCTTGTGCACACCTGGGTCCTCGTGCACACATGGGGCCTTGTGTGTTCACAGGTCCTCGTGCACACCTGGGGCCTCGTGCATGTGTGGTTCCTCGTGCACACACGGGGCCTCGTGCACCCCTGGGGCCTTGTGCACACCTGGGTCCTCGTGCACACATGGGGCCTTGTGTGTTCACAGGTCCTCGTGCACACCTGGGGCCTCGTGCACCCCTGGGTCCTCGTGCACACACGGGGCCTCGTGCACCCCTGGGGCCTTGTGCACACCTGGGTCCTCGTGCACACATGGGGCCTTGTGTGTTCACAGGTCCTCGTGCACACCTGGGGCCTCGTGCATGTGTGGTTCCTCGTGCACACACGGGGCCTCGTGTGCACACCTGGGTCCTCGTGCACACATGGGGCCTTGTGTGTTCACAGGTCCTCGTGCACACCTGGGGCCTCGTGCATGTGTGGTTCCTCGTGCACACACGGGGCCTCGTGCACCCCTGGGGCCTCGTGCATTCACGAGGCCTTGTGTGTTCATGAGTCGTCGTGCACATCTGGGTCTCGTGCACACACGGGCCCTCGTGCGTTCACAGGGCCTTGTGTACATCTGGGTCCTCGTGCACACACAGGTCCTCATGCACATGTGGTTCCTTGTGCACACATGGGGCCTTGTGCATTCACAGGTCCTCGTGCACACGTGCATCCTCGTGCACACACAGGGCCTTGTGCGTTCACAGGTCCTTGTGCACACCTGGGTCCTCGTGCATTCACAGGGCCTCGTGCGTTCACGGGTCCTTGTGCAAACCTGGGGCCTCGTGCACATGTGGGGCCTTGTGCACACATGGGGCCTTGTGCGTTCACGGGGCCTTTGTGCCATCTGGGTCCTCGTGCACACACGGGTCCTTGTACACGTGTGGTTCCTCATGCACACACGGGGCCTCGTGCGTTCACAGGTCCTCGTGCACACCTGGGTCCTTGTGCACACACAGAGTCTTGTGCGTTCACGGGTCCTCGTGCACACCTGGGGCCTTGTGCACACCTGGGGCCTCATGCACACACAGGTCCTCGTACACGTGTGGTTCCTCGTGCACACACGGGGCCTTGTGCGTTCACAGGGTCCTCATGCACACCTGGGTCCTCGTGCACACACAGGTCCTCGTGCACGTGTGGTTCCTCGTGCACACACAGGGCCTTGTGCGTTCATGGGTCCTCGTGCATTCACAGGTCCTCGTGCACACGTGGGTCCTCATGCACACACAGGGCCTTGTGCGTTCATGGGTCCTCGTGCACAACTGGGTCCTCGTGCATTCACAGGGCCTCGTGCGTTCATGGGTCCTCGTGCACACCTAGGGCCTCGTGCACACACATGGCCTCATACACATGTGGTTCCCCGTGCACACACAGGTCCTTGTGCACACGTGAGTTCTCATGCACACACAGGGCCTTGTACATTCACAGGTCCTTGTGCACATCTGGGTCCTCGTGCATTCACAGGGCCTCGTGCACACCTGGGTTCTTGTGCACACACAGGTCCTCATACACATGTGGTTCCTCGTGCACACACGGGGCCTCGTGCGTTCAAGGGTCCTCGTGCTCACCTGGGGCCTCGTACACATCTGGGGCCTTGTGTGTTCACGGGGCCTTTTGCACACATGGGTCCTTGTGCGTTCACGACCCTGGTGCACATCTGGGGCCTTGTGTGTTCACAGCCCTACGCACACATGAGACCTCGTGTACATCTGGGTCCTCGTGCACACCTGGGGTCTTGTGCATTCACGGGTCCTTGTGCACACGTGGATCCTTGTGCATTCACGGCCCTCGTGCACTCATGAGACCTCGTGTACATGTGGGGCCTTGTGCCCGTGTGGGGCCTCATGCACGCACAAATCCTTGTGCACTCACAAATCCTCGTGTACTCACAGGGCCTCGTGCACGTATGGGCCCTCGTGCACTCACGAGACCTCGTGCACGCACAAATCCTCGTGCACGCGTGGGCCCTTGTGCACTCGCAGGTCCTTCTGCACACGTGGGGCCTTGTGCATTCACGACCCTCGTGCACTCACAAACCCTCGTGCACTCACAAGGCCTTGTGCACACGTGAGCCCTCGTGCACGCACAGGTCCTTGTGCACACACAGGGCCTTGTGCGTTCACGGCTCCTCGTGCATTCACGACCCTTGTGCACTCACAATTCCTTGTGCACACACGGGGCCTTGTGCGTTCACAGCCCCCGTGCAC
>NW_009260491.1:15607-15985 GCF_000687185.1 Egretta garzetta
GGCCACCCGGGGCCTCCTGCACACGTGGGTCCTCGTGCACACACGGGGCCTCGTGCGTTCACAGGGCCTTGTGTACATCTGGGTCCTCGTGCACACACAGGTCCTCATGCACATGTGGTTCCTTGTGCACACATGGGGCCTTGTGCATTCACAGGTCCTCGTGCACACGTGCATCCTCGTGCACACACAGGGCCTTGTGCGTTCACAGGTCCTTGTGCACACCTGGGTCCTCGTGCATTCACAGGGCCTCGTGCGTTCACGGGTCCTTGTGCAAACCTGGGGCCTCGTGCACATGTGGGGCCTTGTGCACACATGGGGCCTTGTGCGTTCACGGGGCCTTGTGCACATCTGGGTCCTCGTGCACACACGGGTCCTTGT
>NW_009260491.1:16109-17265 GCF_000687185.1 Egretta garzetta
CGGGCACCCCCCGGGCCTTGTTCGTTCCCAGGGTCCTCATGCACACCTGGGTCCTCGTGCACACACAGGTCCTCGTGCACGTGTGGTTCCTCGTGCACACACAGGGCCTTGTGCGTTCATGGGTCCTCGTGCATTCACAGGTCCTCGTGCACACGTGGGTCCTCATGCACACACAGGGCCTTGTGCGTTCATGGGTCCTCGTGCACAACTGGGTCCTCGTGCATTCACAGGGCCTCGTGCGTTCATGGGTCCTCGTGCACACCTAGGGCCTCGTGCACACACATGGCCTCATACACATGTGGTTCCCCGTGCACACACAGGTCCTTGTGCACACGTGAGTTCTCATGCACACACAGGGCCTTGTGCATTCACAGGTCCTTGTGCACATCTGGGTCCTCGTGCATTCACAGGGCCTCGTGCACACCTGGGTTCTTGTGCACACACAGGTCCTCATACACATGTGGTTCCTCGTGCACACACGGGGCCTCGTGCGTTCAAGGGTCCTCGTGCTCACCTGGGGCCTCGTGCACATCTGGGGCCTTGTGTGTTCACGGGGCCTTTTGCACACATGGGTCCTTGTGCGTTCACGACCCTGGTGCACATGTGGGGCCTTGTGTGTTCACAGCCCTACGCACACACGAGACCTCGTGTACATCTGGGTCCTCGTGCACACCTGGGGTCTTGTGCGTTCACGGGTCCTTGTGCACACGTGGATCCTTGTGCATTCACGGCCCTCGTGCACTCATGAGACCTCGTGTACATGTGGGGCCTTGTGCCCGTGTGGGGCCTCATGCACGCACAAATCCTCGTGCACTCACAAATCCTCGTGTACTCACAGGGCCTCGTGCACGTATGGGCCCTCGTGCACTCACGAGACCTCGTGCACGCACAAATCCTCGTGCACGCGTGGGCCCTTGTGCACTCGCAGGTCCTTCTGCACACGTGGGGCCTTGTGCATTCACGACCCTCGTGCACTCACAAACCCTCGTGCACTCACAAGGCCTTGTGCACACGTGAGCCCTCGTGCACGCACAGGTCCTTGTGCACACACAGGGCCTTGTGCGTTCACGGCTCCTCGTGCATTCACGACCCTTGTGCACTCACAATTCCTTGTGCACACACGGGGCCTTGTGCGTTCACAGGTCCTTGTGCACAC
>NW_009260491.1:17484-17823 GCF_000687185.1 Egretta garzetta
CACGCGTGTGCGAGGGGGCACACGTGGGCGAGCACACGGGGAGGTGCAGGCACACGCGTGTGCGAGCCACGTGCAAGGACACGCACGTGGGAGGTGAATCCCCACTGCCGCTCGCACGCGAGCGTGCAAACACACCCCGACATGTATGCACACGCAGACGGGAGCGCACGCGTGGGCTCTTGCACACGCACGGGCACGTTGGCGCCGCACGGACACGCGTCCGCCACGTGTGCACGCTCGCACACGGAGGAACAAACGCACGGCGGCCTCGCACACGCGTGTGCACACCCCGGCCTCGCACGCGCGTGTGTGTGCCAACGCAGGGGGGGGGCCCGCACC
>NW_009260491.1:19283-20399 GCF_000687185.1 Egretta garzetta
CCCCCCCGTCCCCACGGCTGGCCTCACCTGCTCTCTGTCCCTCTGTCTGTCCCCGTGTCCATTCCTGTGTCCCTCTGTCCGTCCCCATCCCCTGTGTCTGTCCCCCCGTCCATCCCCCTGTCTGTCCCCACATCTGTCCCTGTCCCCTGTGTCTTGTCCCCATGTCTGTCCCCATGTCCCCCTGTCTGTCCGTGTCCCCCTGTCCATCCTTCTGTCCCTGTGTCCACCCCCATGTCCCCTGTCTGTCCCTGTGTCTGTCCCCTGTCTGTCCTTGTGTCCCTCTGTCCAACTCTGTGTCCATCCTCGTGTCTCCTGTCTGTCCCTCTGTCCATCCCTTTGTCCCTCTGTCCGTCCTCGTGTCTCTTGTCTGTCCCTCTGTCCATCCCCATGTCCCCTGTCCATCCCTGTGTCCCTCTGTCTGTCCTCGTGTCTCTTGTCTGTCCCCATTCCATCCCCATGTCCCCTGTCTGTCCCTGTGTCTGTCCTTGTCCATCCCCCCATCCCCCATCTATCCCTGTGTCCATCCCCATGTCTCCTGTCTGTCTCTCTGTCCATCCTCATGTCCGCTGTCCGTCCCTGTGTCCCTCTGTCTGTACCTGTGTCTGTCCCCATGTCCCCTATCCATCCCCCTGTCCGTCCCCTCGTCCCCTTGTCTGTCCCTTGTCCATCCCCCATCTATCCCTGTGTCCATCCCCCTGTCCGTCCCCATGTCCCCTGTCTGTCCCTGTCTCCATCCCCCCATCCCCCATCTATCCCTGTGTCCGTCCCCATGTCCTCTTGTCCATCCCCATGTCCCTGTCCATCCCCATGTCCCCTGTCCATCCCTCTGTCCGTCCCCATGTCCTCTGTCCATCCCCATGTCCCCTGTCTGTCCCCATGTCCCCTGTCTGTCCCTTGTCCATCCCCCATCCCTCCCTCTGTCCATCCCCATGTCCCCTGTCCATCCCCATGTCCCCTGTCCATCCCTCTGTCCATCCCCATGTCCCCTGTCCATCCCCATGTCCCCTGTCCATCCCTCTGTCCGTCCCCATGTCCCCTGTCCATCCCCATGTCCCCTGTCCATCCCTCTGTCCGTCCCCATGTCCTCTGTCCATCCCCATGTCCCCTGTCTGTCCC
>NW_009260491.1:21679-22022 GCF_000687185.1 Egretta garzetta
GGGCGCCCGCGCGGCCCCCCCCGCCACCCCCCCACCTACCGCCTCCCCAACCGCGTCGACGGCACCGGTTTCGTCGTCTACGACGGCGCCGTTTTCTACAACAAAGAACGCACCCGCAACATCGTCAAGTACGATCTCCGCACCCGCATCAAGAGCGGCGAAACCGTGGTGGGCGCCGCCAACTATCACGATACCTCGCCCTATCGTTGGGGAGGCAAAACCGACATCGATTTGGCGGTGGATGAGGACGGGTTGTGGGTGATTTACGCCACGGAAGGGAACGGTGGCCGTTTGGTGGTCAGCCAGCTCAACCCTTACACCCTACGCTTCGAGGGCACCTGGG
>NW_009260492.1:0-1993 GCF_000687185.1 Egretta garzetta
AGAGTGGCGGTGGGCGTAGCTGTGGTCAGCGTTTTGGAAGTGTTCATCAGAGCATTTGTCACATTTTCATGCGCTGTGGTTGTAGATGTTGGTCCTTTTCCTGTTCTAGTGGTTGATGTTTCTGTACGTGATAAACCTGTAATATCAGGGTTTTTAAAGCGTTTTACTGGTTTTAATTTCTGATATTTCTCCTCATGTTTTTCTTTCTGTCTCCAGTAATTTCATATTAAACAACACATTTTATTTTTTTTCCTAAGTTTACATACTTACAAAATTTGTAATCTCCTTTTTTAATAGAAAAAATGTTTCAAAACCAAATTTGTAATCTTCTTCTTTTATTAGAAAAAATCTTTAAAATTTTAAACTTGGTTTTCACCAATCAGGAAATACAATAATTATCAATCCTTTTTGTTTCTTAATTTTCTTACAGGGAGGAATGTCTGCAGTTGCACCACTTCTACAAAGGTTTTTTATCACATTTCATGTGCCTTAGATGTTTCTTTATGGATTTCAAAGTCATTTTTATCTGTAGGTTCTCTGAAGAGACCTTTGTATAAGAAGAGTAAAACGGCAATGTTCTTGAGATCTGAACTAATGCGTTTGAACTTGGTAGGACATGGACATGTTCGAGTGGGGCCAGAGGTTGGCTACTAAAATGATCCGAGCGCTGGAGCCCCTCTGCTCTGAGGCCAGGCTTGGAGAGTTGGCGGTGTTCAGCCTGGAGAAGAGGAGGCTGCGGGCAGAGCTGAGTGCGGCCGGTCAGGGCTTAAAGGGGGCCCAGAGGAAAGGGGGGGACAAGCTTTTTAGTAGGGCTAGCTGGGACAGGACAAGGGGGGATGGCTTTAAACTAAACCAGGGTAGGTTTAGACTGGATCTAAGGAAGAAATTCTTTCCAGTGAGGGTGGTGAAACCCTGGCAGGGGTTGCCCAGAGAGGGGGTGGAGGCCCCATCCCTGGGAACATTCCAGGCCAGGTTGGAGGGGGCTGTGAGCAACCTGATGTGGTTCAAGGTGTCCCTGCTCCCTGCAGGGCGGGTTGGGCTGGGTGACCTCTAGGGGTCCCTTCCCACCCAAACCGTTCTGTGATTCATCTGCTGGAAGTTAGAACAGTAATTAATTCAAATACTTTTGAGTTCTAATACCGTCTCCCAAAATATTTGCAAAATTTCCCAGCTCTTATCCTTCTAGAATCAGTCTTTCAGAGCAGTCATGAAAAAGTATATCTAAGGCAGAGAACCGTGAATGATAACATTTAATGCACAATCTCTATTTACAGCTAAGCATTAATTGCTTTTTTTTTCAACTGAAATTTGCATCCAGGTGAACAGCCATCCCTGAGGATTTCTCCTTTACCCCAGGTCACTTCTTCTTTTAGGAATGTGTTTTGTCAGTTGTGGGTAAACACTTAATATATTTGAGGGTTTCCCTTTGGCAAAAAGCTCTTGTTAAAAAAGGAGATGAGGTTGCATTGACATAGTTCCTTCCTTCTTAACATGTTATTATCTTATATGGCCTTGTTAATTTTTAGTAGTTGGTTCTACTGTTCTTCTGCTTATTGCAGTAGCAGTAGTTAGCTGACAGTTCTCCAGAACCCAAATTCATTCCTTTCCAGTGGGAAATCATGTTCCTACCTGCCTCCAAGTCTCTTTGACCTCCCCAGTTTTCCATAAGCTGTGGAAAAGAGGGTCAAAGCCTGACTCAGAGGTTGCTAGGATAGCTTCTTGAGAACTCTAAACTGTGTAAGATTTTTAGTGTCTTCTACTGAGAGACATACTGCTAAGTGATGTCTGTTATTCTCAGATTTCAAAACAGCAGCAGACACCCAACAAATTAATAAATGGGTCAAGAAAAAAAACTTCTTAAAAGTCCAACACTTTTCAAGCTGCTCTTATGTAAGCGATATGTATTAATACTCTTTTTTTTTTTTTTTTTTTTCAGGTTTTTTGGGTTGGCAGCCCCTGAAAAATTTGCTGTTTTTCCCTTTTCACTTTTTTG
>NW_009260492.1:2139-13436 GCF_000687185.1 Egretta garzetta
TTATTCTTTTTTTTTTTTTTTTTTTTTTGCAGGTTTTCTGAGTTGGCAGCCCCTGAAAAATGTGCTGTTCATCCATATCGACTTTATTGAATGCCAATGCAAAACCTGTGTGTTTGTCAGCCTGAAGAATTACTCTCTTCCCTTGAAGAATATGCAAACATTCCAAATCACCTAGGTTGTCTGTTTCTAAGGAGGGGCTTGTCCTATTAATAATCCTTTGCAGGAATCACACCCCAAGCCTCCACGGTCTCTCCCCTGTCAGGTTGGTTGTGTCACCTCAAAGGATTCTCTTCTTGTGAGGCATACCAGCCTGGTTAGGTAACACTCGTGCTTCACACCCACCAGGAAACTGATAGGGCTGGTGATGCACCTTGGTTAGTGCTGCTACGGAGAGAAAGGATGGGGAAAGGAAGAGGTACGTGGACCAAGCTAGTCAAAATGTAAGGAACTGCTCTGTCCTGGTTTCAGCTGTGACAGAGTTAATTTTCTTCCTAGTAGCTGGCATAGTGCTGTGTTTTGGGTCTAGTACAAGAAGCATGTTGATAACACACTGATGGTTTAGTCATTGCTGGGTAGTGCTAAGACTGGCCAAGGACTTCTCAGCTCTGCCAGGGGCACAAGAAGCTGGGAGGGGACACAGCCGGGACAGCCGACACCAGGTGGCCCAAGGGCTATTCCATACCGTAGGGCGTCATGCTCAGTGTAAAAACTGGAGGAAGAAGAAGGAAGGGGGGGACGTTGGGAGCGATGGCGTTTGTCTGCCCAAGTCACCGTTACGCAGGATGGAGCCTGGCTGTCCTGGGGATGGCTGAGCACCCGCCTGCCCATGGGAAGCAGGGAATGAATTCCTTGTTCTGCTTTGCCTGTGTGTGCAGCTTTTGCTTTCCCTATTAAACTGTCTTTATCTCAGCCCACAAGTTTTCTCACTTTTACCCTTCTGATTCTCTCCCCCATCCCACTGCGGGGGGAGTGAGTGAGCAGCTGGGTGGGGCTGAGATGCCGGTTGGGGCTAAACCACGACACTATCATATCCCAGCATCCTGGGGTTGGGCTAGATGACCTCTACAGGTCCCTTCCAACCCAAAACATTCCATGATTCTATGATCCTAACAAACAATGTCTTTGCCCTCACAATACGCTAGATGGAGAACGGAAGAGAAGAATTTGCATCCCACTTGCGCTGTGGAAGACCTGAGCTTGCTGTGCACCTACCTGGAGCCACCTGACTGAACCACCTCCAACCTAGAGGCTGTGTTGCCACATTAACACACTGTGCAAAGCCAACTCATAACTGTTCCTTCTTAGCATGACCTGTTAGCTATGATCCAGTGCTAAGCAAAGCACAGCTCTATCCTTCATACGCAAGAATAACGCCCTGCCCCTTCCCTGTTCCTTTATCTCTGTTGTCTTTTTAGATTCCAAACTCATTCAAGTGAGGCTCTAGCATTTTTCTGCCTGAGAGGGCTTGGGAGGCTGCAGAATATTAAAAATAACAAGCATGGTAATGCTAATGCTTACAATCAAATAAGGCCTTGAAAGTTCAGAGGTGAGAGTCAATGAAAGTTCTTATCAGAAGAAAGGGTGCAGATCTCTATAAACATCAGGGTCACCTTTTTATTCTAACATGCGCAATACTGGGATCCCTGTACCCTGGTGTGTGTGCGTATATATATACACACTAAAAAAATGGGGAAATTCTGCCCTTTTTCTACACTATCTGGGGGTTTTCACCCATTCCTGGCACCCTCTAAGAGATTTGCTATTTTTTTTCAGAATACCAGAGGAGGCTACCAACCCCAATGAACCAGTTTTGTCTTTTATCTTCCTTCGATGTAGCTGCTAGCCAGTCTGTCCGTGTCTTGGTAGCAGCATCTGTACAACATTCCTGTTACGTAGAACAACATTTTCTCTCTGTATGGTGGGATGTGTGGTTTGCTCTCAGGCTACGCAAGCAGCTCCTGGCAGAGAGGTCCAAGGAATCGCAGAAGCTAACCTCTCTGTCTTGCAGACAAGCCCCCCCAGCCAGCAAACTGGAAGCACACGTTTGGCTAACGGTAATTGGATCTATTCACATTGAAGTTGTAATTTTGCCTACATTGAAATACTGAGATCAAATTGCAAACTGTAGAACCCGGGGCACGATTACCTGTCCTTCTAACGGAGTGGTATTCACAAAGAATGCAACTTAGCAGCGTCTCATCACAGGATGCATACTGCGATGCACCAGGGATTTCCAGATCCTAGTCAGAAATTGGTAGGGTGCTAGAGCAATAGCCTGAAGGACATGGAACTGTTGGAGCGGGGCCAGAAGAGGGCTACTAAAATGCTCCGAGGGCTGGAGCCCCTCTGCTCTGAGGCCAGGCTGGGAGAGTTGGGGGTGTTCAGCCTGGAGAAGAGGAGGCTGCGGGCAGAGCTGAGTGCGGCCGGTCAGGGCTTCAAGGGGGCCCAGAGGAAAGGGGGGGACAAGCTTTTTAGTAGGGCCAGCTGGGACAGGACAAGGGGGGATGGCTTTACAGTGTTCAGCTCTATCAAAGGGCCAAAACTCCACTCCTGAGCAGGTTTTTCATTCTGCTTTCTAGTGCTGGGATCCCTTCCCCCCCTCCCTCCTCAAGAGAAGTAATACTTAGACAAAGGGCACGCAGTAAACAGAAAACTAAGAAAAGATTTGGCCTACAGCAGAAAGTTACCTTAGCACAGGCATCTGCAAAAGGAAAAAGTGGGAAAAAGGTTTTGGCACATTGTTATCAAGGCCCTGAGATTGCGCTTTAAAAGGAAATTCCTTATTTCGCACTTCCTTTATGTTTCCCTAAAGATGGGTGGTGAAACCCTGGCAGAGGTTGCCCCGAGAGGGGGTGGAGGCCCCATCCCTGGGAACATTCCAGGCCAGGTTGGAGGGGGCTGTGAGCAACCTGATGTGGTTCAAGGTGTCCCTGCTCCTGCAGGGGGGTTGGGCTGGGTGACCTCTGGGGGTCCCTTCCCACCCAAAACATTCAATGATTCTATGATTTTTTGCCATGCAGTGGCAAAAGGCAAATATTTTCACCTCAACTGGCAAAATGCTACCCATTTAAAATCTGGCTCCAAGCTGAAATCCTTGTGCAGATTTCTGTATGCCAACTAAGATGAAAACAGGCAAAAGGCTACTGGGGGAGATCGAAATTAATACAATTTTTGTATTAGACAAATTTTTTGAGCCCTGATCTTTTAAAGCAATCTAATTCACAATAAAAACAGCCTTAATTGCCTTTATTTTAAAATTAATATCAATTAAGCTACTGGTTGTGTGAACAAAGTGATTTCATATGTTTTTACCAATGCACTTGGAACGTCTTCATTAATTTGCATTAATTCTCCCGAGTATCTGTGATTGGACAGCTCTCTAAGTCACCAGGATTTAAACTCCTAAATGTCTTATTAATTTTAAAAAATGAGATTTATACTCCTTTGAGTAACCAGTACCACAAGACCGCTTTCCCGTATAGAAATCAAGTAACTCAACTTGAATTTGAAAAAATTCTTGAGTTTTTAGGTGATGAAATGCCTTGTAGATTTTAAATTCAGAGGAATTTACAAAGCTAATTTTCATTTTATAAGGAATATCATTTCAGCGACTGGAGCATTCCAGAGCCTCAGACTATGTCATTTTGTTGCCATTGAAAATGTCATTCTTGATTTTCACTTTTTCATGGGTGAAAAAAAAGGCAATTTGAAAGCATTGTAAAATTTTCAAACCATTTCTAGCTTGATTATTTTCTAGAAACATTTATATTCTGGACTTTATGAATTAGAAACTTAACTGAGGGTTGTAGATGAGCAGTTTATAAAGTAAATATTAACACCTCATTCTTCTAATAAAACATAAGAAATTAACTTTGGTTGCTCAAACCAAATATCACAGTTTATATTCTGGATTTTGCTAAATGAAATAAGATCATCTTAGCTTTTGTTATTACTTCCCCATTTATATGCACTAAAGCTGGAAAACCGTACGCCTTCCTCTCAGTTATTTTCTCTTTTTGATGAAAACTGGAGTAAATGTGAATGCTAAAAATGAGAATGCGATGAACAAGACAAGCATGGCACTCAAAGGGGTTTTTCACTTGTACTGCAAGGTAAATTCTGGATAAATTTAATCAATGATATTGTTTGAAATACTTGCACAGATACAAATAAAATATATTACCTTTGGTGATAGTTTTTAGTGGTAGTAATTTCACTGGGAAAAAAAGTAAACCTTTACAGAATATATCGGCAAAGTTTTTCTGTTAAAGTAGCAAATAAATTAAACTTACCTGAAAAGCAGCATAATGCTATGATAATATAGATAAACTTCTGCTTAAATCGAGGTAAATTTGTTGTCCAATCCATCTTTTTCCTTACAAGGTTATAGTTTTACCAGCTGAGCCCAAAATTCCCTTCAGTATCTGCCGCGCTCCCGGTAACACGGAAATAACTCTCACGACCAAGCGAGGGAGATGAGTCTGATGGCCAAGGTGAAATGTTCTTAAACGAAAGCACCTTGCATAATGCCAGCACTTGGCGGAGGGTTTGGTGAGTGACACACCTGCTTGTACCTTACAGTCCAAAGATTTTAAAATTAGAATATGATACTTTCCCTCTAGGTAAGGTAAATAAGAAACTTGCTGCTTGAAAAGGTCAGTGTGCGTTAATCTGAGTATGAAATGATCAGGAATGGGGACCAGTCTACGCCCTTAAGAAGGCCACAATCACACATTCATCGCTTAGATATTTAAGTTCAGGGTGGACACATAACAGAAAGACCAACAGTAGTGCTGCTGAATTTTTTACATTTCAGTACTACAACTTTTTTATGGATAATGAGAAAATATTCCCTGATGCTATTTTGTGAATCGCTCTATACTGATAAAGGCCCAGTTTGATTGTTAAGAATAAACTCATTGGCCTCATCCTTCCCAGTGGAATCACACAAATTCTTTGGGGCCAAGGCTATATCTCACCATCATAACCAAGAACAAAGAACTCTGCTTAGTCTCAGCGGTCCCCTGGAATATCTCCCATTAACGGCTGAATGAGAGAATGGACAAAAGGATTCGGGAGAACATCTTTGAGGGAATGCACAAAAATAGAGGGATAAAGTGGCAAAATTCAGCAAATTCATGTGGTGCTATTGGTAGATAACTGGAGGAATAGGTAACTGTAGTTTAAGAAATAAGGACTGCCACATCCATGAATTCAGACGGTAATTAAAAACCTTTTCAGCTATTTTGGACCATCGCCAATATTGAGCGAGTTTGATGCTTTGTGCCTCTTGAATTCTTTATCGTGATTAATCTATAAAGGATATGAAAATCTACAGGAGTAAATTACACCACAGGCTCTGTTTGGCTTTGGCTTCCCTCGTTCCCGAACTCCTGCCCTTGTTCTCATTCCAGAACCCTTTTCTCTCACACTTCTTCCAAAACTGAAATTTCTCCTTCGAGATCCAGCTCTGGAGCCCTCATCACAAGGAGGACATGGAGCTGTTGGAGCGGGGCCAGAGGAGGGCTACTAAAATGATCCGAGGGGCTACTAAAATGCTCCGAGGGCTGGAGCCCCTCTGCTCTGAGGCCAGGCTGGGAGAGTTGGGGGTGTTCAGCCTGGAGAAGAGGAGGCTGCGGGCAGAGCTGAGTGTGGCCGGTCAGGGCTTAAAGGGGGCCCAGAGGAAAGGGGGGGACAAGCTTTTTAGTAGGGCCAGCTGGGACAGGACAAGGGGGGATGGTTTTGAACTAAACCAGGGTAGGTTTAGACTGGATCTAAGGAAGAAATTCTTTCCAGTGAGGGTGGTGAAACCCTGGCAGGGGTTGCCCAGAGAGGGGGTGGAGGCCCCATCCCTGGGACCATTCCAGGCCAGGTTGGAGGGGGCTGTGAGCAACCTGATGTGGTTCAAGGTGTCCCTGCTCCTGCAGGGGGGTTGGGCTGGGTGACCTCTGGGGGTCCCTTCCCACCCAAAACATTCTATGATTCTGTGATTCTAAGATGGACCTCTCCTGGTCCATCCTATCCACAACCAATCTTATCTGCCTTTTCCCTTAGATTCCAGTTAACAATTCTCACTAAACCTTGTGTTTTGTCTAGGAAAAGGGCCAACACCTTTTAAGTGCCTGCTTCCCAATGGAGAGGCTTCATTAACAACTCAGTTCTAGGTTTAGGGGGTCAATTATCGAAAGGTAACCAGCAATGCCCACAGAACGGTAGATGTTTGTCTGTATTACCTAGAAAGTCTCCAGCATACAATTATAACTCGTTCATCAGGTTTAGGAGTCATCAGTGAAATGTTTCATTGAATTGGATTGAAAGATCATGATCTATTTGCGCTGTTGTGCAGGGTGCAGGGTTCAGTTCTGCTTCAAATAGCCAAGGTTTTTCTGTAAATGCTTTTTTTACATCAAACGTGTTCACCTGAAAAATGCCCTTTTCACAATTAAAGAACGAGCAAACGCTGGCTAACAGATTCATGACAAAACTAAAGTTAATTCAGTTTTCCTACTTTAGGCACTAAATAGAATCATAGAATGTTTTGGGTTGGAAGGAACCCCTAGAGGTCATCTAGTCCAACCTCCCTGCAGGGAGCAGGGACACTGCTAAATAGTTCTTCAAAGCCTGGATGCACTCACGTAAGTATTATTTCTCTGTAAAATGCAATTTCCATTTGTTTATGCGATACAAAGACACTTCTAATGGCTTGGTTTGCACTGGCTGGATAACATATAAAGATTAGAAGTTCCTCCCAAAGTTTCTGAACTTACAGCAAGCACGTATGTTCCGGTCTGAGGGACTGACGTGTGCGTGTTCTTGCCTGGTTGTGCAAGCAGTTAGGTAAGTCGAACGTCTGTAAAATGCAATTTCCATTTGTTTATGCGATACAAAGACACTTCTAATGGCTTGGTTTGCACTGGCTGGATAACATATAAAGATTAGAAGTTCCTCCCAAAGTTTCTGAACTTACAGCAAGCACGTATGTTCCGGTCTGAGGGACTGACGTGTGCGTGTTCTTGCCTGGTTGTGCAAGCAGTTAGGTAAGTCGAACGCACATCCTTGACCTTTTCTCAAGTGTTAGTAAGGGTGAAACAATTTGTGATTCACCATTCATTTCTGCTTGGCTAGCGCTGTCTTTAACGCGATCTTTCTTTTGCTTTATCTTTCTGCATAAAAAAGGGTTAAAAAATTGGAGGGGAATCATCCCAGCTTGCTGTAGAGTCATTTGGAGAGAAAGAGAGATGAGGTATTAAAAACCATAGGGGTAAATACAATTGAAACAAAGGAGCTGTGGGAATAATTCTGAGAATCTTAAAGCTGTATGCAAAAAGGCACAGAAACTCTGTTTTCACTTTGAATTTTAAGTACAAGTAGCCAGAGGAGCCTGCTTATTGTTCCAGTCCACCAAGTATCGAAATCCGAGCTGGGAGAGCTACAGAGGCACACACCGAGAGGCGGGTCTGGTGCTATTAAAAAGTAATAGAATTTACAGGCAAAATGTACTCATGGAAATAGGTGCTACTGGAACCATCTTTGTGATATAAAGGCAATGCTTGCTATGTGGGATGGCAAGAAAGCCCTTAAAAAAAAGAAAAAAAGGGAAAAAAAGAAAAAGGGTGTTACTTTCCTGAGGTCTCTCTAGTGACGTTTGCGTAAGCCAGCATCATTTCTTTTTAAGCAGCACTCGGGTGGTTGTACCTGCCTCGTAGGAACTCCTGGGTGCTTACGCTCCTCCCATTGCAGATGTAAATGGAAGTGAAGGGAAAGGCCTGACTATTTTTGGAAAGAATGCAGCACCTTCGGAAAGGCTGTTGATAATTTCCTTTTTAAGCCTGCCGTTTTGAACTAGGAATGAACTTTCTCAAGAGAACTTCAGTTCTGAAACAGGAATAATTCTTGGACTTCTGCTGGTGTGGCAAAGGAAACCTTAGTGGGAAGTCACGAGTACTTTTTTAAATAGCTTGAAAAGTAATTTATAACAGGCTTCATTCTTTAACTGTCCTGTGTTAATGAATGCTCACTAAACTATGATTGATTTATCAGGTTTTACCAGTCTCTTTTGTAACCGAATACTTCCTTCTGCTGGTATTAACGAAGAACTGCATTTTGGACACAAACCAGGTACGGGCTGTGGAAGGAAGTGATTTCCCCTCGTTCCGTGCTATTTTATTTTCATTTACCTCTGGATTAGGGCATTGTTTAAGGTTTTTTGCTGTTGTCTGAGCAGATATCCTCTCAACAGCTCCTTTGCCAACCTTACCCTACACTCGGAACCCAACTCTGAGGTAGGTAACTGCCTAAAAGCAGTAAGAGAACATGGTGCAACATTGGTGGGCTATCAAGTTAAAAGGGTGAATAGAACAGAGAATCTGGACGACGTCTCCTCTGAGTGAACGCTCAAACAAAAACCTCTCTGCTGTCGAAGGGCAGAAAGCTGCAGCCAAGTCGCCAACTCTGCCCTGCAGCCCAAACTCATGCTCCGAAGGCCTGAGTGAGCAGAGCTTTCCTCGACGTCTGCCATGGCAAACAAATATCATTCCACAGCACAAAGAGTGTTTCTAAGGAGTAAATGGACATATATAATGCGTCACATAGGAAACATTTCCAGAGTATCATTCAAAAATCTCCCTAGCTTAAGGGGTATAAATGCATTTCAGATGATGCTGGGGGAAGAGGGAAAACACCTCTGAAAGAAGAGCATCGAAGAAGAATAGGAGAGCTCTGCATGTAGCAGAGCCAAGACTCTTCCAGCCAGGGACTTGCGATCCCTCTTTGCTCAAGCAATCCTCCAGGACACCGAGTGGGTGGCACAGTGGGTTCTGCTCACAGGACCCTTGGCGGAGGGAGCGTTTCCTCTGAGGCCCCTGGGAGGCAGAGGGTTGGGTTTTCTGCAATAATTCCAGTATTTTAACTTTCTCTGCTTTAAAACTCATGTAGAGTTTCTCTTCCCCCCCATCTGAATTTCCACCTCATGGTTGTTGCTTTTGCTGCCTAATTCTAGCAGTTTAAGATGTCTGATATTGGTAGAACATTTATTTGAGGGCAGTTTGGGGTATTTTGGCTGTAAGGTTTCCTTTAACGGTCAACAGACAGGTACAGGTTTTAATGAGGGGCCATTTGGACTTCTGCAGCAGTTTTACAGGTGCAGATGAGAGCATCTGTAAGCCATGCAATGAATGTTGAAACCCTTTTTTTCTAGAAATTTCATCTTATACCACAAATTGGATTTGCATTCTTAGACTCGACTGCAGTTTTACCTCTTAGTACTTGCACTGTGCTGAACTGGATTTGGACAGGTCACGTGTGCAGAAATTGCAGGCACATTTTTCTTTCTTGGGCTGAACTCTCAGATACAGGATATTTGCAGTCCGGGGTAAAAAAATCACTGCAGATGCTGGACCTGGCTTTTCTCTGTTTACCCAGATAATGGAATTTGGGCACAATCCCATCGAGCATTAAAAAAATCTCTCACTAAATTATTACTAGGACTTGGACCTTACTGCTACTTCAGTGGAGTAGCTTCAGGTATCCTTCCTTTTGGTAGAAATAGTAAGAAGAATTTCAGATTGCAAAAGGTGGAGCTTTCGTCAAGTGCGTGCACGACTGTATCAGTCACCATTCATTCAAACTCCTTCACAATTACTGTCACCTATCTACAGCGGGTTAACCCCAGGCAGTAAACCTTACCTCTCATCCCAGGGCGTATGCCACTGGCTGCTCGTGTTTTAACTCTTTTGATCTTTTTTCTCTCTCCTTTTCATTCCCAGAATAACACGCAATTTCTAGAAAGTATCTCAATTATCTTCTGCCTTGAATTCATGCCTCTGCACTGTATGCGTGTGTTAGGTATGAATAAATATTCTCCAGGAAATCTTTTAACATACTCTACTACTGTTAGTCCCATCTTACATATAGTCAGACACAGATGTATAGATTTGACATTTAGATACACATTCACAATTCCCTTTAAAAGTAATCTTCCCCCTGCATCATAAAAGCTTACAATTTCCCTGGAGCATTCCATGAAATAATTAACACAAGGTGCATCCTACCTGTTGCGCATATGTTGAAATAAAATGCCCAGACCGTGAATATATTTTGTATAAAATACTGCATAGAGCAATGTTTCCAAGTCATTTTGTTGCCTTGAGACTACTCGTCCAAACGAGAGATTGCTTCAGGCTCCGCGTAACTCTGATACCTCTGCAAGCAAATTCCGAATGTTATGGAAGTAACTCAGGTAATACAAGCACGTTGCTCTGTTAGCTGAACGGCTGACACACCTTAAAGTCCTGCTTAGCCTAAGAAGCCTGTCCTTATCTGGGCAAGAAGGCTGTGGACCTGATGTGTTGATTTACAGTTACTAAAATGCAGTTATGTTTGCACATCCATTTAAAACTTTCACGGACCCATACCACCCAACTAAGTCTTTGTATGCAAAATGGATTTGTGGCAATTCTAATGAAGACATGTTCAGATTTGGAAAAAAAAAAATATATATAAAAAGAAATAATGGGTTTATTGGGTGAAGTTTACTTCAAGGGAGGTCTCCAACAGCAACGTTACCCTGACTGACCGTGAGAAAATATGTCAATAACACATAACTGCCTAGACTGGAAGGAGAGGCAGGCTAGGAGAGAGACAGGCAGTGACTTGGGGGGTCCCTTGCCCCCCAACTCTTTCACCGAGCACGCGGAGAGGATTTGGGTTTTCAGGAGCAATTCCTCAGACCACCTTTTGCTCAAATAACAGAAATAGCTAATTTTAAAAATTGCTCCTGTGTGGTTTTGTGATTACCAAATCAACCTCAAACAGTGCCCAACCTTCATGCAGAAATGCGCTAACCCTACGATCCTGGAGACGATGAGATGCACATTGCCTCCTCTTCTGCTCCTATATTGGCAATGGAAGGACGAATTGAGATGATTGTTCCACAGCTATGAGCCGCATTGCCTCCTGATTTCCAGTGTTGTTGCAATGAACCTAATGGACTGTAACTATCCCTCCGGCTGTTGCTTCAGGAAGTGTTCAGGTACCCAGGGGGCTGAATGATCATCAGCTGCCAGTCCTAGCAGCGGACTGGAGATGTCCAAAAGTGTCCTTTGGGGACTGGAGTGGGATCACTGAGCTCATTTCGTACCTAAGTGATACCACTGACTATGTGCCTTAAACCTGATCGAGTCCCTGCTATCCTAATCAGGCAGTGGTTTTGCAAAGGCAGCTTTCTTAGAGAGCTGAAATTCAATTAATAATCTGGAATAAATAAAATAATAATAATCTAATAATATAATTATATATTA
>NW_009260492.1:13474-38833 GCF_000687185.1 Egretta garzetta
TATTACATATATTATATAATATAATAATACAAAATAAATAATCTGGAAAATACCCTGTGTTTGTTTCCAGAATGAAAAAAACCAGCTCTTATAAGTTAATGTTATATTTGCTGTTTGATGTGGGGAAGAAGTCGTTGTCTGCAGATCTTTTAGCAACAGCCTGGTCTGTTTTCTGCGCAAGGCCTGTGTTTGCCTCCGCGCCCTCCTCGTGCGCATGCCCTGCGAAGTAAAATAAACCAGGGTCTCTCCTTGTGCATCGTGTGGGCCACTAGAGGCCATCCTATTCCTCATAAAATAAAGTAGCAAAGCATATGGGAATACAGGAATCATGAAAGATTAATTAAAGTCTAGGTATTTTTTAAGCAAACCAAGCAGTTTGTTTCGGGAGAGGTTCTTCTTTGCGTGCACCCCCATGAGTTTGGTGTGGTTTTTCCTGAAGAACGTGCCACGGATGGAGCAAAGGTGCTGCAGTGCACCAGATGGTGCTCCCCTTAGCAGTATAAATTCAACGGTCTTTGAGTTACACCCAGTGTTGTTGCCGTTTCATAGGAGAGTACTTAAAACCTTTCCTGTCTGACCACACCGTTCTGTCTTGCTGTTTGACTAGAGATTAAATTCCCTGTTGAATCTATTCCTTCTTGTAGAGGCTGCCAAAGGGTAAGGACTGAGGTCATGCAGAGCACCTTGGGGCATGAAGAAGGCAGAGGAAAAGCTAACAAGGTACAGTCCTTCCATGGCTTCCCTCCTAGCAACATGTAGAACACGAAAGCCTTTGTAGTAGCAGTGGAGGGAGAGGTCAGCCCTTGTCACTGCGCAGCAATAAAACACAAAGTATTTGGGCTTCGTCGGAGCCATTCAGAATGAAAGGGGCAAACATTTACCATAAGGAAAAAAGCAACAAGGAACCAAAGCTCAGTCGACTGAGTCGGACTTTATAATGAGGTAATTTTGCATCCAGTTTTTTTACAGGCTTAACTAAAACTTCAACAGACCTCGCAAACCCTGTGTGTCCTTTTGAAACCAAAGCTTGGTTCTTGTTTTCCCTAACGCGCGGCTCTGTACTGGCAGATGCGGGAAGGCTGGGGACGAGGCAAAGCCCTGCGCTTGTGAGCGTGCCCGTGCCAAAGGCCAGTTTGGAGCACGTCAGTATTGTACTTCAGTCAGGCTTCGATACCTACCTAACCAAACAGCTAAATATCTTTCAAGTGCTCTGCTAAAGGCATCCCTTTGAAATTAGGATCCTACTGTTGATTTTATAATTAATAATATTGAGTAAAAGTGAGAAACTTAGATTTAGAAGAGACAATTCGTAGGATGGGGGGTTCCCCTCAGTGTATTTAATACAGAGATTCCTTAGCTCGTGGCAAAACAGACGGTCAGATTTGATAGAGAAAGCCATCTTCATTATACTCAACATACAAACCCTATAGTACGGAGGTGGTGGGATGAATTATAGCTCTAAATATCAACCTATGCCTGGCTCTTGTGCAGAGTGCCTAAAGGCAGCGTGCCAAGGTACAGATTGGGTGGCACGCGTGCTGGCGTGGAACAGGCTGATTTTCACACCACCCCCTGGAATGAGCTTCATGTTTGAGGGTTTTTTCCAAGCTTTTTGTGGTATAAATGTAGGTCTTGGTAAATTTGTTTGGAGAAAATATAATGTGGAAGAGCAAAGGTTTGTTTACTTGAAAAACCTCAATGTAAAATACAGCCTTATTTTTGTACGGGGGCTTTGTAAATGTCATCTTCAATTCTTAAATCTCTAATTCTTTTTATTCATTTAATATCAAAACTTCTGTCATACGGAGGTTTTTTTCCGCTAGCAGTTTTTCTCCTGATTGAATCATTAACCTTGACATCTTTTGTATAGAATATTAAATTAATTTTTTTTTTGCCATCATCTAGAATAATTAATGTAAGAGCGCTTTGTCTAACGAGTTATAACAGCACATTTCAAAATGCAGTCTTTCATTTGTGGCATCACTGTATTAGCTGGAGTCTTCCAGTCTGTTGCAATGAAATATAAAATAACAGGTTGGAAGAGCTGATGCAGGAGCGATTCCAGGGTTAGTGTTTACCTGACAAGGACACAATAGGAAATTCAGTTCTGTTCTGTAACACAGTTTAAAAGAAGGCTGGGATACTCCAAGTTGATGGGGGAATCGGAGAGCTGTCTCCTTTGCATGATGGTGTAGTCATGAGGACTAGGTCTAAGCCTAGCCCCGTCTCCTCTGAGTTAGGCTTTTAGCCTCTCTTTAGGGAGTTTCTGGAGGTGTGTTCTTGTGTATTTTCCTGTACAAGTATGCTTATTGTTATTATTGAAATGTTGATTTCTAGATATTTCATGTTTTCTATGGATTTTGCAAAGGAAATGATGGAAATAAGCCCTAAAAGGTACCAGCATAGAATCATAGAAGCATAGAATGTTTTGGGTGGGAAGGGACCCCTAGAGGTCACCCAGCCCAACCCCCCTGCAGGGAGCAGGGACACCTTGAACCACATCAGGTTGCTCACAGCCACCTCCAACCTGGCCTGGAATGTTCCCAGGGATGGGGCCTCCACCCCCTCTCTGGGCAACCCCTGCCAGGGTTTCACCACCCTCAGTTTAAAGAATTTCTTCCTTAGATCCAGTCTAAACCTACCCTGCTTCAGTTTAAAGCCATCCCCCCTTGTCCTGTCCCAGCTGGCCCTACTAAAAAGCTTGTCCCCCGCATTCCTCTGGGCCCCCTTTAAGCCCTGACCGGCCGCACTCAGCTCTGCCCGCAGCCTCCTCTTCTCCAGGCTGAACACCCCCAACTCTCCCAGCCTGGCCTCATAGGAGAGATGCATAATTTGAAATGCTATGTAAGGAATAATGCGCTTGGAAGAGGACAGCTTTATGGCTGCAGAGGCAAGGGTTACCTGCCTTAACATCCTTCCATATAGGTGTTTGGCAGAACTGAATTAGTAGACGTGTTTTTCAGGACAACTATCCAGCTCATAAGGATGATTTATTGCACCATCTATTTGGTTTTGTCTCCTCACATGAAAGTCCAGCTCGTACTGGGTAGTGAATAACAACTCTGTTGTTTCCAGAAGGCACTACCCCTCAGAGCTGAGTTCTCTCACCAATGGGAATAGGGATGCTCAGTACCACCCAGTTGTCTTGCCGTGATGGCGAAGGTGCTCTGTTCTGGCTGTAGGCGTTACAAGCGTGTTCAGCTCAGCAAAGGCTGTGTTCATAAAGGAAGCGTCTGTCCCCCATCGTGGTAGTTAACCAAGGGGTTGTTGCTTCAGTTCTGGGAGTTTATTGCAGAGGGAGCCACGCCACTACTGAGTGAGAGGGAGAGTCCTCCTGCGTCGGGCCTCCTTTCTTTCATCTCCCCGCACTTTTCAGCATATGGATGTATTTCCCCTCGTCCTTGAATATTTGGTAACGTCTCCTAGCTGAGTTTTTACTTGCTTTCCCATACTGATAGCACTTACTGAGACAGGCATGTGTATTTTCTCTGCCCTGGTTCCCTGCTGTCTTGGTTTTGTTCCATTTGATATCTTTAACCTAAATTGTAAATGCAAAGAATAACATTTCTTTGAGAAGCTCAAAACTGGCATTATTTTAGATGGCAGACAGTGCTTACTAAGGCTGGTTGTGAACTTGACCTATTATTTTAGGCTTTTAGCTTTCATTACTTCTCATCCGAAAAAAAAAAAAAAGAGGTGAGATTTTTTTTTTAATCCGAATGTTACTAGACTCGGAATGCAAATAGCTTGAACTCCTCTGCACCGTTCTTCCCGGGAGCCTTCTCTCGTCTCCTAGGAGGAGCCGTAAGTCAAGCAGCCGACCTGCTGCTGGTTGTGCTGGGCCCACACTCGCACCTCCGTACCACGCAGAGCCGGTTGACGGATGGGACATATGCGTGGAACTCGGTTGCACAGAAGTTTCGTGTTGTGGTTTGGCTTCGGTTCTGCATCCCTTCCTAGTTCCTCAGCCTATTTTTAACTCTCAGTGGGCTAAAACTAGAACTCCTTCAACGCGGACACAACTGTTTCTGGTTCAGATCTAAGCGGATCCAACAAAGGTGTTGCAATGGCGTGAGAGGCAGGTTGGAGCATCAGCCCTGCCATCCGTTGACACCAGCATTGATGATCTGTAACAGGCTCACAGGGTGCGCGTACATCGCCGACCGCAATGTCACCTAGGGATTTGGGGGGGTTAAATGAAAAATCGTGGATAATACAAACAGCAAAACTTGGTAGTGTAGACCACCCTGCAGGCTCATTTCTCCTTATCTATATCAGAGTCCTGAATCCGCGTCAGATTTTTAGACCTTTGCTTCATGTTCTTCTCATGCCATTCTAAGGCTTGTCTTGGACATGCGTTGTCCATGCAGGGGAAACTCCGAGAACAAATAAATACAGGAAACAATGCATTCTCCAAATGTAAGGGTTCTGCTCAGACAGCATCGAAGAAATTCTACTTGCTGTGCCTTTTTTGAAATTAGTATATGGACTTCTATTTCTTGCCTCTTGCAGTTCTTACAATAGACAATAATTCAGCAATTACGGGCTTTAAGAGTGTAAGAAAAGCAATTAGTCGATGTATCTGTTTTGTATTGGTTTCGTTTCCCATTTTACTTTTTCAACTTTTAAAAGTGTTTTTGTTTTTGTTTTTTACCTCATTAAATGAAATATAAATTCAGTTCAAAGAAGAAGAGCGTTCCTAATGTGGGAATGATCCAAGAAAGAAGCAGGAAATGTATTAAAGGCTTCTCTGCAGTTTCTTAACATTATTTACTCAGGGGATAAAAGCAGTATCAAAGGATGTTTGTTCCTCTCTGGATGAACAGCAATCTGGCTTATATCACATTACTCTTCTGCTCATAGAAACAGAAATTAATCCAAGCAAATCTCTTCCCCCAGAGTCCCTGAGTACATTTCTTCTGTTTCAGACCACAAGCTTGAAAAAAGTCGGAGATAAAACATTCAGGTTCGGTATTGCCCTTTGTTTTGGCTCATTACATGTATTTACTCTGAAATTAGTCATGATGAGGCCAAAACACAATGCTGTATGTTTGTCAGGCTGACTAAAAAAGAACAAAGCAAAAATTGAAAGGAAGACAATTCCCCTGCTAGATGCTTTGGCTTAAATACACCTTCAACCTAGAAGTTTTTTTGCTTTATATCTGCAACAGAACACAAGATTTACTCTTTTTTTTTTTGTTTTTTTCCTGAGTTTGAAGGAAAGTTGTGCATGTATTGATTGCACAGCTGTTAATACGAATGTCATCTGAAAACAGTTGTTCAGTTATGAAAACAAAACATTTCTGCCAGGAAAAGTTTGTGTTGGTCCTGTCTTTCTCTTCAGGGGGAAAAAAGGAACCATCACAAAACTGCAATGTTATAAATGCAAATATTTGTCTCGCATTAAGCTTCCACTCAATCTTCACAGAATCACAGAATCGTAAGGGTTGGAAGGGACCTCAGGAGATCATCTAGTCCAACCCCCCTGCTAAAGCAGGCTCACCTAGAGCATGCTACACAGGACTTCATCCAGGCGGGCTTTGAATATCTCCAGAGAAGGAGACTCCACAACCTCCCTGGGCAGCCTGTTCCAGTGCTCTGCCACCCTCAGAGTGAAGAAGTTCTTCCTCATATTCAACTGAAACCTCTCGTGTTTCAGTTTGCATCCATTGCCCCTAGTCCTGTCGCTGGACACCACTGCAAACAGACTGCTTCCATCCTCTTGACTTCTGCCCTTGAGATATTTGTAGGTGTTGATGAGATCCCCTCTCAGCCTTCTCTTCTTCAGGCTGAACAAGCCCAACTCTCTCAGCCTTTCCTCGTAGGGGAGATGCTCCAGTCCCTTTATCATCCTAGTTGCTCTCCTCTGGACTCTTTCTAGGAGTTCCTCGTCTTTCTTGAACTGGGGAGCCCAGAACTGGACACTGCATCTTTGTTCTGGCTAAGATCTAAGGATCGTGAGGCCCCAGGGGACAAGCTGCTTCTACAGATTTTAAAATAGATGAGAAATAATCCATCCTCTATCCTTGTTAGGAAATGGTCTGAGGCTTTTCTTCCCCTAGCTCAGCAGTGACCCCACGATTGTGCTGTGAAATGCTGGGTACAAGAGGTGCACAGACCTTTCCAGCCACTCAATGCCTTGAGGTCAGCAAGGAAAGAATCCAAAGTTGCAATGAATTTTGTTGGTGTCATCAGCTGAGCAAAGCAGATAAACAATTATATTTTACCAGAGCATGTTTAGACCCAATAAGGACCAATGTAGATGGAGGCAAAGACTGTTCCTTGAACTCCTTTGGGTCATGGCTTTGCACGGGTAGATGTATTTCCTACTGTACATGCTCCTGACTGGACTAATTTCTCTTTCCCGGTACATTTAGTGGTGTTATCTGCTCTGCGGTGAGAAAAACTATTTAAAAACACACTACTGTGTGAGATTCTCACATAAATATAGAATTATTGCAAAAGGAGCTAACGTGAATGATCGTTACAGCAGTCGTGCAGATACAAGTAATGCATCTGCTGCTCTTCTCTCCTGGGAGAAGGTCCAAGTTCTCTTATGGAGATTGGGATACTTCAGAGAGGAGCAAAACAGCTCTGATTCTTCTCAAACAAGTAGATGAACCCACATGTCTTAGTTTTGGGGCAAATGCTCTGAACACTGGGCTGTCATCAAAGGGAAGAGTAATAAACACAGCAGAGCAGGGGTTGTCAATAGATCAGGCCAGGATTTCAGTAGCTAAATCCTGTGCAAATTCAGTTTCCAGAGCTGGTGGTGCAGCAGTGTTTGCAGTGCAGCCCACGAGAAGGGCTGGCTTCGCCTCTCTCAGGCATGGAGGATCTGACACAGTCCCAAGAGCGAGGAGGTTTTTTCATTAATGCTCTGGTGACCATCCTAAGGCCAGGGAAGTTACGTGATTGATTCGCTAAGAGATTTAATAACAAAGGAGACAACAGAAGGATTAGAAACCTTTTGTTATCTGGCTTCCTTATTCTGTTCTGGTTCTGTGGCTGTTTCTGGGCTTAGGTGAACTCATTTCAGGGTGGAACAACTCTGGGAAAAGCAAGCCAGAGGTTAGTAGGCTTGTGCTAGCTGGGAATTATCTTTTCTCCTTGACAGTGGATGATTGCTTTTGCCTGGAGGGATAGACTAATTTAAGAAAGAATTTGAGAATCCCTTTGGTTTCCTTTCTAACCTAATATCTCCAACTAGAACATCTCAGTTCCCCCAGCATTAGCCCTTTGGGGAGAAAACATCCCTGACTCCAACTTGTGATGCCACTGCGCACTGTGACTTTGACAGCAAAACTCCGCAAAGCCCTTGGGCTTGGCCTCTGGAAGATACGCCTTTCTGCACCCGAGGAGCGAAGGTATGCCAGAGGGACTTTCCTGGGAACGTGACTGAAGGCAATGGACCTTCAAGGCTCCTTCGGTTCTGCTCCAGGTCCCAGAAATGCTGTCAAGGACTTCACAGCAGCATGGCTCTAGGGGTGAGAATGGCTCAGGTTTTGGCATTCTTTTGACCAGAAAAAGAAAATTATCAGTATTGTTTTGTTCGTGGAGGGTCATTTTGACATAGAGTAATGAAATAACTCCATTATTGAGATTCCCGTGTCTCCCAAACGTCTCTGAAAATTACACTGAGGTTTCCCAAAAAGTGTATTTCCATGCCCATAGATGATGCACTGGAAGGACTGAAGTTTTAAGGCAGAAATCTTATTATTTTTCTCTTTGAGAAGCTTATTTTTACAGATAAAGAACAATAAGACAACAGTGAGACAATGCCCTTACAGTAGGGAGACAGCGGTAATGTCATGAGTTGATGCCATCACCAGGGCTCCAACAGGGAAAATACATTTTCTGTAAGTCTTTGTAGCCTTTATTTCATATTTAATTACATTACAGCAATAATGATTTTAATAAACTAGTACGCCACGAGATGCTGGTGGCGACCTTGAAATTGCCATTAGCCGCACTGACTTCAAATAGTGATTTGAAAAAATCTGCTTCTAGATATTTCCGTGAAACTTTTTAACTAACGTGTCTGATCCAAATTTAAATATTTATTTAATCTTACCCCTCAGTATCTATGCAAACATGACATTCAAACACCAAACTTTCAAAAGTTTACTGCTAAGTACTTACAAGGAATGACAGCTGGGAATATTGTTTAAGATTAAAAGGTTTTAGAGGTAAATTGTTCCTGGATTAAAATGTTTAATTGTTCCTTCCTGCTTTTTTGGGTAAACCGTAAGCATTTATTCATACATGGATCAGCCCATCGTCAAACCCCGAAGCCTTTCCCACAGCATCGTACGCACTGTTACTGTTTTCTGGGTTCTTAATAGCTGATTGCCAAATGGTGGGTATTTTGTTGATGAGTTTGTCATACACTAACTTTGTAATTATTTTAAACTCCTCTATCAGAAAAGACGCTACAGTGAAACTGTGCAAAGTTGCACTCATTAGCTGCCAGCCCTGTGGGGATTATTTGCAGGCAACATATGTTTAGACATTAATTTCTTGATTATTAGCGCATGTGGGTAAAGACTTTAAGAAAATGATTACGCAGGAAAGTTTTGGTAAAAGAAAAATAATTTGATTGTAAATTGTCAAGTTGACTAGGTAATGGATTAAAGGAAATGATTGAGATAAATCCATTTCTTACCTGCTGTTTGAAACTTGATTTGAGCTAGCAGCACCAGCAGCCGTAAAAGGCTCCTGAGATCTCGTTTTCTCCGGGCCATTCAAAGGGTAGTGATGATATTTGCTGCTGAACATGGGAGAGCACAAAAGTCTCTGGTACGCTCGGTTCCACAGTACCTACCCCCCTAACACAAAAGGGTATCAAATTTGCATTTACAGAGCAAAGATAATCTTGCAGAGTTCATTGCACTGCATCTTGGAAGGGTGAGGCTGTGGTGTGATATGTCTGGAGGCTCCTCAAGGCACATTCAATTAACAGGGGACATGAATATCTAGGATGCAGAATAAATGTTTTATTCTCAATTGATCTTTGAAAAGGAAAAATTAGGCTATCAACAAGTTTTCTCTTCCACTCAGGGGTTTGCCGCGGAGCAAGAGCTGTGCTGGAGGCCAGCTGATGTGATGTTTGGCCATGAGAAAGTGTTACACACCTGGTGGCGTGGGACAGCATCAACTGGAAACAGACTGGGAGGCTGGGGGTCAGCTGCCCTGCACAGAGAACTGGGAGCGCTACCCCCAGCACTGCACCAGGTCTCCATAGGGGCTTCACTGGGCAAACCACCTCCATCTGCCCTGGGACAATGCAAGAGGGTGAGTTACAGGGTGGAGGAGATGCTCACGGTGTTACTGGTCACAGTTCCAGCTCTTTTCATCACAGTCATTGCTTGGTGGAAGAGTAGCTTGATTTGAAGGTGGAGGAGCAAGAATGTGTTGCCATCTTACCCACCTTCCATTGTACCCCATTGCATTCTTTAGAAGGGCTTTTCTTTTTTGATGAGATCTCCTGATTTGGGTTTTTCTGCAGCCAAATAGGTTGTGCTTTCCTATCATTCCAGGAGCCTGAGGGATTGCCTTGTTGCAACCTCCTTTGAAGAACTTCGGGGATGCATTAGTATGTCTCTACCTAAAGTGTAAGTCTGCTGGCAGGCCCTGCTGCGTTGCCATCATACCCACCTTGCAAGAACTTAGCTGTAAACTTTGCAGAAACCCCGAGAACCACTTCACAACGCTATTAATTTGCTCAGTTCAGCTTCTGAGTCGCTGGCTATCAAAGCCAGGTATGTCTGGGAGTCGTACCTGTGCAACAGGAGATTTTGGAAAGGTTAGCACTGACGCAGTTCAGGCAATGCCAGGAGGGGCTCTGCATTGTCCCACTGAGGACCTGTTGGGTGGTTCTTTTTCCTCCTTTCAGTTTGTAAATAATACAACTAAATCCTGTAACCGATTAAGAGTACAAAGGACTTTTTCTGAAAGAAAATGGCACAAACGCTTGGAATTCTGTCAGATCACACAGATGAGATTAACTCTTTTGCAGGTGCATTTCCAAGCCCTCTTTGTAGACGGGGCTGGCCTTACCCCACGCACAAGCGCGCTGTGCAATGCGCTTGCTGGTGGATGCACGAGCGCCATGTAGTAGTGGAGGTCTTGAAGGCAGACCCTGAGCTTTCACTGGAAACGGTGGCTCATAACCCCAGCTAGGTCGCTGGGTTTCTCAAGCATCCCCTCTTTATCTGCTGGATCACACCGAAACCCAGACCTCGGCACCGCTGCATTTTACAAATATTGAAATTCAGGGCCTGATCTGGATTTGGCCGCGGTGCTTTTACACTCCTCAGCAATTAAATAGTTAAGAGGGGAATAATGAAGGGAGATGGTTGGGGAGACAAGTGCCAACACAAGGAAGGAGCAGGCAGAGAGACATTCTGGTTCCTTGCCCAGAGGAAAGAACAGCACCTGCGGCATGAGGTTCTACTGGCTGCCCATACATTTGGGGTGTGGTGAGCAGCATTAATGTGAAGGTCAAATGTTCAAGGATATGTGCGGATCCTGTAGACCTGCATTTCTAGCATTGCATTCTTTAGAAGGGCTTTTCTTTTTTGATGAGAAATGTCTCCCGATTTGGGGTTTTCTTCAGCCAAGTAAGTTGTGCTTTCTTGTCATGACAGGAGCCTGAGGGATTCCCTTGTTGCAACCTCCCTTAAAGAAATTCAGGGGTCCATTAGCACGTCTTCTCCTAAAGTGTAAGTCTTCTGGCAGGCCCTGCTGCTTTGCAGAGGATTTGCAGGTGCCTTGCTTATTCACCCGGGGAGGCCGTGGCTGCATGAAATGCAGGCGCAGCCGTCCTGGCTCGCCTTAAAAAAAAGTTAGAGCAGATTCCCCTTCCTGCACCCAGCTCTTCCCTGTGACAGCAGGGGATATTCCCTGCAGGGAGAGGAAAATCTGTCATCCCTTTTGCTCTCCATTGGCAGGAACGGCTCCGAATTTCGCTGGAGGCGCTCTGAGCAGCAGGGAGACAGCAGCACCAATGTCACTGCATCAGTGTCACTGCCCTCATAGTTTATGGTCTGTGCAGTTCATGGTCTGGCTTTCAGGCTCTTGCGTCTCCTTGCAGACATTCCTGGAGGAGTCTGATCACTGTGGTCTGCTCTTCAGCACAGGAATTCCTGTCTAAATGACCCCGCGTGTGATGTAACATTAATATAAACCATCTCCAACCTAAATTCCCTTCCTGGTTGAGCAGGAGGGCGCATGAACTGCGGAATGGTGGCAGCCATGTGGCATGGTCCTGTGCTGAGCTGCCCATTCTGGGTGGGCGGAATGGCTTTTGGCAATGGTGAGGCCATCCTCGTCTGGTGCTCCTCATACCTATTTTCCCATCCCTCATCTCTGCAGAGTGGCTAAAGAAGTGGGTAAAGCAGAGCCTTTCCAACCCCTCTGTGCTCTCTCCATTCAACTGCCTTGGGGGCATCTGAGGGCTTGGAGGTGCCCGACCATGTGGTAGAGTTTGGGAGGTACAGCAGTGCCTGCAGCGCATCTGAGCTGCATTACACACAAGGCATGCACAAGGAAGGATGAAGTTCAGTAACCACAGCACAGCACGGAGCCCTTCCCAAGCCACATCACACTTGATGTGGAGCAGAAGATGAGGAGTGACAGGGCCGACCTCGTGAGGAGTGGCAGATAATGGCAAATATCTGTGGAGAAGCAATGACAACAGGGGTCATCAGATTCTGAGTCATGAGAGATGGTGTGTGCAATTCCTAGTGTTCTTGTGGGAGCAATGTCATTATTAGTGATCCAAAGTTTCATAACATTTATTCTTTCTAAAATCTTTGCCACCTTAAAGGAATTAATCACCACAAAAGCCTGGAAAAATAAAAAGTTTTTCCAGATGTAGAGGAATAGAAAATGCAAAAAAAAATCTTTTTCAGGCTAGGCATGGCAGGACAACACAGGTGGTAAAGTGTGCTGTGGAGAGAGAGTTTGGGAGTCCCCAGCTTCACATAGCATCTGCTGATTATAGAATCATAGAATCACTGAGGTTGGAAAAGCCCTTTCAGCTCCCCCAGCCCAACCGTTCCCCTACCCCTGCCATCCCACCCCCAAACCCCAGCCCTCAGCCCCGCCTCTGCCCAGCTGTTAAAAACCCGCAGGGACGGGGACTCGACCCCTTCCCTGGGCAGACCCCTTCAGCGCCTGACAGCTAACCATTTCTCCAGGCTAAACTTACTTCCCTGGCTGAAAAGGTCACGGGTGAGTTGCATATCTTCCTCTTCACCAAACATGTCACCCACGCCATGACTTTCTTCCCCTGCAAGGAGCTGTGCACAGCAGAATAGTGGTCCTGGTCCTGCTGATAGATGCTTTGGTGCTGGGAGACCTCTTTGGGAGAGGACTTGGGTTGTCCTCCTTCCCTGTGAGCCTCCTCATTTAGCAGTGGTGCACCAGTAGCAAAGGCATCCTTTGGGGGGTTGCTGCAGGAAGGTATTTGTGGGAATGAAGTTCTTGAAAGGATTTAGCACTCTCGTGCCAGGTTTGGAGCCTGCAAAGTCAAGACACACAGTTTATGTAGAAGTAAGCTGTGTGGCTGGTTTGCCACCGTAATGCAAACACGTGTAAGTCTCAAGCAGTGCAGTCCAGGGAAGCTGTAAAGCAGGAACAGCGGGAGCGCCTTTCATTAACTGAAGTAAGATAAAAATGTCGGTAATGCTAAGGATCATCTCAGTATGCACATCTATTTTCCACCTGTTTAATTAGGATAGCAGGGGTTGTCGCTCTGAAAAAGAGAGCTTGGACTACAGCAAGCTTGAAGAGACAGCTTTCTGAGATGTCTAAAGAAAAAGGCAATAGTTTGTAGTGGAAATGTATAATATTGAAGTGGTCTTTTCAGGTTTTCTTCTAGCAAGGATTCATGCAAGTGCAAGCCAGCCCTAATGTGAGCAGATTTAAATCCTCCCTGGGGCATCTCAAACTGTCCAGCCAAGTGTAAGAGGTGTTTCATTCCCCAGGTCTATCCAGCTCAGAGCTTCTCCGAGGTGGTCAGAACCTTGCGACCTTCACTGGTGATTACTGGTGATATGTAAGATTTGAGGTGAACATCACCTACCTAACGCAAAGGCGTCCTTGTCCCCACCTTGTGCCTTCGCTGAAGTGACATCGAAGCAAAGGCAGAGGATTGCAGGAGTGGCCAAGTGGGATCAGGCAAGGAACGAGTCCGTACGGAGTCGTGCTGTAGCTGGGCATCATTCTCATACGTTTTCCTCTTAGAAAATTATGCTGTCTTGAAATCTTAAGCTTTCACCAGAATTGTGTTGGATTTTGCCCATTATATTCTGAATGCAAAGTCAAACATGCAAATAGGCCTGAACTGCTCCATTTTAAAATGACAAGAACTTCACATTTCCATTTTTCCTTTCAAAATAATTTTTGCTATGAAAATTATTACTTGATGTAATAAATTACAATAAGGCTATAAAAGAAGCCTGTCAAAATGACAACAGGGTGTTTCAAGTAACTTTTAAAAACTTTTTAAACATCTCATTTGGTGTTGAATTTCTAAATATGACATTTCACTCCACACTGGAATGAAAATTGAGTGTGAAATTACAGAATTTCCAAGGAAACAGACATTTCAGTTTCCACGTAGGTGTAGTCTTAATGCACTAAACGTTTCCAGCCCCAAACTTTGATTGGCTAGTGCCAAGTATTCAAAAACAATTTCTGAAATCTGTAAAATATAATGGATGGAGTAGAAGATGGAGTTATTTTGTCAGTGTTGCTTTTAGAACTTTGAAAGCTTTATGCACAAAGAGAGACATGCAGTTTGGTGGCAGAAGCGTTTCAAGTCCCTCAGCCGAGATTGTTGGTTCCCCTTCCCTTGCTCCCTGCAGATTTGACAGTGAAACTCAGTTTCGGGAAGAGTGAACTTTGGTTCAAATTATTTAAGCTCAGAGAAGATTTGAATTCATGACTTCATCTCTTAAAGGCAGCTGCATTAGCATACTGCTTTAGTGAAAGGCAAAGGGAGCGGCTCCTATTCGAGACTGGTTTCCAGTAACGCCCAGTTGGAGAGAGCACGATGGCAAACTCTGCTGGCCAGCTCGGTGCACAGCACAAAGCTGCTCTCCCTGATGTCCTCAGGGCACTTGGCCAACATCCCCTTCGCACCCTTTTTTGGTTCTGCTGCTTCTTGTGCTGGGGGGAAGCAGGGGTCAGAGACAGCGATGCCCAAAAATGTCTGACCTCTATCGTGGCCTGGGGGTAATATTTACCAAACTGAAGATAGAGGTGGGCAGAGCATCACAGCCTCCCTGGTTTCTACCTTTTCCTTCTTTTTGCCCCTTTTTGTCCCTTGCCATTCGTTCCTAACCAGCGTTGCCTCTGGTGGCTTGCCTACAAAGACCATATTTGAATTTTCATTTTTCTTCTTCATGATAATTTCTCTTGACATTAATAATAGAAGATGGCTTCTTCCCTATGTGTGTGAAAACATATAAATACGTGGAAATTGCATCCACTTAAAATATCACCATGTGAAAAGTCTGTAAATGCTTCTAAATATTGCAGTTTGTTTTACCAGCTCTAGGAACAGTTCATCGGGGGCCCAAAGCTGGATGAGACACGAGATGTCTTCCCCACAGCCATGTTGCAGATGTAAGGTCGGGAAGAACCCCTCGTGCCAGCCGCACTCCTGCCGGCACTCAGGACATCACATGGTGAGCTTTTCTGAGATGATCTTCCTTACTTTAAACTGAAATACTGAAATTGCATTGTTGAGGTGCGTTCCCAGTGCCTTGGAAATGAGTGGGTATCCCACAAACAGAAAAACAAAACAAAACAAACCCCACAAAACAAAACCCCTTATTCATCAGAAGGGCTTGGGAGAGCTCTCTGGGAAGGAGCATGTCTTTCGTAGCCAGTATAATGGTTTTGAAATGTGGTGTCAGTGTAGCTTTCCGGTCCTGTGAGGTGTGGATTTCTCTTTGAGAATTCAGATCTCTGGTACCACTACTCAAGAATTGTCTAGGAACAGCATGGGGAAATTTGCAAAAAAAAAAAAGATTCTTCTAAGGGTTTATGAGTTTTGGTCCAAATTGTAACACTTGAGACTATCTTGTGTCATCCCCGCTGTTGCTGTTGCAGCCTTTAACCATCGCTTCAGAGCTCTGGAGCAATCCCAGAATCCCTGAATAGCAGGGGACCTCTGGAGGTCACCCAGCCCACCCCGCTGCTCAAGCAGGCTCACCCAGAGCAGGGGGCACAGGACAGCGGCCAGGCGGGGGTTGAAGATCTCCAGAGAAGGAGACTCCACAGCCCCCCTGGGCAGCCTGGGCCAGGGCTCAGGCACCCTCCAAGTCAAGAAGTTCTTCCTCCCGTTCAACTGGAACCTCTTCTGCTTCAGGTTGTGCCCATGGCCCCTTGTCCTGGTGCTGGGCACCACTGGGAAGAGTCTGGCTCCGTCCTCGTGACCCCCACCCTTGAGATATTTGTAGGTGTTGATGAGATCCCCTCTCAGCCTTCTCTTCTCCAGGCTGGACAAGCCCAGCTCCCTCAGCCTTTCCTCGTAGGGGAGATGCTCCAGTCCCCTCATCATCCTTGTTGCCCTCCTCTGGACTCTCTCTAGGAGTTCCTCATCCTTCTTGAACTGGGGAGCCCAGAACTGGACCCAGTGCTCCAGGTGGGGTCTCAGCAGGGCAGAGCGGAGAGGGAGGAGAACCTCCCTCACCCTGCTGGCCACGCTCCTCTTGATGCACCCCAGGATGCAATCCCACCCATGAGTAGGGAAGAGGACTTTTTGTTGCTTTTTGGGAACACCTGAGTTTCAGAGCTCTCCTGGGATCCAGGCTCTGGATCTCCATGTGGCTCTGGAAGGAAAACTGAATTTCAGCCACCTGTGGATTTCTTCTCCCTTCAACAGTAGGGGAGGAATGAAAATTTCCAGGTAGCGCTTGGGGCTGTCTTGTCCGACTGAGATTCCTTGTACCACTGCCAGTGCCTGCAGCTTAGGCACGCGTGCACCGGCCAAGTCAACTCCCTGTGTAGCTGGTATTAGCTGGGGCACCCTTCAAATGCAAGGGCATATGTGGGGTTGTCCTCAAGTGTGCTAATTTGCCCCAAATTGGGCCCTAAGCTCACTCCTAAGAATCAACATCTAGGCTTGAGGGTGAATTTCACCTTCAGACTGGCTTTGAGGCCACTTGCCATGCAGCGAAGGAGTCCCCTGCAGGACCTGCAGCGGCCACTGGACTTCCCACAAAGTGCTTTTAAGGGCTCCCAAGCATGTGGCCAGCTCTACCCTCAGGTACCAGGGCTGCATCTGAAGTTGGAGTGCGATGGGTTTTTTTTCTCAAGGTAGTTGGAGGTTAGGGAATTACCTGACATTGCCTGAAATAAGGATGTGCATGTGAATTGAATTTTACACACCTTAATTGTTACGTTGGTAGCTAAACTGACAGGTGGGTAACAGCAGCCTAGATTTACTAGGTTTGATATTACAGGAGTATTTCTGGATGTTTTCCAGAGAAAATGTGTTGGCGAGGGAGTTGTCTGAAATCCCAGTTTCAGTGGTCTATTCGGGGTGGGAGCTCTGGCTCAAGAAATGGTCTTGGAGTCTCCCAGAGGCCTCAGAATTTACCAACAATTTGTGACCATCGGCATTGTCTGTGTGCAAGTGTCTGTGGGGAGAGGAGGAATCTCAAGATCCCAAGATTCTCTTGGGATCTCTCTCTTCTCACTAAATTCTTGGGCACAAATGACTATATTTTATTAATGAGTTTCCAGATCAAAAGTACTTCATCTGAGTTTTAATGGTGCTTGACCTAAAAAGGTTATTTGCATTTATATCAGTGCCTCCTCCTTATTCTGGTAGGAGTACAACACAGAGTATTTTGGAAGATAATTTTCCTCTTTTGCCATACCATTCAGAAGTGAATGAGAGTTTTTTTCCATTACTAATTTCTTATCTGAAGTCGGAATAGGCCAAACAGTCTCTTCTCATGCGGAAATCTTCCAAGTCTTTAGCATTTCTTCTTGCAGTCTTTGAACTTGATTTATATTTTCCAAATGAGGAGATCAGAACTGGATCGAACAAACTGTTTAAGATGAGGAGGCAGCATCACTAATGTAATATATGGCACTATAATATTTTCATCATTGCATAAAGCCGCTATTAAATATCCTAATGCCTTACTGCTTTTCTGGTCGGAACACTTTGCTGAGCAGATGCTTCTTAATGAGCTCTTTACAGTGACACCAAGGCCTTTTTGTTGATTTACAATGCATGAAGACCAGGAATAGTTCAAACTGTTTCTTCCCTTACGTATCTCATTGCGCTGACTTTAATCTTTCATCGTATTGCCCAATTGATCTTTTTTCTGTCCTTCCAAAGTTCAAAATCCTCTCATATCCAGGACTATCCAAAATTCTCTCACATCTAAAAAATTTTCTGTAAGCCATAATTTTCCGGCATCCACCCTTCACTGTCTTTTATAGATCACCACTAAATGTATGCAGCAATCCCATCTCTTGCACAAACTGTTGGGATATAGAGCTGCTAATCTCTTTCCATGATGAAAGTTGGCCTCTTATTCCTACATTTTGGCTTTTATCTCTTGACTAATTTCTAATCAGTGAGAAAATGTCTCAGCTGCGGCGCTATTTAACCACACAACTTGGACACGGCCACCTCGCTCTTATCTGAGCAGCTTTGAGCCTCCGCCTCCTCACCAGAGGTCCCTAGAATAAAACAGGGGTAGCAGACGTGCCCGTGTGGCGTTGCGGATCCACGCAGATAGAGCATGTTTACACCCCTGCAAGGAGGATTCATCTCGTCATTGCCATGTTCTTCCAGATTCCTTCAACCACTTGCAATTTATTTGCTTTGCTGGAGTTGAGAGGCTTTTGGAAGTCTCCAAGACAAAGTGAGCAAACAGAAGCATAAGCCGTGCCTCTGCCAGCTGGCTCTCGGATGCTCCTTTTCCTCAGATCTCAGATTCCTCAGATCTGGCCACTGCTAGCCAGGACTTGCCCGAGCACAATAGCCCAGCACCGCGCAGGCAGTGTGCCCATAGCTCTGTTTGATCAAGACTAAACTCTCTGTATCTTTGGGGCAGCTTCGGGGGTGAGGCTTGAGGTTGAAAGGCTCTTCTTGTACACACTTTCTCCACTTGCTCTGGCATTTTTGTTTTCAGGGAGGGTGTATTAAGTGCAGGGCAGCTGCAAAAGGAATAGTAGTGACACATTGCTCGGTGTAAGAGCGTTTTGTCTCTAGAAACCAAGCACCTGACAAGAGTCAGGGTGTTAGCACAGCTCCTTAATGTCAAAGTAATACATGTGATTGACAGGAGACCAAGTAGATGGGTGTAGGCTAAGACTCAGGAATGAGGTACAGCAGGGCTGGGAGAAAAGAGTTTGCTGAAAGCAGATCTTGGGTCCTTTCACAGAACAGGGGAAGAGTTATAAGAGGATGTGCAGGACAGACAGGAGCAGGATTGCAGTCAGGATGGAGAAGCTTAAAATGAGCAAGAACATCAGGAAAAGGGAACACAGAGGCATCATCATTTCGATCATCGATCTCACGATGCCAAGCCAAATTGGGCAAAGGGCCCTCTGCCAAAGTGCACCTCCATGGGAGGCAGGCAGAGTGTGCACCTTCTGTGACCAAACCCGATGTTAAGCTTGCGTCCCGGTTTTGGCTGGGATAGAGTTAATTTTCTTCCTTCCTAGTAGGGGGCACAGCGCTGTGGTTTGGATTTAGTATGAGGATAATGTGATAACACACGGATGGTTCAGTTGTTGCTGAGCAGGGCTTATGCCAAGTCAGGGACTTTTCAGCTTCCCCTGCTCTGCCAGGGGCAGGAGGAGCTGGGAGGGGGCATGGCCAGGACAGATGACCCCAGCTGGCCCAAGGGCTATTCCATACCATACGCCATCATGCCCAGTATAGAAACTGGGGGGAGTTAGCCAGGGGGCAGTGACCGCTGCTTGGGGACGGGCTGGGCATCGCTCGGTGGGTGGCGAGCAATTGCGTCGTGCACCACTTGCTTTGTTTATTATTATTAGCATTACTATTATTTTACTTTATATCTCAACCCACAAGTTTTCTTACTTATACTCTTCCAGTTCTCTCCCCCATCCCACCAGGGGGGAGTGAATGAGAGGTGGGGGGGAGGCTTGGTTGCTGGTTGGGGTTAAACCAGGTGTGTAACCCCACCTGCAGGAACCCCAGCCCACACTGCCTCTGTTCCTACCCTGCAAAATAACCTGTGGTGTGCTGGATACTTTTTTTTTTCCTGATTAATATCAGACTTAGAGGATTTTCTTATCCAAAAAGTCCTTCTATTTAAATTGAAAAGCAAGAATAAAGTCTGAATGAATCTCTTCCTTAGATGAGTGGATTGCTACCAGGGGAGTGGCACAGCAGAGGGCCTCCAGTTGAGGTAGCTTGAAAGATTTTAGCTTGCCCTAGTCTGAATAATTGAACTGAAGTGATTAGATCATCTTTTTGATGGTCTAATTGAATTATGTGAATTCCTCAAAGCTTGTCTCAGTATGGCTGATCAATTTTATGTTTATCTTGAGCCAAGGAGCTGAGGGTGCAGATAAAGACAACGCTGCATACTTTCTATGTGACTTTTGTAATTAATCTGATCACAACGAGAGGTCAGCAATGAATTTTTACACCAAAGATTCATCTCATTTTCTCCCCTACTGGCAACTTGCTCAGAATCTTCTCCCAGTAGGGTTCTGTGTAATTTTGCAGTCGATGAGGGATATTGCTGTCAGCTTGTTTCCTGGGCTATCAGAGCAGCTAACAGAGGGAAGCTGCATTTGGCCTTTACGGGACCTGAGCTGGTTTCCGTTATCCCGACGGGGGAGCTCCCAAGCCCATGTCCATTGTGGGCTGAACATCAGCCCTGCAAGGACAGACCCCTTTTCACTCACTTCATAGACTCGTTTCGGTTGGAAAAGACCTTTGAGATCATCAAGACCAAACGTTACCCTAACCCTGCCACCACTTTCCTGACCTTTTCCTGATCTTGAGCGCGGGGTGAAGTAGAGGCAGGAGTGCTGCTGGCCGGCAGAAGACAGATGTAAAAAATGCGTTTATTCCATCAGCAAGAGGGTCTTGGTCTGCAGAAAGGATGAGGTGCCATGTTCAGCTGCCGCCATCTGAACTTCATCCCCAGGCAGAAACAAAAGCGTCAACACAATTGCAGGAGGCGGGAAGTTTGTGTAGCCTCAGAGTATCATAGCGTGGAGCGGAAGGCTTGGGATAACCTGCGGTAACCTGTGTTTGTACTTAGAGGAACTTTGTGTCATCGATTGCTTTTGAAAGTAGAAGATTTACAACCAAGGAAGCTGGTTTCTCCTCCACCTTTTATGCCACCCTTCCATCCTGACAGAAACCATCCCTCTTGGCCACCCAAATCTCTGCTGGTAGATGCCGCAAGCCATATGTAGCTTCAGTGGTGCAAAAAGAGCAGCTGCCACCTCTTCTGTTGTCAGTATTGCTTGGTACGGCGCACCAGCCTGTTTTCCTCTGCCCCGCTCTCCTCGTAACTGCGCGTTTGCCTGCTGCAAACTAAGCCAGACTGCAGCTTGGCCGGAATGTAAAAGCTGCTGTAATCAAAGCAAACATTCAGGAAATCTCACTGCTGCCAGTCCTTTCCCTTCTTGTGCTTTCTCAGTTGTAGCATCCTAGAGTCTGGCATCTGGAGCCAGCCAAGACAAGGACCAGGCCTGCAAGCAACATTCATGAAAATATTCGATATTATCCCTTGAAGATGCAGTGAGTGCATCGGGGAGCAGTAACCCCAGCCCGTACCTACAAAGGGCTCTGCTGCCTTCATAGAATCACAGAATCGTTTAGGTTGGAAAAGTCCTTTAAGCTCATCAAGTCCAACCATTCCCCTAACCCTGCCATCCCACCACTAAACCCTGGCCCTAATCAGGACTCCTTCGAAGCATGAGATTCAGCTGGAATTGTTAAAATGTCTTCTACCGCTTATTTCTACGAACAATGTAATCAAGACAGGATGCATTTCCTAACGTGTTCCTACAATGCAGAGCCACGAAGTTTTCTTTCTAGGAACAAAGTTAGTATGTGGAACACTTAATTTAAGCGCAAAAAGTCCAGATGGATTTTGACAACAGCCTTGATAGCTGTTGCAGTTTGTCATGGTTGTAATCTCAAGACAAGAATTTGGTACTAGATCAGTGTGGAGTTTAACGGCATAACAAATTACAAAACCCATCTTCAGAAAATGACACCCTGAGGTAAATGTAGTCATTTTCTTCCAGGAAAAAAAGAAAGCCTGGACAGGAAAGATGAACCTTATCAGCTTGTGTAAAAGAAATCACAGAATTTACATTAAATTTCTGTTAAAATTATACCATGGTTTGACATTGGTAAAGACACGTCATTCCCAGGCACTCCGTAACGATTTGCAACTTGATGGTAAGAAACCAGTTTGATCCTTGAGACTTGAAGATCAACACCCTGAATAAATAAAAGCAGATAAATTTATGTTGTCTGAAAATAGCACGTTCCTTGTTTTACAGCCACGTGCTTTCAGAGGACGCTCTGTCTTTACAAGCCAGTTCAGGTTTTTGCAGACAAACTGGTCCAGGGGCTCAGATGATTGGAAGGACATCTCTGTGTACCTAGAGGGATGGTCTCGGAGCGACCTCCCATCACAGGCTGGGCCAGGGAAACACGCCAAACCTCTTTCTTCACATCTAGAACAAGAGATGGGTGTAAATGCAGCAGGTTTGGTCTTTTAGTTTTATCTTCTGACAGTCCTTGGCCTGAACTGGGGTGTCAGCGAGCCCAGGGTTCCATAAACATGGCCCAGCCTACTGATGAGCAAATGTTCTCCTGTCATCTAAAAATGACGATCAGTCACTGCCTGCCATCCTGTCCTTTCTCATCCCTCAGGATCCCTTCAGACTGGCTTTTAGTCACCATTTCACTGAGACTAAAGTTTCTAAAGCCTTTTCCATGTCAAGCCTGTCCCGTGCTCATCCTCCTGTACATCCTGCTGCTCCTGACACCAACCTCCAGGCTTTCCTTAACATCCAGCTCTCCCTGCTTGCCTAACTCCCTCCTCTCATTCCTTTTGACGTCTTTGCTCCCCCATGGACACTGCAGCTCTTCCCTGCTCCTGGGCTCTGCCTTTTGCCTCCCCCTTTTCCCTCCAGACCCGCTCTCCTACCCACGTCATCAGGAACATTGCAGCAAACAGCCGGTCACCTCCAGGCCACATCTATGATTTGGAAGTCGCCGCTGCATGCAGCACCTTTCATCTCTCAAAGACTTGTGTCCTTGAAAAAAAGGCTGAGCGGGGATGTTGGCACAAAGGGAACAGAGCAGCCCCTCTTCATCTGCTGACTTGTCGCTTGCCTGGCCTTCCCCTGGGCTCTTTGAGCGTTCAGTTAGGGATGCAGCGTGACAGAGGTGACAATGCGGGCAGCGTGCAGGCACGGTCCTGCCTCCGTCAGCACTTTTATCGGTGGAGGTCACCTCTGTTCCAGGCTCTTGAAGTCAGATGTTGTTGGTTCCACGTCCTTGGAAAGACCTGCAATAAGGCTAGCAGCCATACCTGGACTTTGAGGGCTAGGAAGAGGGTCTGCTAGCCAGCTTTCCTCTGCTCACAGGGCACTGAGCCCCACGTTGCCAGGACATGGGCATTTGACCTCTTCGTGTTGTCCTCCACAGCCTGGTTGGGTTGGAGCAGTTGTTCCAGTTCTTCCCATGCCAGGTCCCATGGCTTTGGACATCTCTATACATGGGGCAAGCTCTTTTCACCCTGCAACAACCTCATAGCTGTTGAGCTGTAGCCACCCAGTCCAGAAGCCTCTGTCCAGAGGCACGTACGCGATTCTTACATCTCCTCACCTTTTGGTTGTTGCTTGAGGGGAGACCCTATTGCCCTCTACAATGAAAGGAGACTGTAGCGAGGTGGGAGATAGTCTCTTCTCCCTGGTAAAGGGTGATGGGATGAGGGGAAATGGCCTCAGGTTGTGCCAGGGCAGGGTTAGGTTGGACATTGGGAACAATTCCTTCCCCTTGGGGCTGTCAGGGGCTGGAAGGGGCTGCCCAGGGAAGGGGTCGAGTCCCCAGCCCTGGGGGGATTTAACAACCGGGCAGAGGCGGTGCTGAGGGCCAGGGTTTGGGGGTGGGATGGCAGGGGTAGCTGAACAGTTGGGATCGATGATTTAAAGGTCTTTTCCAACGTGAACAATTCTGTGGTTCTGTGATTCTATGATTCTATGATTGACTGTCTGGCTGGCGTGGGGCTGCCTGTCCTGCTGGGATGCTACAGGGGACACAAAGCCCCGGCTCTGGAGCAATGGCCAGCATGGTCATGGCTACAAGCCGACCCAGGCAGACCTTGAGCCCCCTCCATCACTGACCTGCACTTTGTGTGGCCACTGGCATCGCTGGAAAGGCTGGGGACCACAACCATCCATTAACATGGGACTTTGGTCCTCTTCCCATTCACCAGTTGGCACAAGGTTGGTGATGTTCAGCTTGCTGATGGTAGAAGCCCCCTGTTCTGTGGGGCAGGTATCCTCCAGCCCACAGGACTGTAGTCTCCTGCTGGAATGACCTGTCCTTACATCATTGGTGTGTAGTAGGCAGCCCTGGTTCCTGATGAAGTCTTGCTGTTCCCTTAAATATTAATGGCGATGTTCAGGTGAGCTGCCTCACTTCCAAGATCACATACAGGGCAACAGTCAGGCTTTTTTTTTCATCTTCATATGCCACTTGCTCTTTCATCATGTAATTTGTAAAGGAGAGGCCCTTCATTCGTTCAGGAAAATCATTTGATAAATAAATAGAGTGTTTTCCTGTGATACCTTTTATTGGGATGGTAACTGCTCTAACTGTGAAAGATAAATAGGTTTAATTAGTGTTGAGGCGTCTTTTTTAACATTTACAAGAGTCTAATTATTATTTCCCTTGCATAGGGAGACTCAGAATTTAAAGCATCGCATAGACTCATCTCCGGTGTGGCGTTGCACGGTCAGCAGCGTCCAATGAATAATTTAAGGCCACGCTGTCATATTGTGCTCAAGGAAAATACCAAAATTTTGCTCTTGCCTTCCGAACTCCTGCCCACGAAGGATCGGCTGTGTTCCCGTGGGAGCTGACTCTGCTGGGAGCCGCCAGGCTGAGAGTGGAAGCTGTCCTTTTTCCGTCACCATGGAAAGTTTGCACAAGTCCCAGGAGGAGCAGGTTCAGCTGAAATAGGGCAGAGCATCGCGTGTGCTGACAAAGCGACGTACGCCTCATCGCGCAGGGCCAGCACCCTCAGCGGTCCCAAAGCGGCTCCTGTCCATCCTGTCCACAGCCCACCCTTTCTGCCCGGTTCTTTTGAGACAACGACTGAATATTTACAAAGCACCAAGGACCAACAAACTCTCTCCCGGTCATTTAGCTGTGGCAGGGCTCATTTTCCGGCCTCGCAGTTGGAACACAAAGTGTTTGACAGCTGTGTGAGAAGGACGGTCTGTTCTGGCTCCCTGCATTCCCACAATGAACCAACCAAAAGAGTATTGAAAACTACAAATGAATTTAGAGACGTGTTAGTTAAAAAAGAAATTGGAAACTGTCAATGTCCCACTAAAACCAGTGTCCCTTGTGATGGGCAGTGGGCAAGTGGCTACAGGAGATGGCACAGAAGCACTGTCGCGAGTGACCGTAGGAAATCCTGCTCGTTGGGAAGCTTCTTCCTAAGCCACGTTAATTAGAAATCGATCTTGCTCAGCTGACGGGACATCCCACCCCAGAGGAGTGTGAGGTTTCTTCTCCCAGTTGTCTCCCCGGCACCAGAAACGCTGATGGAGCCGAATGTAAACTGACATTCGTGGCTCATTCCGGAGTCCGGGAGAGCGACGACATTTCTGAGAACAGGACTCGGCTTCCTGCAGCACCAGGGCACGGACTGACGCTGAGCACTGGGCAGAATGGATCCCCTGCGCTCAGGAATAGCTCACGCTCCTCTGTGCTTCTCTGCAAATGTGATGATATCTGTTAGGGAGTATCTGACAGGGAGGCAGGGGCCTTACTGCTGCTCCGAGGCAGCACCCGTAGGAGAGGTGTTATGAGGAGTTACTTAAAAAAACCCCTGATCTTAGCCTTAGCTAAATGAGGATGGGTTTAAACCAAGACATGGAGGGGAAAAGAGAAGAAGAAAGGTAAGCTAATGGTAAAAGAAGAAATTAAATATACTAAGAAAAAAAAGTGGAGGAGAGAGATGTAACCTAGAGAGGGGCTCTCAAAGGTCCTGAACTGAAATGAAGAAGCCACAGACATTTAAAACATAGGGCGAGGAACAACTTTCCTCTCTTGCCTCTGTTGAAAACCCA
>NW_009260492.1:39155-40505 GCF_000687185.1 Egretta garzetta
TCTGATCTAGTTGGCGGTGTCCCTGCTGACTGCAGGGGGGTTGGACTCGATGACCTCTAGTGGTCCCTTCCAACCCAAAACATTCTATGATTCTATGATTCTATGACCGTAGGAAATCCTGCTCGTTGGGAAGCTTCTTCCTAAGCCACGTTAATTAGAAATCGATCTTGCTCAGCTGACGGGACATCCCACCCCAGAGGAGTGTGAGGTTTCTTCTCCCAGTTGTCTCCCCGGCACCAGAAACGCTGATGGAACCGAATGTAAACTGACATTCGTGGCTCATTCCGGAGTCCGGGAGAGCGACGACATTTCTGAGAACAGCACTCGGCTTCCTGCAGCACCAGGGCACGGACTGACGCTGAGCACTGGGCAGAATGGATCCCCTGTGCTCAGGAATAGCTCACGCTCCTCTGTGCTTCTCTGCAAATGTGATGATATCTGTTAGGGAGTATCTGACAGGGAGGCAGGGGCCTTACTGCTGCTCCGAGGCAGCACCCGTAGGAGAGGTGTTATGAGGAGTTACTTAAAAAAACCCCTGATCTTAGCCTTAGCTAAATGAGGATGGGTTTAAACCAAGACATGGAGGGGAAAAGAGAAGAAGAAAGGTAAGCTAATGGTAAAAGAAGAAATTAAATATACTAAGAAAAAAAAGTGGAGGAGAGAGATGTAACCTAGAGAGGGGCTCTCAAAGGTCCTGAACTGAAATGAAGAAGCCACAGACATTTAAAACATAGGGCGAGGAACAACTTTCCTCTCTTGCCTCTGTTGAAAACCCATGCAGATTGGGTTCGAGCGCGAACAGTGCGGCAGAGAGCCAGGGGAGGGCACCAGATGCTGCAAAGGAGCAGCTTAGGTACCACCACATCCCCAGCCAGCCCAGGTGAGCCAGGTGGGAGGTGCTGGAGGCAGCTCAGCACCTTGGCCTTGCACCCATCCCTGGGTCACTGTACGGTATTTCATTGCTCAGGGAGAGTGTTGTCCTTGCGGTCTCTCTGGCTCTGTGTCCAGCTATCCTGACCAGGGAAAGGCGAGCTGCTTTGCACGTGTCTGTGTAGCTGGGAGGGCAGATGCCGGCGGTGATAAGGGCAGCCTGAACTTGGGTTTGTGCTCTGGCCACATAGGCAGGAGGCAAATTTGCTCATGCAGTCAGGCTCCCATCTGGGCATGAGGTACCAGGGGGATGCAAGCCAGAGAGATCACTGGAACATGTCCAGAGAAGGGCAGCGGAGCTGGGGAGGGGTCTGGAGCCCCAGGCTGCTGGGGAGCGGCTGGGGGAGCTGGGGGGTGCAGCCTGGAGCAGAGGAGGCTGAGGGGAGCCCTCATCGCTGCCTACAACTGCCTGAGAGGAGG
>NW_009260492.1:41172-48487 GCF_000687185.1 Egretta garzetta
TGGGGGTGTTCAGCCTGGAGAAGAGGAGGCTGCGGGCAGAGCTGAGTGCGGCCGGTCAGGGCTTAAAGGGGGCCCAGAGGAAAGGGGGGGACAAGCTTTTTAGCAGGGCCAGCTGGGACAGGACAAGGGGGGATGGCTTTAAACTAAACCAGGGTAGGTTTAGACTGGACCTAAGGAAGAAATTCTTTCCAGTGAGGGTGGTGAAACCCTGGCAGGGGTTGCCCAGAGAGGGGGTGGAGGCCCCATCCTTGGGAACATTCCAGGCCAGGTTGGCCGGGGCTGTGAGCACCCTGCTGTGGTTCAAGGTGTCCCTGCTCCTGCAGGGGGTTGGGCTGGGTGACCTCTGGGGGTGCCTTCCAACCCAAACCATTCTATGATTCTGTTCTATGATTCTATGATCACATCTGCACGCCCCGGGAAGGCAGGACCCCAGAGGAGCACTGATCCTACAGAAACACTTGCAGCAGAGTGGGTGAGCTGTGTGGGTAAAACTGCTTTTATTTCTAGGCCCACCAAGCCATCCGTAAATGTTGCTGGCAGCGTATCCAAAGTGCAGCTCAGAAATCAGCAGTTCCACCCGGCTACCCAGAAAAGCGAGCTGTCAGCTTCCCTGGCCTCGGGCTCGTGGGGACCATTACCTCTGGATTTGTTCCCTGAATATTAATCATCCTATTCCCTCTTGGGCACTCTGCCTAAAACAATAGCAATAAACCCCCCAACATAATCTGAAGACTAGCACTACTAAAAGGCCTGGATGCCTGCACTGTGACTGTAGCTCGTTGTGATATTTAAGGGCCGGATACTCGAAGATGCTGCATGGTCTGGCCGTGATCCAGTAGATAAATAAGCTAGTGTTTCATCTCATGCCAGTGAATCACCCCCATTAAAATCAATAGGACTAATCTCATTAATTAGGTAGGTATAGTACCTACCTCTGCCTTCTCATCACTGTCCTTCTATGAAAAAAAGCTTGATGGAACCGTTTTTAAATACTATGTCAACTCCAAAAGTATAACAAAAATTGGCTAAAGTCATCTCTTTTCCTGCAGATCACGCTTATCGGCAGGAGGCTGCGAGGCAGACTGCAAATTCCCGCAGAAGAGGAGAGCAAGAGGAGCTCTCCCGCAGAGTGTAATCCTCGAAGATGGTGACTTCAGTCGCCTCCAGCGGTTTCTCATCGCGCTGTCAGGTTTTGAGGCTCCACTGGGACTGCAGGGAAGTGCCCCTCTGGCAGGTTACATGCAGTGGAACATTGCTGTAAGGTGACAGAGCAAAGAAAGGCAAGAAGGATGAGGAAGAGGAGGAGAAGAAAGGAGATCTCCCTGACAGCTCTATCCTTAAAAGCATTCGCTTATACTGAAGGTGGAGATATAAAGCATCCCCAACGTTTCTCCCTCCTCCGTGGCCAAGCACGAGTTGTCTTCCCTGAGCCTGTCGATGGAGCGGCAACGTGGCAGCAGCACCTTCCTCCTCCTCCTCCTCCTCGGGTGAGGTGTCTGCTCAGCAGGCACCTCCCTGCCCGGCTGCCCTTTCGCAGCCCAGCGGCTGAAATACCCACCGAGAGGAGAGAAAATGTTGATGGACCTGGGAGGTTTGCCAAGCATGGTGGGGAACAGGAGACCTGCAGGGTGGAGGTGACCCCAGACAGGCTGAGCAGCCTTCATGCGGGGGCTAAAACTCTTGGTCTGATGACAAGAGACATCTCCGGACAGAGCAAAAACGTCCTGTAAAACTTGCAGCGGTTAGAAATAAGCTGTCGTAGGGTGGCCGCAAACGGCTGCGCAAACATGCACGCACGTTCAGTAGAGGGTCACGTCGCTGGGCTGGTTGCCCCTGCTGTCCCCACAGACTCATCCCAGGGTTCGGTCGCATGGACAAGCTCGGAGCTGTGCAGCCCGAGTGGTTGTTCCTGGCCAGCTCTTCTGCAGCGTGTGATGTTCGTGTTGTAGAGGCTTTTTTGTGGTCTTAGAGGTTGGCTCAGGCCCCCAGCGTTTCCCTCGCCCCCCTGCATACCCCCATTCATCTTTGCACACCCAGGTCACAGCTTGGCCACGGGTTAAGGCGTCCTTTCCCACGTGCCAGTGTGGCTCCGCCCCGGGGGGGGCCCCCCCCCCCACGCGCAGCCGGAAATGAAAGCACAACACAGATTTAATCTTTCCAAACCAAAACCGGTGTTTGATTAGCATGCTTTCTTCGTGCCAGCGCCTCTGACCTCACTGGAGGCTTCCCAAGCCACCTGCGAGGAAGATTGGCGAAGATAACCTGAGTCACGTCACTGTTCTCCTAGCTCCGTAGTTACATCTGCAGTCACCTGTCGACAATCACTGCTTTCGACATTCTCTTCCTTTGTGCTGGTCACATAAATCACAACGTATATTTTCTTTTCCTCAGGCTCCTCCTTGTCAAGCCTTCAAAGCCATCAGCATCCCTGACACTAGCACTTGTGCAACCATGTTCCCACAGGTTTCTGCCAAGAGCTCCCACTCAGCAAATTCATAGCTTTTGCCATTTAGCTCCCAGGGCTGTGTGTCGGCCAGCTCTGCAGAGCTCAGCCCATCCTCACGCTCCTCTGTTCCAGTTCACAGAAGCAGAAGAAAATGCCCTTCCATGTGCTTTGCCCATTTCTCTTCTCCCTAACACTTCCCTCGCAGAGCAGCACAATCGTGGGGCCGTAAATACCCAGGTATTGTTGCCTTTTCGTGACTTTTTCCGAAGCACAGAGTGACTAAGTCTCCATCAGCCCCGTCGGTCTTGCTGCAATGCATTTCCCAGAATAGCCTCGGATCAGGAAATCTGAGTCCCCCGCGTTGAAGGAGCGGCACGGCGGCACAGGGCAGGCGTACGGCGGCGCAGGGCAGGCGTACGGCCGTGCAGGCAGCCCCAGGCCACCACAGCAGGAGTGACGCCAAGTGAAGGAGAATGACGAATTTCCATCAGAGACTTGAGTGGCGACAGGGAGGCGACAAGGTGAGAAGAAAAAGAGGAATCTCGCCTCTGCCAGGAATGCACAGCGAGGCCCGCGCCCTGCGTTCTGCTCACCCGGGCTTTTCTCCTGCAAGGCAGCTCCTCATCCAGTGTCGCTCCTCATCTGCCTCAAAGCCTGATGAGACCCCTCGGTGGCACCCGGGGCTGCAAAACCTCCACTGTTCCCGCAGGCGACGAGCCTGGCGTGGGCACGCTCTGCTAAGCACCAGCGAGGAACGGGCGCTTTCTTGCTCCTGCAAACGAGCGTCCACTCGGGCAGCTGCCCCGTGGCAAGGACGGCTGCTCTACCGTGTGCCGGGGTGATTCGGAGATGAACCAGAGTCCAGAAGTACAAGCTCCAAGGGCAAGCTTTCCTTCAGAGCAAAACCAAACTGCCAGCAGTGCATAACCCGGTGGAATTTAGGAAATTAGCCCTCGAGGGAGGAAAACTCCCGGTGCAGTTGGTGGCGATGCAAGAACGCTGTTCCTCTTGGGCAGCTTTGGGTGAGCGAGGTGAGCAAGGTTACCTTCTGTGCCCCGGGTCCCCTGAAACGTTGAATGCCTCTGCAGCCGGCCAGGTAGAGGCCAGGTCGAGCTCTCCGTGCCCGGCCGAGGTGAAGCCTGTCCAGGGCAGAAGGACACGATGCTCCCCAAAAAGCTTGCTTGGAGGGCAGGCGACGTCTGTACGCACAGCCCCCGAGCACAAAGGCGTTTCACACCCTGCACTGCCCGCTCCCGTTCCCCCGATACCCAAAGGATTTTCCAGCCCTCGGAGCAAGCAGGAGCTGGGGCAGCAAGCGCAGCGACTGCGCCAGGGGGGTTCATGCCCCCCAGCAGCCCGGCCCCACACTTCCAAGAGCTTTCATGAAATACTGTTTTGTGAAGGGACAGAACAGCACACAAGGCTTTTTCTCGCTTCTCCTTTATCCCCTAATGAAAATCATCTCCTAGCTAAATTAAATTCACCCTCGCAGTACACCCAGCCCTGAGGGCAATTAAAGAAACATAATGAATCCCGCTTCTTATTTTTTTTTTAAGCAATTAGCTTAAAGCGGATACGAAGGTGAACCTTGTTGCTTTTAAAAATTACATGACTCAGGGCTTTTGATGGGGAAAGCAATATTGGTTTATAAGCCTCTAGCGGCACTTCCACACGCAGTTGCCCGTGTGAAGAAGGGGTTGCAGTAGAAGATGAGGACGTGGCGTCCGGGGGAGCATTATTCAGCCTTTCTGATGAGGAGATCTGCAAGTGTCGTGTTTGCTGATCATCTGAATTGGCTTGCTTGCTGCCGTCACGCGAAGATGTGCCAAGGGCTTGAGGTGCTGCTGAGAGCGGGGGCCAAAGGACAGCAGTTTGGCACACAGGTTCACACAGAGCAGAAGGAGACAGCAGCCACGGTGTGCCAGCTGAGGGCCATGGAGGCATTTGGAGGTTGGAGATAAGTCAGAGAAAGGCCCCAGAACTGCAAACCAGGTGCCTTTAATTTTTCAGCCTCCAGGCTGGGGTACCCGATGTGGAGGTGGTACTTGTTCTCCCTTCCCCTTCCTTCAGCTCTCTGGCTGCTCCTGCTTTGCAGGCCCAGTTACGCAGTGGTTACTGGAGTTCAAATGTTCTCAGAGCTTGTCAACTGGGTAGAGGCTCGGCCGGGTGGGGTGCTGTGTTCAGTTTTGGGGCCCTCACTACAAAAAAGATGTTGCGTTGCTGGAACACGGCCAAAGAAGGGCACTGGAGCTGGGGAGGGGTCTGGAGCCCCAGGCTGCTGGGGAGCGGCTGGGGGGGGGGGGGGGGGGGAGGCTGATTGCCGCTGGGTAGGTCATACAGTGGCTACAGAACACAATTGCTTAAATTACATTTTGACTAACATCAAACACAGAACTGAAGCTAAAAACTTCCTTTTTTTTTTTTGCACACCTTCTGGATTTCTCACATGGAAGCATACCAATTTAAAAACCATCACCTTCCCACCCTGAGGTGATAGATACAGACTCAGCAGAAGTTTTTGATTGCAGCAGAGTTCGGGCGTTTGTACAGCACCGGACACAGAGCGGCTCTCGTGCCTGTGCAGCGACCACAGCTCTGCTTCGTGCCTTTGCCCTGAAGTCCCTGGCGTAAATCACAAAGCTGCTTTGCAGGTTTATCTGTTCACCAAGAAACCTGGCTCACTGTGTTTTCGTTCTCACTCCTACCATCAGGTACCAGGCGCCAAGTTCACCTCCTTTCTCCACTGCAGGTTTGCTCCGACTTTCCTCGCTGCCGCTCTGCTCCTGGCGGGTCCCTCATTCCCAAAGAGGAGCCCTGGCAGGGGCTGCTTTCCCATCAGCTCAGCTCTGCAGCCGAGCCGGGCTGGGATCCACGCAGCTCTGCCCTGGCTCGGCCGCTTCCACAACTCCAGCTGAAGCAATCAGCCTCCCTTTCCTTTGGCATTTCAAGCTCCTTGCTCAGTACAAACACGAAAGGAGGCAAGGTGAGTACCGATTTCATTTTCAGCCATGGTTTATTGAGTTGTCAGACGCAAGAAAAACAGCAGCCGACACTGAGTGTTGCACATCTGCCTCCTTCCCTCCGTCTGCGGGCAGCCAGCTCTGGCGTTGCGAAGCCGGTCCTGGCAAGACCTGCCATCCCAGGCTGGCGAGCCGGCGCTGGCAGCATGACACGCGGCTTCCCGGGGCTTCGTGCTCCTGCAAGACATGCCAGTCTAACACAAGGAGAGGCTTTTCCAGCACGGCTGCATCTGGCTCAAGCCTGGAAGGGTTTCCACACCGTGTAAGAAACAACCCCACGCCTGGGAAAACTATTTCTTGCAAATGCTGGTTTTCCCAAGGGTGGGCACAGCAGTCGGTTTTGGCTTGTGAATCTGCCACGTCTAGACAAGCTCATGGGAAGAGGCGCCAGGAGGAAGTAAAAAAACCCCCAAATGAACAAAGCAGCTCTCTGCTCCCCAGCAGGGTCAAATCCTGGGAGGTGCGAAGGCAGCGTTGGAAGAAAATTATTTTGGTTTCCAACTTTAACAGCTTGTTTCATCTACATGGATAATTAGCAGAAACAAGATGAAAATATAGCTCCCTGGCTTTGCCCTGTGCCGAAAACTGGAGCTATCCCTGCAGATGTCTTCCGTGTGTTTCCTCTAATTGAGCTGGCAGCCTCGTTTGGGCCGACTCCAGCCCGCAGCAGAGGGAGCAGCTTCGTTAGAGCTCGGATGAGTCCTGCCAGCGGGACTCTTCACCACTGGGTGGGAAAGTAGGTTTAGGTTGGACATTGGGAACAATTCCTTCCCCTTGGGGCTGTCAGGCACTGGAAGGGGCTGCCCAGGGAAGGGGTCGAGTCCCCAGCCCTGGGGGGATTTAACAGCCGGGCAGACACGGCACTTAGGGCCAGGGTTTGGGGGTGGGATGGCAGGGGTAGGGGAAGGGTTGGGCTGGGGGAGCTGAAAGGGCTTTGCCAACCCAAACAATTCCATGATTCCATGTCCCTTCCCTCCTTATGCTGCATGATAACTTCCCTACTAGGTGCCAGCTCCCTCCCGATCGATGTCCGTGGCACGCGTGCACCCTGTGCCTCCCCACCCAGGGACTTATTTTTTTTCTAACGAGCCTCCCTACCCACTTGAAAAATAAAGATCTATGACTCCCACTTGAGGGAGAATAGATTGTTTTCGATTGCTATTCATCTATTATTTTAGAAAGTAAAATGAATAAAACTTATGCAGGTCACAGACATTAAAGAGCGTTTTTATATCAGTTTGGGAGTGCTTGTCAGCTTTGATTTATTAAGTAAAGTTCCCAGCCTGGCTACTAGTATGTGTTGTCAGTCTCCTGATAATGGATAGACCTCACAGCTGAGTGCTCTGTGATTAGACTTCTCAACTATATATTTTTAAATAAAGGCATCACTTTTTGGGGGTTGCTCATTTCCCTCTCTTAGGCGATTCCATTCATCTTCCCTCGCCCTCCCTCCCTCTGCTGTAAATTTGGTTTTGTTGGAAACTATGAAGAAGGTAAATGGGACACATCTTTAAGGGTTGGGGGGGGGTTGTTGTTGTTTTCCCCCCTCCCAGGCTTGCTCCCGACTTAGCTTGATTGATTAAATGTCACAGGGGGACAAAACTGGATAAGCAGAAGCTATCTAAAGAGCTTCCTGGTGCGACCCATTGCACGTGCTGCTCCCCCACGCGCCGCTCTGTTCCTACGACTGCATCAGCATTTTTGCCATCAGACTGCTCTTCCTTGGGGCGTAGGGATGGAAATTACCGGAGCTGCGTGGAGAGGTGGCCGAGGGAGCCCGTGGCCGCCCCGAAGAGCGCACGGGCTGCGCGCACCCACCGCTATCAGCCCTGGTGCCTCCTCTTGAAGG
>NW_009260492.1:48945-53682 GCF_000687185.1 Egretta garzetta
GCCCTGGGGGGATTTAACAGCCGGGCAGAGGCGGTGCTGAGGGCCGGGGTTTGGGGGTGGGATGGCAGGGGTAGGGGAAGGGTTGGGCTGGGGGAGCTGAAGGGGCTTTTCCAACCCAAATGATTCTGTGATTCTGTGATTCTAGCCACCCTTTGGCACCCAGGGCTACGACTGCATCAAGTGAAGATCTCTGGCTCAGGAAACCTGGCATCCCCTTTAGCAGGAACCAGAAACCACAGGCTTGGGGTTCAGTGCAGATGCCCTGGGTGGGGGGGGATCCCCCCAATACCTCACCCCAGCTCAGGTTTGGCAGCGTTGTGCCTGCACCCCTCTCAGCAGTTCATGTTCCGTCTCTATTGCTCCATCTCAGCACAACCCTCCCTGCCCTGGCAGGTACCACCAGCATGGGAAGAGGCAGCAGCAGAGAGTGGGATGATGGGGGGGAAGGAGGTTGCTCGAGGTGAACCACCACTGCCCCCAGGCCTCCTGGCCTTGCTGAAGGTGGTCCACAGCGCCGGGGTGATGTGCAGGGCCATGCTACATGTGCACGGAGGAGAACCAGACACAGCCGTAGGGCTGCAGCATCGCCGTGCTCTGCCCCTCACCTTCATGGGCATTGGGGGTGGCCCACACCCCTTGCATCCTGGGAACAACCCTCGCATCATGAGGGCTGGAAGCAAAGCCCTGCGGCCACCCCCCACCCCTCCTCACCTTGCTGAGTCCACCACACTAGGGAAGCGACCTCCTTGCTTCTCCAGGGTGGCTGCTGGAGGAATTACACAGCCAGAGGTGGAAATTCATGGGGAACACCACTTTCTGGGGCCAATTCTCCTGCTGACCCCCGTGCCTGCTCACAGGTACACCTACATGCTCCCCAAGGGTGTGCAGGGGGGTGCCAGGTCCCAGCCCGCCTCTTCCCTGGGTGATGCCAGGTCCCAGCCTGCCTCTTCCCTGGGTGATGCCAGGTCCTAGCCCACCTCTTCCCCGGGTGATGCCAGGTCCCAGTCCACCTCTTCCCCAGGTGATGCCACCAGTCCCGTGCTGGCAGTTTCAGCTCTGCAGCAGCCTGGCTCTATCGTTCACCCCACTGAGCATTTCCCTGTCCCGGCAGCTCCTGCTTTCCCATTGCCACGTCCCAGCTGCTGCCTTGGGATGGGCTCAGCCAGGAATATTCCTCCCTCTTTTCACAGCAGAGAAGCTGGTTTGCCTTTTTCCATTTTTAAGCCCAGCTCTAGGAACAGAGCAGAGATGTCCAGAGAGAACATCACAGCCCCTGCGCACCCACTGCTCCCAGCTGCACGCTATAAACCCCATCTCTAGAGATATTTGAGGTATATATTTGATATATATTCAAAGCAAGAGGAGCTGCTTGCAAGTCACCCAGGTATGACTCTCCAGTCTTCACGAGGAGCAGCAGACGATCACGCTGGGGTTCAAAGCAAGCCCCAAGATGGGGAGCATGGCTGGTTATATTTCTCCTCCTCACAAGTCTCTCCATGGTTGGCTCTCTGGGAGCACCCGACGGGAAAAGCAAGGACCTGGATGCACTCACACGGCTCTGCCTCCGCAGGATGTGGCCGCTGAGCCAGGGTAGGTGGAAAAGTGGTTTCTCCATGCGAGCGCGGCTGAGGAGGGAGCAGGCACTGCCATGTGCCTTGCAGGGGCTCCCATGGCTTGGCCCGGCAGGACCACAGAGCCTTTTCCCCATGCCCCGTGCTAACGAGCACAGCTTGGCTGTCAGATGTTTGCAGCAAGGGAAACAAGCAAACAAACCCATTCGCGGAACAAATGAGAATAACAGCTAACGCAGAGGCGGTCGCTACCTGGTCGCAAACAGCCTGCCAGCTGAGGGGGTGAAATCTAAGCCACCAGAGAAGCTGTTATTCTCGTAGCATCCAGGCAGCGGTGAAGCCCGTGGAGCAGCCAGGCGCCTGCGGCGTGGAGCGGGGCGGCCGGAGCACGCACGCTGCTGGAGGGCAGCAGGGTGGAGGGCAGGAGAGCTGGGCTCTCGCTGGGCAGGGAGATGCACGTGGTTCCTCTTGCTTGAGAAACCGGGTGGGAAACTGCATCCCCAGCTTCACCCGAGCCAGTGGAAGAACATCCCGGTCTCCGGCCCCATGTGCCTCCCTGCTTCCCAAGCTGGGATTCCTAACTGCAGCAGACCGTCTCATAGCTAGAGCTTGACCTTTCCAGCACCAATTAGCTGGGAGAGGAGCCATGCAGCTAATGAGCTCATGAAGGGGTTTATCTCACCCGTCAGGCATGGACGCTGGCTATAAAATTCTTGGCAAAGGCAGCAGCTCGGTATTGATCTCGGGAAGCTCGGGTGCTCCATCGCATAAAAATCACATAGAGAAATGTTCATTGCTCCCATCTGGCTCCTGCTGCCTAGGGCCCTGGGCCCGTGAGACCGGCACCTCGCCGTGCCCAGCGCAGCGAAGGGCCCTTGTTGTGCAATAAGTGACACTTGTTGCGCCCGAGGTTGTCAACAGCGCGAGATCGGCATCCCCTGGGGGTCCCTGCGGAGCCTAACGGGAGGGCACCAGGCTGCAGCGCTGGTGTGACCGGCAATCGTAGCAGCCTGGCCAGGGGGAAGATGGGCTTGTTTGAAAAGAAAAGGGATATATCCTGATTCCATAGGTTGCAGTGGAAATGCTGGAGAACAGGGGAGATGATAACGCTATCCGAGAGAGCTTGACAGATCCCACAAAGGGAAGGCATCTTTATTTTTCTTGATACGGAATTTGCAGGAACAAGGCATTGGGAAACACTCTCGGTATCTGCCCAGTTTGGCTGGTTTTCTTTCAAATAAACTGGCCTCTGCAGCATCTAGAGCCCCTGAGTTTTCAGAAGGGTCAGTGTGGAGGTAAAGAAGAATCTCGGCATCGCAGGAGAGCGTCCCCAGCATCGCAGGAGAGCGTCCCAGCTGGGGACGGGGCTCAGGGAAGCCAGGGCACGGTGGGGCGGCAGCGTCTGGCTCTCCGGCTGTGGCAGCAGAGACCTGCGGAGCATCCCAGGGAAGATGCCAGAGGCAGAGGATTTTGAGAACTGTCCCCGATCCGGCCCCTCATGCTCAGGAGATTTGAACTGGGCACTTCTCTGATTCCACCTACTTACAGCCAAGCGTGGTTAGCGCTGCTAAAACCACTGTACGTGGGATTAGGAGTGGATAATTAGCCCTGAGCTTTTCTGCTGTCTGTACCTGCGGGAGGCTGGAACAGAATTCTGAGTCAGACAAAAACAGCATTTAGAAAATGTACCAGGCCTGGGCAGAATAATCAGTCGCTGGTAATGACTATTTATCTTGCCACGTCAGCGATGTCTCCCACTGTAACACCCTCGCTGCCTGGAGCGGGGCTCGTAGGGGAAGGGGCTACCGCAAAAACATCCCATAAATCTCAGCGCGCACTGCTCCAGCGGGAGACGTTGTCCTTCTCCCTTCCCAGCCTGGTGAGGTGCCCTGAGCTGTAACGCGGCAGCCAGCAGAAATACGGCAGAGAGGCACAGCTCCACCGCGGAGCACCTTTGCTGGGTTGCAGGGAGTTGATGTTCCCTTTCCAGCTTAGCCCCGGCGCCACGTCTGCCACGTAGCAATCCCCGCTGCAACCATTTTAAACAAACCTTTAATTTGTGATTCTGTGCGGGCTGATAATCCCCACGCTGGCACATCCAGAGGAAATGAGTCTTGTACCGTGGTAGGCTGTAATAACGTATCATAGCATTTCTTCCCTTGGGAAATCCTGCCAAGGGCACCAGAGATGTCTTGTGAACAAGGATGGATGAAGCCCTGCAATCCACCTGTGAAGCAGAGCAGATTTTTTCCTGTTTTGTAGACAAGGTAAGGGGCACAAAAAGGTTCCCAGGAGCTCAGGAAGGTCACCAAGCAGGGAATAAAACCTGGCAGGCCTAGCTCCCCCTCTCCAGGTTTAATTGCTAAATACAGCAAGCTTGTCATTCCAGTGAGCCACCGTTGAGGATTTGTCCCTCTGCTTTCCATGGATGGTGAGGCAATTAGGCAGAGCTTGTGCTTAAGCATCGAAAGAAAAAGGAGAGAGGTTTGCAGGAGGGTGCCTTAATTCACATTTGCCTGTCAGCTTGGAGCAGGTACATGTCCCGATATCACAACCCAAGTAACTGATAACGGCTCGGTTGCTAATCTCGATCTGCCCTCTCAGCCCTAAATGCTGAACAGAGACGATGCCCTCAGGAGCTGGAGATCAATTTAAATTTTCAGAAGCCTCAGTCCCTGACTTGCTCCTTATAATAACTGTTGAGCAGATTTTCTGCCGCATAACTGGTCGCGGCTCCCTTTCTAGCAGCCCTGACTGCCACGTTCTCCTGTGCTGGAGAAAGGGGCTTTAATATCCATGCCATGAGCCATGCGGGGGGGGGAACATATATGTCTGGAGAAGTCTGGGGTTTGCGCTATGAAAAGCTCCCAACCCCCTTTTCATGCCAGTGCTGAAGTCCTCCGGGTACTGTGCTTTCATGCAGCATCGTCTGGAGGTGAGCGGGGACTCCAGAACCCTGCGTCTTGCTTCTCGCTCATCCTTGTTGCTGGGAGGTGCTCAGACACACCAGACGAAGCTCCGTTGTAAGTGGCAATTCCAGCAAAAAGCTTATCTTCAGGCAAGACTGAAGAGATCATGGAATCATAGAATCGTTTAGGTTGGCAAAGCCCTTTCAGCTCCCCCAGCCCAACCGCTCCCCTACCCCTGCCATCCCACCCCCAATCAA
>NW_009260492.1:54079-58314 GCF_000687185.1 Egretta garzetta
CCCCAAACCCTGGCCCTCAGCACCGCCTCTGCCCGGCTGTTAAATCCCCCCAGGGCTGGGGACTCGACCCCTTCCCTGGGCAGCCCCTTCCAGCCCCTGACAGCCCCAAGGGGAAGGAATTGTTCCCCATGGCCAACCTCACCCTGCCCTGGCACAACTTGAGGCCATTTCCCCTCGTCCCATCGCCCCTTCCCTGGGACAAGAGGCCGACCCCCACCTCGCTACAGCCTCCTGTCAGGCAGTTGTAGAGATGGGGGAAACCAAGCCACCAAGTTAGAGCAGGACATGGCCCAGACCGTGCAGGAATGGGATTCAAACAGAGTTTATTAACTCCTTATTTAATGGCCCTGATGCAAAGCCTGATTGCAGCCCGCTCCGTGTGGTCTCACCAGCTGACTCCCAGTGCCCCCCAGCTGGCTGCACTCCACCTGCCCTCCTGGACTGGGACCAGCCACCCCCCCCCAAGTTCCACCCCTCAGGGATCCTCAGTAAGAATTAAGAACCCTGAAGGGAATGTGGCAGCAGCCCAGCGCTGCTGACCCAGGAGGCTCTGCTCCACTGGCCCCAAAACACTGCTGACCATAAACGCTTTCATTCTGGCCTTGCAGGTTCTGCTGCTCAATAAAAGCAAAAAGCAATTTATGAGAGCATGGCCAATAATGTGAAACTCGCTTTATCACCGCTGGTTAAGAGCGGGTGGCAACTGTACCCGGTGGACTGGTTTCAGGAAACTATTTTGGGAAAGCTGCTGTGTCCTGAAAGCAGAGGTCCTGGCTGGGAGAGGGACCCCACCACGTGCAAATGTCCCAGCCTACAGCCACAAAGCTGGAAACCGGCCGTAGCATGGATGTGATCGTTGCTCTTCCCTCCGAGCCTGCTGCAGTTCATGGCTTGGGGGGTTTGGGCAGTGTCCTGCTCCGTATTTCAGCAGCTTCAGTCCATCAAGAACCTGCTGTCACCTAGAGATAAACAGCAGGAGCTGCTGAGACTGGGGGTGCAATGGGAGGGGGTGCAATGGGAGGGCGTGCTGGGGTGTGCCAAAGTATCCTATGGGTACCTGGGTACCTAACTGCTGGGACAGGCAAAGAAAAAAGGCAAGGGCACTGGTCAGTTGAAATGGTTTCACTTTTATTCAGACACCGTACAGTTCCAAACCTGCAGCCCCCCCCACACCTCGCACAGCTTCACCGCTGCCTCTCCTGCCCCGGCCGGCGAAGCCCCCGGCCCTGGGGGCTCTCCTGCCGCAGAGCGCGGCTGATGCCCCTGCCAAGGTCAATGCCATTTCAATGCTTGTCCTCCAGGTCCAGTGGCATAGCGGGTGCCCTCGTGTTTGAGCAGGGACGAGGCATTTGCCCAGACCCTCTTTTGCCAGTCCTGAGGGTTCCCTCTCTGCTTTGCAGGATCAATGGAGAGTGAAATCTGTAGGCTTGCGCTACCGAGGGTGGGCAAGGTGCCTCCGGAGGATCCTCTGGAACAAATTCTTCCTGGGTGTCGCAGCAGGGAGCTCCAGGCTGGAGCTGCTCCTCTGGTAGCCCACCTCCAGGAGCCTCCTCTCCCTTTTCTCTGCCTCTTTGCTTCCCAGCACATCCGTTACCTGGATGTCTCTGAGCGGGCTGGCACATCTCCTGGCCAGGGGAAGCCCTGCTGCAGTCCCGTAGGCCTGGCTGCCTCCGATGTCCTTGTGGCCGGTGGCATGAGGACTCAGCTGCTTGCTGTCCCTCAGGCTTCCACCCGTCCGGGTGCAGCCACCGCCCCCAGCAACAGGCACCCCAGGGTGTCTGCAGCATCCCGGCTCCTCCTGGGAACTGGGACGTAGCTCAGCAGCAGAACCTCGAGGATAACCCGAGCCGGAGTGAAAAAACAACACCTCTTCACTGGTGACCTGTGGGCTCTGCCCCAGGGTGACAAAGCCATACGGGGTGGTGACCTTGGGGAGATGAGGCAGGGACAGAGCTGCCCGAGCGGTGGGGTCTGGGAGAGCCTGCACAGTGGCAGCGAGCCCAGCATCAGGGCAGGATGGGCTAGAGCCGGGCACGCCACGCTCATCCTCCGCTGCGAGGTCCGAGCTGCTCCTCCAAGCCACCCCTGCCGGCCACCCCTTCCCCTTGCCTGAGCGCCTGTGCTTCTTATGGATGTCCAGAGAGGGGATAGTGAACTGCGGGATGCGGTCGGGGGTCACCACGTGGAGGAAGATGTCCCTGGAGCTCTTGCCCTGGAGCGCGCGGGGACAGAGCATCCCCTCCCAGAGCGACATGGTGGGACCGACGGGGCTCCCTGGAGCAGCGCTGCGTATTTATGCTCCGCTGCCAGCCCTGATTGCTCTCCACGCGGTGACGTGCTGTGACGAGGGCTGCCAGGTCCCTCCACCTGCTCTTTCCGGACCAGCAGCAATTCGTCACCCACCCGGGCAGAGGGGACACAGCCCCTCCTGCTCACGTGCAGGGCCACCGGTGCCGGCCATGTCCTACCATCCATGAGATGGGAGGTGGGGGCGGAGGAGGAGAAGAGCTGGGTGAGCGGCGTGAGCTGGGGCTGCAGCGCCCAGGGTGGGAGGGAGCCACGCGCCGGGAGCGAGAGCGATGCAGCGAGCGGTGGCCTGGGCAGGGTGAGTCACCGTCCATGGGCATCAGGCGGAGCTGAGCGGAAGGGACAGACAGCCGGCGCTGGGAGCGGGAGACAAACACTTCAGCTCTGTCTAGCAAAACTCCCGTCGGGAAGATCTCCGCCTCAGCCCATGCAATTACCCAGAGAAATCGGCAATTTCAAGCGTTGGGGCGCCCACGTCTCTCCTCCTCCCATCTCTGCTCTCGCTGGCTTGTTTCTTGCAGCATCCCCGTGCTCCCATCCTGGCTGGGAGTGGGGCTGTGGGTGGGAATGGTCCCAGGCAGCCCCCAGGCATGAGGCCACTGCGAGAAAAGGTGTTGTGCATCCTCCAGGTAGGAGCAGGCAACTGCTCTCCCAGCAGAGCCCCAGCCAAAAGCTGCTTTGCCTCTTCCCCCAGCTCTGCACCCAGGCAGCGGCGGAGCTGCAGAGCCGGGTTGCCCTGCCACCACCCCCCCCGGGCTGGGGAAGCCCCCTCCGCTAGCAGGCGGATCACGGCTGCTCTGTGCAGGCTCCTGCCCTGCAAATGGTGCAGAGAGACAAAGCAGCTCCGCTTCTGTGCGGTGCAGGGTCTGTCCCTGCAGCGATGCAGCTGGCATGTGCCGTGTTTTCATCTCACCCTGCACCAGGAACTGAAGAGGCTCTGCTGTGGGTTTTGACAGGAACAGGAGCAAGGCCAGGCTTGGTTTGGCACAAAGAGGGGTTGGGAGCCTGGACAAGCCCAGGAGACCATCTCAGAGCATCATAAACAGCCACATCCCAGCCCCGCTGCGGGGGGCTCACAGCTGTCCCCCAAACGCGTGGCAGGGCTCCAGGCAAGGTCTGGGGATGCTGGCTGTGGGTCCCTATCTCTGCAGGGTCACCTCTGCCATGACACCCTGTTCAGCTGGATGGAGCAGGGAGGTGAGAGCCCACCATCCCGCGGCGTTTGCAGCAGGGTGTCCGTTACCTTGCCATGGGGTGAAGTGACACCCAAACACTAAATGCCCTTCCCCACTCCAAAACCACCTGCTTGGTAGAAATAAAAATTCCTGAAAATCCCTCCTAACGGTCATGAGGCCCGAATCAGTCAGCGACACGGCCCCAGCCCATCTGCGTGTCGCGGTGCCCGGCTTGCCAAAGTGCAGGGCCGTGGGGAGGATCGATGCTGAGCTGCACGTGGGGGTTGGCAGGGAAATAAAAATTCCTGAAAATCCCTCCTAACGGTCATGAGGCCCGAATCAGTCAGCGACACGGCCCCAGCCCATCTGCGTGTCGCGGTGCCCGGCTTGCCAAAGTGCAGGGCCGTGGGGAGGATCGATGCTGAGCTGCACGTGGGGGTTGGCAGGTCCATTCCCCCCCTCCGCCCCCCCCGATGCCCAGCACATCCTTTGGGTGTTCGGTCTGCACGAAGTTAAAACCTCAGAGAGCGCCCAGAGCAGGGGCTGAGAGGATCTGCTGGGGGCCTCAGCCAGGCCCCTGCTATGCAGGGGAGCGTGCGTGCCCGTGTCTTCATGTGCACACAGGACTAATTGAATCAGGCTGTGGTTTCAAAGAACCAGGCTTACTCCCTTCCTTTCATCTTTATTGACTAAAATCCCAGCCCCATCTTCCCCCCTGGTGTGGGAGCAAGGAGAGGGCATGGACCAGGGGGG
>NW_009260492.1:62313-66085 GCF_000687185.1 Egretta garzetta
AGGAACCCCCCTCCGCTAGCAGGCGGATCACGGCTGCTCTGTGCAGGCTCCTGCCCTGCAAATGGTGCAGAGAGACAAAGCAGCTCCGCTTCTGTGCGGTGCAGGGTCTGTCCCTGCAGCGATGCAGCTGGCATGTGCCGTGTTTTCATCTCACCCTGCACCAGGAACTGAAGAGGCTCTGCTGTGGGTTTTGACAGGAACAGGAGCAAGGCCAGGCTTGGTTTGGCACAAAGAGGGGTTGGGAGCCTGGACAAGCCCAGGAGACCATCTCAGAGCATCATAAACAGCCACATCCCAGCCCCGCTGCGGGGGGCTCACAGCTGTCCCCCAAACGCGTGGCAGGGCTCCAGGCAAGGTCTGGGGATGCTGGCTGTGGGTCCCTATCTCTGCAGGGTCACCTCTGCCATGACACCCTGTTCAGCTGGATGGAGCAGGGAGGTGAGAGCCCACCATCCCGCGGCGTTTGCAGCAGGGTGTCCGTTACCTTGCCATGGGGTGAAGTGACACCCAAACACTAAATGCCCTTCCCCACTCCAAAACCACCTGCTTGGTAGAAATAAAAATTCCTGAAAATCCCTCCTAACGGTCATGAAGCCCGAATCAGTCAGCGACACGGCCCCAGCCCATCTGCGTGTCGCGGTGCCCGGCTTGCCAAAGTGCAGGGCCGTGGGGAGGATCGATGCTGAGCTGCACGTGGGGGTTGGCAGGTCCATTCCCCCCCTCCGCCCCCCCCGATGCCCAGCACATCCTTTGGGTGTTCGGTCTGCACGAAGTTAAAACCTCAGAGAGCGCCCAGAGCAGGGGCTGAGAGGATCTGCTGTGATTGCAGCTTCTGGAAGGTGCTTCTGGGGACTCAGCCAAGCCCCTGCTATGCAGGGGAGCGTGCGTGCCCGTGTCTTCATGTGCACACAGGACTAATTGAATCAGGCTGTGGTTTCAAAGAACCAGGCTTACTCCCTTCCTTTCATCTTTATTGACTAAAATCCCAGCCCCATCTTCCCCCCTGGTGTGGGAGCAAGGAGAGGGCATGGACCAGGAGGGATGCTGAGGGGCCTCCCCTCACCTGGGGTCCAGCTTCTCCCATCACCAGGGGCTCAGTGGGGCAGGTTCTCTGGCATAGAATCATCGAATGTTTTGGGTTGGAAGGGACCCCTAGAGGTCACCCAGACCAACCCCCCTGCAGGAGCAGGGACACCTTGAACCACAGCAGGTTGCTCACAGCCCCGGCCAACCTGGCCTGGAATGTTCCCAGGGATGGGGCCTCCACCACCTCTCTGGGCAACCCCTGCCAGGGTTTCACCACCCTCACTGGAAAGAATTTCTTCCTTAGGTCCAGTCTAAACCTACCCTGGTTTAGTTTAAAGCCATCCCCCCTTGTTCTGTCCCAGCTGGCCCTACTAAAAAGCTTGTCCCCCGCATTCCTCTGGGCCCCCTTTAAGCCCTGACCAGCCGCACTCAGCTCTGCCCGCAGTCTCATCACCCTCTGCCTTCAGCTATTTGCATCAGCACAGCGCGAGGGGAGATAGCCCAAATCAGTCTTGGCTGGACAAGCCACAACCTCCACGAGGGGACAGGCACCCCAAACTGAGAGAAAACAACCCCCTAATTGAGAGCCACCAGCCCTTGAGCAAGGCACCAGTACTCACACCCAGGGAAGCCCCACGGGAGGGCACTGGGCTGCCCCAGTGATTAGTGGGGCCGGCAGAGCTCGTCAGTGCAATGAGGAGCAGCTGGGCCAGTAGCTACAAGTAGCCTGAGGGCTACAGGCTGGGCTAAGCCAGGTTTTTTGTCCAGTCCATGTTCTTGGGCTTTATGGAGCAGCAACGAAGGCCATGCATGGGTTCAGAGCAGGTAGGGATCCTCTGGGTGCTGAGGGGGCTGGGTTTGCTGCAGGCACTGTTGGAGCTGGCCTGAAGGCTGTCTGACTTTTCCTTCTCTGTCTAGGGCAGGCTGGTTCCCTGCAAGGAACTCTACTCCTTCTCTAGCAGGTTCCTAGGCCAGATCCTTCAGATGAGATTTGTCAAGTACCTGGTAGGTGATGTTCCCACTGGTGGAGGAGTTTGAGGTCAAGGGGATGGGGTGATAAAGCCTTGAGGCCTCATTTGGTTTCTCTGCTGTATTGTCCCCTCTGCTCTTTCGGTCTCTTGCCTGTGCTCACCCTCTGCTTTTCCCCCCATCCCAGCTTTTGCTCTCTGCCTGGTTTGGTCTTGCCTTGCTACCCTTCTGCTAATGGTTGTGGCAGCATTCAAGTTTCTGTCCTTCTCTGGGCCAGGAGAGATGGGAAGTCCTTGGGGACAAGGTATAACCTAACTGGTCCTGTTTTACCTGGCTGAAGTTGGTCCTAGTCTTAGCACCACACTGGGACAGAAGAGGGTTTCAGGGTTTCACTGGGGGCTTTAAATAGTGGGAAGTTCTCATGGGACCTAACATAGCTCTCTTGTTTGCAGCTGAAGATCCTTGAGAAAGCATCAGTCTGGATTGGAATTGTGGTCCCTGTTGAGACCCTCATCAGCAAAGTCTACCCCACCCAGTCTCCCACCAGGCCTGGACGAATTGCCAGGAAGCGCCGGGGGAGGCTGCTGAGCCTCCTCGTCTCTGTTGTCCCCACCAGGATCCAGAACATCCTGGGCTACCTGCCAGCAGACTGGGGCCAGAGCAACATGCCCAAGGGTAAGAGCTGTGGCTTCCTGGAACACCTGAAGGGTTTGCAGCTGAGAAGGGCACAGTGTGACATCAAAACGCACTGGGTCTGGAGCTCCTGTGCTGGGTAGAAAGCTGGGGAGCACACAGATGTCTGTGTTCGTTCTGTATGGGTTGCGATTGTGCCTCCTATGAATCCCCACAGAGATCCGAGAAGCTCTTATCAACCCATTTAACAAAGCAAACAAGAGGAAGCGGGATGACGTGGCTCTGGAGGAGCAGGAGTCCTGGCTGGTGGTGCTGGAGAGGGACCTGCCAGAGAATGACTCTGATGACCTCACATATGAGGTATGACATTCTGGCTACTGAGCAGATCTGTTCCTCAGGGGCTGAGTAATTTGGAGATGATTGCGTTTACCCTCTGTGCTCCTCGTAGACTGGGGCTGTTGCTGCAGAGGAACCTGTGCAGGGAGCTGTAAAGAGGTTTCCTTTACTGTACACCCCTTGAGGGCTGCAGGTTGTCCAAAGAGCACTCAAATGTCACGTCATCGGTGTCTGGAAGGTATGGGTGCTCCACTCATCCCATGACACTGAAGTTTCCCTTTGGTTGATGTCCCTGCAAAGCAGCATCTCTGTCACCCTTGGCTGGGGTTCCCAGTGCCATCAGGAATGGGGCTGGTGTGTCTGTCCTCAGACTGCCTCTTTCCTCCCCAGCCCTCGGATGTGGAAACAGATAGTGAGGAGTACAGGTCCCAAAATGGCACCAAGGAGGACCTGGAGCTTGAAGAGCAGGATGAGGCCTCTATGTTGAAGGAGTCATCAGATCTGCAGGTGAGCTGGCCTGCCCCATGCTGGCTGCAGGCTTGGTCCTGGGTGCACTTGCAAATACTGGGTTGGAAGGATGTACTTCAGTCCTTCCCTGGGCTACAGGAGAGGTGTCTGGGTTCCTCAGACTACGCTGGATTTCATACAGCCATTTGGTTGGAAATGACCTTAAGATTGAGCTCAACTGTACCTGTTCACCACTAAAACCTGGCCCTAAGTGCCGTGTCTGCCTGGCTGTTAAATCCCCCCCGGGCTGGGGACTCGACCCCTTCCCTGGGCAGCCCCTTCCAGCCCCTGACAGCCCCAA
>NW_009260492.1:66196-69342 GCF_000687185.1 Egretta garzetta
CCCGCCCCCCCCCAGCAGCCGGGGGCTCCAGACCCCTCCCCAGCTCCGCTGCCCTTCTCTGGACACGCTCCAGCCCCTCCAGGTCCTTTGGGGAGGGAGGGGCCCAACCCTGACCCCAGCAGTCGAGGGGTGGCCTCCCCAGTGCCCAGTACAGGTGAGATCACTCATGGGTCCTGTGCTGCCCCTCCAGGGAGCTGCAGTCTGACCATGCCCCTCTCTCTGCAGGTGGAGGATGTAAATCCTGCTGGGGCTGGGGATACCCCAGAGCTGCTGGCTGCAAGCATGGAGCTGGGACCAGAGGATCCAGCAGGGTCCAGCAGTGGGGAAGATGCTCCATCTGTTGACAGTAGTGATGGTGATGCCCAGAAGGCAGAAGCTGATGTGAGCAGTGGGGACAGCAGTGAGCAGAACGCCAATGCAGATTGTGATGACAGCAGTGGTTTGTCACAGTATGGGGTAAGGACTCCTCTGCGCTGAGCTGTGATCCCACCCACCCTCCTTTTGTGTGGAGCAGGGGAGGTGTCACAAGCTCAGAGGTACTTCAGCCTGGGAGGATGTCCCCAGGCTCTGAGCCTTTGTGGCACAGCTCTCCATTCCCTTTGCTGCCAGGTGAGCTAGGGAAGGGTTGTAGGGGCTGTAGCTCTTCTCCTTGTGCAAGGAGACAACCTCAGTCCCTGTATGTTGAAGTGATGCTGGGCATATGCAGTGCTCTGGGCAACTTTACCTGAGTGACAGGATTGCCAAATGCCAGTTGAGCATCTTGCACTGGTACCCAGAGAGGCCACCTCTGAACCAGAGCTGCTACCAGCAGGCCACCATGAGCCCTTCGTGACTCACTGGCCCAGACATCCTCTGCTTTAAAATGAAGGGGATCTGTGGGAGAATCTTCATCTCCAGCAGTGAAGGACCTCATGCAAAGCTGCTATAGGCCCATCGGTTGGTGAAGCACTGGTGGACACCTCCCCGTTCCCTTGAAGCTGGTGCTCAGCTGCCTGGCTTGCAGGGAAATGGAGGTTGAAGAGAGGTGCGGGGTGGGTTGGTTTGTACTCCAGCTCACCCCCTCCTGGTGTCAATGTTGGCTGGCCAGTGCTATGGGTAAAATCTCTTCTGTTTTCTAGGATAAGCAAGAACCCTGAGCCATGGACCTGGACCTCTGCTGTGGCTGCAAAGTGCCCGGTTCTCTGTGTTCTCAAGTAAGCTGTCCAGTTAAATGCTATGTTGATATGGTTTTGAACTTTATAATAAAATTACCCTATTTTTTCACGTGAATTGGGATGCAACTGGCTTTCAGTACCTGGAGCTGGCAGGTTCTGCCTGGGCACCAGATAGCATGGACATACCCTGGGCTCCCAGCAGCAGTATGGGGCTGCCAGTAAGACCTTCCACAGGACGGATTGGAGGGGAGATGTTCTCCATGGCTCCTGGGAGGGTGATCGCTTTGGGAATGCTGAAACGTGTGGATGGGAAGAAGAGGGGTTTAGGGAGCAGAGTTGCAGGGTTTTCATGTGGCAGCACCTGAGCATGGCCACACTGACGGTCCTCAGATGTCCCTGGGCTGGCTGTGGAGATGCAGGATGGGGACCTCAGCAGAATCTCCTTCCACATGCATAACATCTCCAGAAATACAGGAGGTAGCAAGTCTCTGCCCTTGGGATAAAACAACCAACTTCACATGGAGTCCATGTTGGGTGCTTATAGGTCTTCAGTCTGCTTTTTGGCTTCTTTATACCCGGGTGTTTCTGCAGAGAGCATTTTCCTTCCACGCAGATCCTACAGAGGACCTTGGTTCAGGCTGCAGTTGAGCAAAGGGTGATTCAGGGTCTGGAAAGGCAGGTTGGGATCAGAAGATGCCTGAATATAACCCAGAGCTCTGGAGTGACATGAGATTGGCCAACGCTTGATCTGTTGTTTGGAACAAGTCAGGGCATCTGAGGCTGCAAAGAGCAGTAAATCCTCCAAATGTGAGTCTAAAAATGGGAACAGCTCAGGGTGTTTGGCGCTCTTGCTTGGGGCCTGCCTGGAGGCTGTGTCTGATGGCACGACTGCATTGAGCTGTAGCTCTGTCTGTATCGGCTTGGACTAGCAATGCTCCAACGGTTAAAAATAACCGTGGCATCCTGCAGCAGGGATGCTCTGCTGAACAAGCTGAGCTCCCGGGCAGGTCTAACCTGGCTGGGCTGGGTCAGGTCCGCTCTGAGCATGGCAGTGGGCAGCCGCTTCTGCCTGCCAACTTAGCAATGGCTGTGCTTGACCCCTGCCACCAGCAAAGCCTCTGAAGAAGTATAAATCCCTCCCGGCTCTGAAGGGAGGGAGGCGTTGAGATGCCCTGAGGTTTTGTTCTCGTCTCTCTCATTTCATATGGGCTGCAAGAAGGAGTGGGAGTTAAAAATCCCAGGGAGTCTAAAAGCAGGGTGGTAATGAGGATGGAGGTGTCCTTGCCCTCGGACCCTGCTGTGATTGGAGATGCTGATGTCTTTCTGATTAAAGATGGTTTCTTCTGTCAACAGCAGCCCTGGGGCACGTTGTGCTCTGTGCAGCTTTTCCTCCTGGGCTACCGTGATGGTGCAAAGGGCCGCTCTGGCCAGCAGTGAACCACTTAAAGGAAGAAATGCTTGCATATCAATCTCCTGGCTGGGTCAGGATAGACCCTGCTGTGATCAGAGATGCTGATGTCTTTCTGACTAAAGATGGTTTCTTCTGTCAACAGCAGCCCTGGGGCACGTTGTGCTCTGTGCAGCTTTTCCTCCTGGGCTACCGTGATGGTGCAAAGGGCCGCTCTGGCCAGCAGTGAACCACTTAAAGGAAGAAATGCTTGCATATCAATCTCCTGGCTGGGTCAGGATGCCTCTCCTCGAGCTGCAGCCCTTACACCCCTCCCTGGCACTTTAAGGCTGCCTTTGCCCATATGGATCGGGCCAGAGACCCGGCACTGGCTCCTTGTACCTCTGCTTCAGTGGGGCACGTCTTGGACTGGGTAGAGCCATTTTTCTCTCAGGTTAGACCAGTTATTTGTGTACCATCAGTGTGCACAACAGTCCCGAGTCACGAAGCTCAAGCTGTTATAGAGCTGCTCAACATCCTTCCCCGTGGCAGTGTCTCTTTAAATGCAGGTATGGCTCTTACCTGCCCTTAGCTGCAGCCGCAAT
>NW_009260492.1:69368-72779 GCF_000687185.1 Egretta garzetta
GCAAGGGTTTTTTTCTTCAGGTTGATAAAGGAGCTGATATTGCAACTCCTGGATATTACACTGGGCTCTGCATTAATTCAGTTGCTCCTTATTTGTGTTTGATAGCTCTCCCATTCTCTGCAGCCAAGAGTTTTCAAAGCAGAGATTAATAAAGCATCCTTTAGTGGCATGGAGCTAGGTAAGGGCTTTTTCTGAAATCTGCGCAGGCTTTTCCTGCTCGCTCCTGAGCTTTAGTAGCACTGGATGTGGAGGTAAAGAGGAGGCTTTGTTCCTTGTCTGGGTGCCAGGCTGCAGAGCTCTTCTGCTTTAAAACCTAGCAAGGAGCACTGAATCTGGCTCCTGGAGCTCACCTGCACGTTAATTCTGTGCACACCTGCCTGCAAAGAGGGGCATGCCCAAAGCTTCCCAGAGCCTCAAGCCCTGATTTAGGAAGAAGAGACCTCCTCAGATGAGGATGGAGGAAGCAAATGGCTTGGTGGACTGAGAACAAGCTGCAGAGCTGCTTTATCCCAAGGTCAGCACCTCAAATCCAGCCCCGGTAGGTAGGTGGTGCGTGTTTGTATTGCAGCGAGGCAGGGTGAAAAGGAGGGAGCTGACGGTGATGCCGCTGCCTGTGTGCGAAGGCTCAGCCCTGAGCGAGGCGGCCGATTGCTGGGGAGGTGCCTGTGCCACCAGTGGCTGCTGGTGGCCTGATGGGTGTCACCGCTGCCAGGGGTACCAGGTTCTGCAGGGGTGTGAAGGAGCTGCCCTAAATACCCGCTTGCGCGTGGGCCTCGTCTTGTTTCGGAAGGGTAAGGCTCATATAGAAGAAACACGCGTTGTACCAGGAATGCATGCTGGTGGCTAAGAGGCTGTTTGGGGACGGTCAGGGGTGCGGCAGCCTGCCTGTTCACCCAGATTCCATACTACAGAACCTGATGCTTTTTGAGGACTTGGCTTCTTTCTACAGCTGGGTGGAGCAGGGGGATTGAGAGCAGGGCATGGGAGGGATGAGAGAGTCTGTCCTGCCAAAACTTGGCAAGAATCTCCTAAGCACCTTGAGCGTCTCTTCCCTTCCTCTCCATCATCCCTGCTCTTCCCTGTCCTGGTCTGTGGCTTTTTTTTCCCCATTCTTCCCCCTGGCACACGGGGAGGTGAAGTGCAGGGATGTGCCCTGGGCCACGCAGGGTGGCTGCAGCCCTGCTCAGTTTGGGGCTGGTCGAGGTGAGCAGCAGCCTGATGGAGCAAGTTATTGAACCCCGGTCAGATGGAGATGCTCAGGGTTCTTCTTGGCACCTTCTGCTCTAGGAAAAGGCCCACGAGGTGATGTGGGATGTGCCTGGCTGAGCCTCTGCTGTGCTTGGGCATGGTGCTGTGCATCATGCAAGCCCAGCTTTTCTGTGGGTCCCCCCCCTCACCCTTCCCTGGGTGCCAGGAGCTGGGCAGAAGGAGTGGCCATGGTGAGAAGCAGGGTGCTGGGGCTGGAGCGGAGGGCTGTGTTGAGGAGCAGGTTCCCTCCCTCCGCCCTTGCACACCCTGGAAATTTCCAGTTTCTGCTTTTTCAGGCTGCGTTTCCCTGCCTCCTCCTGCAGACCGGAGGGGTTGGGATGGTGGGAACCGTGAAGGCTGCAGGCACTGGAGCTGAGGTCTGGACCTTCCCCAGCCCCCAGGGACCATTTAGTCTCAGTGGCTTTGTGGGGATGCCAGGGCCAGTCCCATCTCCTCAGCAAGGGCCACAAAGAGCAAGCTGGGTGCTATGAGAGAGGAGGATGGGAAGGCGGGGGAATGGGGAGAGGGAAAGAAATTGAGGGGTTAATGGGAATGAAGAGACCCACATGGCCCTTGAGGGACCCTGATGGGGTAAGCCAAGGTGATCCTGGCAGCCGGGGTCTTTGGGGACATGTGGACCAAGCGGCCTCCAAAGGGCTCCGTGCTAGACCTACGATGAGGGCGTTGCGTCAGAAACAAATGGCTTAATTGAGGCAAAAATGATGGTAATTAGCATGAGCAAATCCAATTAGGAGCCACGGGCAGGTTACCTTGGGCCTGTCATTGGGAGTGCAGGGGACTGGAGTGGTGCAGGAGCAGCGCCGCGGCTGGGACGGGCAGGGAATGGGGGCGGGGGGGGCTCCCCCAGGGCTGGTGCTCATTAGCATCCCCTCCTCCTCGGGCTGCTGGCTCTGTGCCCTGGACGGAGCCTAATTAGGATCGAGAAATGGATTTGCCAGGCTGTGCTCAGCAGAGGGGCGAGCCGTTGGTAACAGGGCTGGCGGGCAGAGCGGCTCTCGCTTCCCACGGAGCGGCTTCGTAACAAATGCTGTTGGCTCTTCAAAGCTGGGGGTCGAGAGGGTCAGAACCCCAGCTCCAACCTTGCTCCAGGGCTGGAAGGAGCACTTTGCTCTTTCCTACAAGGAGCAGAGAGGTATCGTCCCTGTTTGTCCTTTAGGGGTGACCGCTGGGCTCCTCGTGTGCCTGGAGGCTACGGGGGGGGGGGAAAACACGTGCTTGGCCGCTGCGCCTCTGCCCTGGCTTGCTGGAAATAATGAGGTTAAATGTGATTTTTAAAATTACAGGAGGTGTTCCTTTCCTATCACATGCATACAACTGCCAGGGCCTCAAAACATTCATTTCCAACAAAATCATCTTTATGGGTCAGAATTTTTGTTACAAATTTTTTTTTTCCTCTATTTTGGGAAAACATGAAGCAGCAGGGTTTCTCTTCTTATTGGGCTTCTATCTCCTGTTCAGTCTCCTGGTCCCTCCCCAAACTGGTTATTCACACCCCTCCAGCCCTGAGGGGCAGGCACTGCACACATCTGAACCGTGTCCCCTGCCTTTTCCAGCCCCCCCAGCCCCGTGCCAGCCCCAGGATGGCTCATCCCCCCCAGGGGAGCGGGACCCTGGGAGCAGGGACAGGGCTGGGGTTCTCTGCTGGGACAGCTGTCGGGGCAGAGCTGTCTGTTGGGGATGGCTGGATGGGTGCTGGGCTTTGGGACATCGCCATCCTTGGCCTGAGGTGTTCCCCAAGCTGCTTCGGCTGCGGGAAATGTCTTATGAGGAGCGGCTGGGGGGGTTCAGCCTGGAGCAGAGGAGGCTGAGGGGAGCCCTCATCGCTGCCTACAACTGCCTGAGAGGAGGGGGGAGCCGGGGGGGTCGGGCTCTGCTCCCAGGGAAGGGGCGATGGGACGAGGGGCACCGGCCTCAAGTTGTGCCAGGGCAGGGTGAGGTTGGCCATGGGGAACAATTCCTTCCCCTTGGGGCTGTCAGGGGCTGGAAGGGGCTGCCCAGGGAAGGGGTCGAGTCCCCAGCCCTGGGGGGATTTAACAGCCGGGCAGAGGCGGTGCTGAGGGCCAGGGTTTGGGGGTGGGATGGCAGGGGTAGGGGAACGGCTGGGCTGGGGGAGCTGAAAGGGCTTTGCCAACCCAAACAATT
>NW_009260492.1:77760-78280 GCF_000687185.1 Egretta garzetta
GCGGTGCTGAGGGCCAGGGTTTGGGGGTGGGATGGCAGGGGTAGGGGAACGGTTGGGCTGGGGGAGCTGAAAGGGCTTTGCCAACCCAAACAATTCTGTGATTCTAAGTCCTGCTATGGGAGAGCTGCTGGTAGCACCACAGCTCCTCTGCTCTATGAACCTCTGCGAGGAACCAGCCCAGTGTTGTTTCTTCCTTCCAGCCCTGAGGGTTGAGTTTGCAACAGCTTTTGTGCACGACTGCTGCCTAAGGGGCCCTGCTGCATGAAAAGCAAAGTGTGAGTTCGTGAACCTTAGGAGATGCTGGGCTGCGGTGCTGTGCCTGGCATGGTCCCAGCTCTGCCCCAGCAGGGTGCCCTGGTTGCCAAGAAGGCCAATGGCATCCTGGGGTGCATGAAGAGGAGCGGTGGCCAGCAGGGTGAGGGAGGTTCTCCTCCCCCTCTGCTCTGCCCTGCTGAGACCCCACCTAGAGCACTGGGTCCAGTTCTGGGCTCCCCAGGTCAAGCAGGATGAGGAGCTACTG
>NW_009260492.1:78444-79733 GCF_000687185.1 Egretta garzetta
CAGACTCTTTGCAGTGGTGCCCAGCGCCAGGACAAGGGGCCATGGGCACAAACTGAAGCACAAGAGGTTCCAGCTGAACGTGAGGAAGAACTTCTTGACTTGGAGGGTGCCTGAGCCCTGGCCCAGGCTGCCCAGGGGGGCTGTGGAGTCTCCTTCTCTGGAGATCTTCAACCCCCACCTGGACGCTGTCCTGTGCCCCCTGGGTGAGCCTGCTTGGGCAGAGGGGTGGGACTGGGGGATCTCCGGAGGTCCCTGCCAACCCCAGCCATCCTGGGATTCTGTGAAAACCAGTATCCCTGCCAGTGAGAGGAGCAGGCAGCTGGTACTGCCATTCCCAGGAAGCATCAGGAGCACTCATGGCCTGGGAGGTTTCTTCCTCATGAACAGAGGGGCTGTTCAGGGGTTCCCCCTGCCCGTGCTCCCGCCCATCCTGCTCAGCCTCCAGCCGCCTCCACAGGAGATGCAAACCCTCAGCGGGGCAGGCAGATGCCCGCTCAGCGCTGTCGTCCCCGTGAGACTCCTGCCTGCGCCTCCTGGCAGCTCGCAGCGATAATCCCGGCTTTATCTTCTCCGTGCTGTGACAGCAGCTGGAACGAGGGAGACTTTGATGCGTCCCTGGGGAACTCAGTCCAAGCTCCAGGCGGTGCCAAGGGGCTGTGTTGAGGATCTGGCTCTGCCCCACGATGCAGGCAGCCAGCGTGGAAGCACTGTCGCTGCCCTAGAAAAGCAGCAAGGTTTTAGAGCTGGTGTTGCAGCTGCACATCTGCACAGTCAAGAGACAAACAACTGTCCCCATATCTGCGCATCTCGCAAAGCTCCAGGCATCATCAATGCAGGATAAAGCACCTGGGGAATTAATTTGTACTTTTTTGGAGGACACGGTGTGGTCCCAGCCACACTCGGGGGTTTGGAGGCAGGGTTGTTGGCTGGCTCTGCTTTGCTCGGGGATGTGCACGGTGAGAACCAGCCAGCCTGCCTCGAGGGGCCCTTCAGGGATTTCGCCAGTGAGGGCTTTTCATCAGGGCTGACCACTGCTCCCCGGCATTTTTTGGGAGTAGGGAAGTGACTGTGCCCCTGTACTTGGCACTGGTGAGGCTGCACCTTGAATTCTGGGTTTGGTTTTGGGCCCCTCACTACAAGAAAGACGTTGTGTTGCTGGAACATGTCCAGAGGAGAGCAACATAGCTGGGGAGGGGTCTGGAGCCCCAGGCTGCTGGGGAGCGGCTGGGGGAGCTGGGGGGGTTCAGCCTGGAGCAGAGGAGGCTGAGGGGAGCCCTCATCGCTGCCTA
>NW_009260492.1:79753-87301 GCF_000687185.1 Egretta garzetta
GTCAGGCACTGGAAGGGGCTGCCCAGGGAAGGGGTCGAGTCCCCACCCCGGGGGGGATTTAACAGCCCGGGCAGAGGGGTGCTGAGGGCCAGGGTTTGGGGGTGGGATGGCAGGGGTAGGGGAACAGTTGGGCTTGATGATCTTAAAGGGCTTTTCCAACCTCAACAATTCTACGATTCTATGACTTTGGATCCGAGAGTCAAAGGATACCTTGGACCACCGAACCCTTGCTGCGAAGAGGGCTGCTTCCAAGTATGTAACCAGGAGGAGATTACCAGTGACCAAGTGCTCCTGGCCACCACCACTGCTGCTAGAAACGGAGCCATCGCCTAGGAGGTGCGCAGTTTCCAGGCCAGATATTTTTGGCTCCTGCGTGCTCTGAATGTTCAAGTTTTCCAAAGGTCTTGAGCCAATATTTGTGCTGCTGCCCTTCTTGTAGTCTCTTGAACAGGAGCCAAGCTGTTGGTCACAGCTGGGTGGCATGGACAGACTGGTGCTATACCGGGTGCCATGGCTGGGCTGACGGCCAGCGGGGAGATGGAGAGCCGAGGCCCGGAGACTTATTGCATGTCACACTGTGAGCAAAGTGATGTTTCCATCGTGAGACCCAGCAGGCTGGACCCCCCACGCTAATGGCCGTGTTCAGCTGAGCTGGGAAATGAGCTGTACCTCTCCCGCGGCGGCTGCGGTGTGTGTCTTTCTAGCTAAGCCCCCAGTGAAAGCTCTTGAAAACAAAGCTGGGAAGGAGAGCATGCTGCGAGCATTAATATGTACATACATTAGGTGTGTGACTCACCCAAGAAAGGAGAGTAATTTTCGGGTCCGATTAGCTTCATCCACGCACTCTCTGAAACTTGCTGTATTTGTTCGTATTTCATTTAAGAGGCTGCAAGATATTAGCTTAGAAAAATGGGGGGCAACAGGGAAGGCTGAGAGCCAAGGACAGCTCCCATCCCAACCCCACGGAGGTAAGGAAGGATGAGGTCCTCGCCAGCAAGCTGATATGCCGGTGCCTGTGCTCTAGAGGTGGCTCCGGGTGTGGGGTACAGAGGAGCCCAAAGGGGCTAAGGATTGCGCTGAGTTTTTTGGCTAGAGTGCCCTGGACCTGTCTGCACGGGGAGAGGTACCCGTGGCTTCAGTCCAGGGCACCACCAGGGCTGGAGCGTAGATCACCACCCGTCCCCTCCTTGCTCTGGCACCCTTTCTCCCCAGGGACCTCATTGGTAGCTGTGGGTGCTTCTCGGCCCGCAGAGGGTGAATTGTCCTCCTGACGTGTCCCCATACCCTAGCCCCCCCAGGGAGGGGAGGTCTGGGCATGGTGCTTGCACGTCTGCGGTGCAAAGAGGCAGGCAAGGGTGCAGGTCACTGCTTTGTCCCCAATGGACTTTCTGCTCTGCTCATCTCATCCTGGCTGGCTGTGCCCCGCTTGCCGTCATCGGTGCTTCCAGGGGCTCCAGGTACCTGCCACAGGCTGGTGTTCTTGCAGAGCACGGAGGAGGTGGGCAGTCTGCTGGGACCTCTATGACTCCTCCAGCCTTCTTATCAGCTCCTGGCTTTATCACCAAAAATGCTTTCTCAGGAGGTGCCTACAGCCAAGGAAACGTCATGCCAAGAACAGCTCTGTGCAACCAGGGAAGCGCCCTGGATTGCATCTTCTACTGCGTGTTCCAGCCAGTCCCCTCATCAGCTCCAGGGTCCCTAATAGAGAAAGGGGAGCTAAAGACCACCCGGGTTATCACAGGCAAAGAGTAGGTCCTCCCACCTTGTTTTAAGTCTTTAATGCTGCTCCTGTCAGAGGCAGGAGTGTGATCTGCCGACATGAAACCCGGCCCTCCCGCACCTCTGGGGAAGTCGGTGGCTTCTATTCTGCTGTGTTGGCTCATGAGAAGGTAGTTTTGTCCTCGGCTGTAGCTCCCGTGTGGATCAGAGGCCAGAAACTTTGCACAAAGGATCGAGACAAGCCAGTTCCCGGTGTCTCAAGGGCCAGGATTTCCTCCAGGGATGAATAGCCTGGGGTGCACAGGAGGGGATGGGGAGGGTGCGGGAACAGCGGGCACGGAAGGCAGGCTCAGTGCGTTTCTCTTCAATGCAAGCAGCCCCAAGGCAGATGTCCTCCCAACAGCCATGCATCATTCATGCAAGAGTGCTCTCTATCTGATAAATCATATTAGAGAGACAAGACACAATGGGGCTTTTAATTATAGAAACAATTACCAAGGATTAATGACAGCAGCGGTGTGATGGATTATTGTTACTCCTAAAGTTTAACAAAGCTTTAATAGTTTTTGTCAGATGTGGAGAGCATGAGACAACGCTTTCTTGGGTGTTTGCTTAAGCTGTGATGCACCTCTGCTCCTGCTTCATCCCGCTCTCTTCCTCTCATTTGCACTGATGGGATGTGTTTGGGGGCTTCCAGCAAATGCAGGGGCTTGATGGGATGGAGCCTCTGTGAGATTCGTTGTGGGAAGGGACAGGGCACAGGGCTGAGCGAGGTGGTGTTGCCCACGGGGACCCATCAAGGTGGAGCAGAGCCTGGAGGTGGACGGGCCCTGCGAGGAGGAGCAGGGACAGCCTGGCTCAGTGTCACTGGTCATCGGCCAGCGTGGATGTGTCCCTCAGGCTCATGTGCTCTGAGCAGAGATGCTGCTCCCCGCAGAGCACGTCCCTTCACAGCCCCCCCCAGTGGGTGTGGTGGCCCCTGATGCAGCTCCAGCATCGGCATCTTCTCACCTGGGTCCTTCTGAGCAAAGGATCTAGCTGGTCCTCGCTAATCACAGAATCATAAAATGCTTTGGCTTAGAAGGGACCTGTAAAGGCCACCCAGTCCCACCCCCTGCCATGAGCAAGGGCATCTTCCCCTTGAGCAGGGTGCTCAGAGCCCCCTCCAACCTGGCCTGGAATGTTCCCAGGGCTGGGGCAGTGGACGCCTCTCTGGGCAACCTGTGCTGGTGTTTCACCACCCTCGGCGTGAGGGAGCAGGACCCCAAGGTTTGGTCTAGGATTTACCCTGGGGCAGAGTGGAGAAAACTAGTGAGGGGTGAGAGCAACTTTGAATTCCCTGCGATTCAGTGGTGGAGCAGGGGTGCAGTCTGTGGTCAGGCCGGACCACGCTTGGCCCAGGTCACTCGGTCTCTGGCCAGTTCCCCCAGCAGGGCCTGGACAACTTGGCCCCAGTGTCCCTGCATGCTGGGGTACAGCCAGGCACGGCTGATGGGGAAGATTTAATAGTCCAACCTGTCTAATGCTGGATTAATAATTCATTGTGCGAGGCAGGGTGCAGCGATCTTCGCCCCCTCTCGCATATTAAGTGCGGCAAGGTGCAGAGAGCTGTCGCTGGCATGCCGAGCAGGGAAGGGGGACAGGGTGGTGGGCACAGCCATGGTGGGACTGCGGTCCCTTGGGCACAGCTGCCCCTCTCCTGCCGGTGCTGTGGTGCGGTGAGCCGGGTGCTGCAGGGTGAGACACCTTCGGGCAGGGAGGCACGGGGTGACGAACATCCCAGGATCCCAGTGCCAGGTACAGGTCTTGTTTCCAAACAGTTTTTTCCTTCCATCGAGGACGTGGGTGGATTTGTTGCCTGCAAAAGCGAGGCACTAATAACACTGGCCGGGTGCCAGCTGCAGCATCAGTTCCTACCTCCAGCACTGATGCTCCCCAAAATGCTCCCGCAGCCCCCTCCGTGCCGGTCCCCCCACCCTGCAGCCCCACTGGGGAGCCCCAGCGGGGGCGTGAGAGCAGCCCCAGTTGCAGAGACCCCAGCACTGAGTTATCGACAGCCGAAGGAGGGTCCTTTCTCCTCCAGCCTTGAGGCACTCGGGTCTGGAGGAGGCTGCTGCTGGTGCTGTGATTACCTGCCTGGCTGCGGCAGCCTTTCGCAATGAAGCCAATTCCCACAGCGATGAGCTGGAGAATCACAGAATCACAGAATGGCAAGGGTTGGAAGGGACCTCAGAAGATCATCTAGTCCAACCCTCCTGCTAAAGCAGGTTCTCCTAGAGCAGGTTGCACAGGACTTTGTCCAGGCGGGCTTTGAATATCTCCAGGAGTTGCTTCAAGCCCCAGAGCTGTGTTCAGCCCCGAAGCATCGCTCAGCATCAGGGCAGCCGGAGCACCCCGGCACTTGGTCCCTGCAGCGGGCAGAAGGGATGAGGATTGATCTGGCAGGTGAAATGCAGCCAGCGCTGCAGAGCTTTGTACGTGGGCCAGAAGGTAGCCTCAACATCTGGAAACAGCTGGATTAACCACCTTCAACCTGGTGTTGGCCAATGCCCCTGGAGGCCAACACATGGATGGGGGATGAGCCTCCTGGCAAATTTTAAGCCATTTCCTCTTTAAAACCCATTTCCTAACCGTGACAGCCTCACTGTCCTGCAGAAGCCCAGCGCCTGGATGGGCAGTGACAGCGTTAAGCTGGTAGGTAATAACGTACTCGTCAAAGAAAAGTTAGCTTCCCAAGTCTTCCCAGTTACTAAAGAAGTCATCAGCTATCCCCCATCCCAAATTAGACCTTACAGACCCGCCTGGGTTATGAATCAGCCCTACCATCACTGCACACCAGCACAATTTGTCTTGTCTTTCAAGATAACGGCTCCCATCCCACTCGGAGGACGCGGAGCAAAAGTAGGCAGGCAAAAAAAGCAGGACCCTGGACGCAGCAGAGCCATAAAAGATGGGACAGGGGAGTTTCTCCCCTCACCGTTTGAGTTCATACTCTGGATGCGGTACACATGGGGAATGGGGAAGATGGAGAAAATTACTGGGGACTGGCACCTTGTCGCGGCGTGACCTTGCGCTGTGAAAGGGACTGAAAAGGGACTGAAATGTCCCTCCGGGTGAGCAGAGACAGGGCAGAGTGGAGTGATGCAAACCTTGCAAGCCTCCGCTAAGAAAAGGGCCAGCGAAGTGCGTGGTCAACTCTGGACACGGCAGAGCAGGAGAGGGGCTCCCAGCTGCCTGCTGGGAGGGAGGAGGCCACTGAGCCCAAGCCAGGGCACGGGTGGTCCTTCTGCATGTTTGGTGCTTTGAGTTAGCTACCTCCAACCAAGGGGAAAAGCCTGGTGGTGGCTGGGGACGTGTCCCTGCGTGATTTGCACCACCATGCAGCTTTTTCTCCCAAACCGGTGCCTTGCAGAGTGACCAGCGGATCAGAAACGCTGCCTGCTTGAGGGTGAGCCATCAGAAATGGGCGAGGACGACAACAGCTCCTGGCTGAGGGCCCCGGCAGCCCCCTGGGTCCCCAGCCCAGGCCATGAGCTCCCTCCTGCCCGCGCTGCCAGCACCCGAGTTGAGGGAGCACGCTGCGTCCCTGTGCAAGAACCTGGCCAGGGCCATCCCACAGCGGAGATGGGCACGGCTTTGGGGGCTTCATTGCCACCGTGCTACGTGCTCCGCTCGTGTAATTCTGCTCAGGCTGGCTGGGGACAAGGCTGCCACGACTCATCTGCAACAGCCCCATCTCCCATCGGGAACCGGCAGCTCCCAGAGCTGTGAACAGGCACAGCCAGGGCTGGAGCTGATGAATTAAAGGCGAGGAGAACCTGGTCCATCCGCATGAAGCATGAAGCCAGATGCTGGGGGTTGCGGGGACACGGGGCAGAGGAGGCACCGGGGACGGGTTCCGTCTAGCGGGTGCAAATGGCGTGTTTGCCGTCTGCGGCACCGCAGTGCCTGGAATCCTAATCGCCTGCAAAGCAGCTCTAATGATATTTGGAAATGAGCTTGGAGCTGCCAGGAGAGATTCGATGCCACTCTCAGATAAAGGCAGGCAGGACGCGGGCGCGGAGGGAGGGCGAGGGAGACGGGGGCGGGGAGCGCGTTTCGCACGACACAGCTGAGTGAAGGGAAATGTGGGCTGAATTTCATCAGGAGCAATTTCCTAGCGGGGAGGGAGCAAGCAGGCAGCGGAGTGGCCGCCCCCAGCTCTCTGACTGCAGGGAGCTCTGGGATCCCGCTGGGCACAGCCCCGGCATGAACCCCCGCGCTTGTACAGGGATGGAGAAGCAACCTTGGACCCTTCCAGCAGCCACGGGGCCCTCTGCCACAAAGAGAGGGGGTAAAACAGGCAGCATCTTGCAAAAAACTGCGGTGCAGACACTGCTCGTCACCCCTTCTGCAGCAGGAGGGCCACGCTGCCCCACAGCCGTGCCCGAGCACGCCCCTGCCCACCTCAGCCCGTTCTGCTGGCAGAGATCACGCTGGTGCTGCCAGGCTCCCTCCACCCCATCCTGCGCCCGCTGATGAGCGGAGCCCCGGGTGGCTCAGCCTGCATGGACCCAGCTCTGTGGCCCGGGGGCCATCAGCTGCCCTGGCCCCTGCACGGATGAGCTGGTTGGGCGTGCAGCGGCACACGGGGCCATGAATCCGGGACAAGGAATGGGAAGCAAATCACTGCATGGGCGGCTGCTGGATTTACTCCCTGAGCAAGGATGGCATCTGCCACCTCCCGCATGGCTACCTGCACTGCTGTTGGTGGCCAGTGCTTTGGGAAGGGACATGGGCTGCCCGTTCACTCTGGTGCGGAGTGACTGCAGTGCTGACTTTCACCTGTGCCCAGCCACTGGGGGGACCACTGAGGGCCCCGGTGCTATAGAAATGTGCAGTTTGGGTTTGTCAGCAGAGCTGGGGGGTTGGAGGAAGCATTTGCAGCAGCCATGCCTGGCTTGTGGCCTGCCCTCGCCCCGCAGCCCAGCCACCATCTCCCCAAACGCCCTGAGCTACAGGCAGCCCTAAGGATGCGCTGCCGCTGTGGCCGGCTGCACTCAGAGCTGGATTTAGAGCCTGAAATTGCCTGTTCCCCACTGATTTTGGGTTAGGTGGGTATCCTGGCGTGAAGCAGCTCCTGGGGCTTCCCCAGCCCAGAGACCCCATGCAACCTCACCATGTCACTGCACCGTCCCCACCACGCTGGGCTGCTCCCAGCCCCGCCGGTGGCTGGGGGCCCTTGGGGTGCAGATGGCTCTGCAATGCTGCTGGGCTGAGCAGCAGCAGAAACCTCACCCTGGAGCTGAGGATCATCATGGGAAGGAGGAACCGGGACACATCCGCTGGCAGCAATTTCTCCATTAATGTATCCTGGCAGCTGGAGCACCTTGCTGGATTAGTGGGGCAAACAGAAACCCCTCAGCTGCCAGGATGAGAAAATGAGCTGAGCAGTGCCGGCCCCACCTGCCGAGGGGAATAAATAATCGGCCGTGGGCTGTGGCTGCAGTGGGGCTGAGAGCTGAGCACTGGGGGTGGGCAGCCCTGGAAGGGGAGCATGCAGCACCCGGAGCGCATGTGCTTCCATGCAGGGCAGCGATCAGCTCCGTGAGCACAGGCAGGTGCTGGGACCTGGGTGCTGTGCCAGCTCTCCCACCCCCCCTCCCCAGCAAAGCAGCCTTGCAAAGGGGACCCAGGATGGACCGAGCCCTGTGTGAGCATCGTGCCGAGTGGCCGGGGGAGAAATGTAACCCGTGCTGGGGAACCAGAGATGATTTGCTTTCTCCTTTTTCGGACAGGGGAATAGGTGTGCTGGTTTTGGGGGGCCGCTGAGCATGCAAATCTCCTGCT
>NW_009260492.1:87322-88804 GCF_000687185.1 Egretta garzetta
TGGACATGCAATTCTCCCGGTGAAGCCGATTGGCAGCGGGTCTCGCTGCAAAACTGGCGCACGGACTTTAAAAAAGGGATTGGGGGAAAATCCTCTTTCTGTGGGAGTTTGTCACCATGGACTGACTTCACTGCCAGAAGGGACACCTTGACCCAGCCACGGCAAAAGGGCTCGCTTAGGGCTTGCTAAAGGCAGCCGGGAGCAAGGGCGGGCGAGGAGCCAAGCTCTCACCATCTCCTCTCCGCTGTCGCTCGGAGCCCTGGCAGTCGGAGCAGGGAACGGTCCCTTTCCTTCCCGCTCGGATTAAAACCTTTCGCCTGATGGTGTTTCCGCCAGGGCCAGCTCAGAACAGCAGGTGCTTGGCCAAAGAAACTTTCGTTGTAGTTACCAAATATTTATTAAAAGTAACTAGGATTAGTCATGGGCTCAGGCTGTGTTTGCAGAGCAGGTACATATGTCCGGGGCTTTGTAGGTAAATACGAGGGTGAGATGTCTTCCCCCAGGGGTCCGTGCTCTGAAGCGGATCAAAACCACAGCCACAGAAACATCGGGGTCAGGGCAGAGCGAGCTGGAGAGCGCGGGCTTTGTAGGTGGAACAACGCCGGCTCCATGCGGTGGAGGTCACGTACGCCGCTTGTGGTGCGGCAGCGACCCTGTCCTGAGCTCCCCAAACCCCCGGGGCAGGGGCAGCGGGCCATGCCCCTCCGGCTGAGTGCTGGAGTCGTGCCTGAGTGACACGGGTGGGGGGAGGCTGCATTTTGGGGTGCCCATGGGGAGCCCATGGGACCTCACAGCCAGGCAGTGCGGGGTCCCAGCCTGGCAAGTCCCTGGGAGAGGATCGCTCCCAGCTGGGGACCTGCGGATGGAGCTGGGCTCCTCCTGCCCTTCCAGCCCAAGGAGAGGACAACGTGGGGTGGTGTCCCCAGGGCCTCACTGCCTCCGGCCATGCGGTGTCACTCTCCACTCGTATTTGGGTCTCCCCAAAGCCTCCAACCAGCGCATCATGGGGGGGGGGGGATAAGCCCCTCTGAGTGCCCCAGGAGCCATCCGGCACCCAGGAAAGAGGCAACCATGGCGTGTCCCAGGGCAGGGCTCAGCCCCGGCAGCGTCCTCCCCAGGGGGACAAGTCCTGGGGATGGTGCTGTCTCCAGTGCCTCTGGTTTGGCTGGCCCTGGGGCATTTGGGGCTGGGGGTGTCTGGGCTGCCCTCCATCCCTGGGGATGGTACCCCACCAAGCGAGGGCTGGCACCCCCTGAGCCCACACAGCACCAGTCCAGTGCCGAAGGGGCTCTTGGTGAGCTCCCCAGCCCCCTGATTTCTGCAGGGTCAAACACTGGCTCCTCCTGGATCCACTGTGTGGACTGTGAGCCATCCGGCGGGCTCCTTCTAGGAGTTAATTGAGGTTTCCATTAGTCAAAATTAATGGCCACCAAGAGGCTGTAGTCATCACATGGCTCCCACTGCTGCATCCTTGGGCGGGGG
>NW_009260492.1:88976-89996 GCF_000687185.1 Egretta garzetta
TTTTTTATTTCTCTCTCGCTTTTTTTTTTTTAAAATCATTTTGCTGAGTCTGTGTGAAAATGCCCCAGAAAGCAGTAAAACTTGTCAAGATGCTCACGGCGCTGGGCTGGCTCGGAACAGCACCTCCAAAGGCAGCGACCCTCCCCAAGCGTCGTATGCCCACAGCCCCAGGGCCCTGCTGCTTCTGCACTTTCCCCCCTGAGCTGGGGACGGGGACACCTCGGCAGGAAGAGGTGACATTTATGTTCCCCTCTGGTCACAGGGGACAGCTGTGACCCAGGTGGCCCCACTGCATCCCCAGTCCCGACGCTGAGCAAGATGTAGAGTTTGGAGCAATGTGGTTTATTGGTCCCCATCCTCATTTGGGGGGGAATGGACTATTTTGGGACAGGGGTGACAAGTGGGGGTAAAGTCCAGGGGACATAATGAGGGGACCAGGTCCCATCTCAGCACCCCAAATGCCACGGCCCCTGGCAGGGAATGGGCTCTGGGTGTGCAGAGGATGGGGGACCCCTGGCCCAACCTGTCCCCATCTCCTGGCAGAAGGTCCTTTTTGATTAATGTTCATATTGAAGCCAATTTGAATTAATTGGAGAGCAAGACCCAGGGACACGGCCCTGCGGGGCTGCGGGGCTCCGGCTCAGGGAAGCAGAGCTGTTAACTGCAGCCGGGCACCTTTTCTTCACATCTTTGTCCTGTTCTTGCCTTAAAGCCCAACGTGATGCTGAAGGGCATCAAAGCTAATGGGAGCAGGTGGGAAACGGGGCTCACCTGGAGGGGGAGCGGGGCTGGCTGAGCTAAAATCCACATCATGGGCTTAGTCCCAACCTGCCTTTTCCCTTGTCCTGGGCAAATTACTTGCCTGTGCCTTGTTTTCCCCCAAAGTAAAATAATGGTATGAAGAGGACACGATGAGACATAAATAACTTGGTTTTCTGGTGAGAGGCTTGGGAAGGGGACAAGAATGAGGTGGCTCCCTCCGACCTGGGCTTCCCCATCTCCCCCAGCACCCAACACCCC
>NW_009260492.1:90155-91504 GCF_000687185.1 Egretta garzetta
ATCAACCCTAACCCTGACCAGCAGGCAGGAAAGCATCTTCCATCAGACAAAATCAGATTGGCACTTGGCTCCCAGCAAGAGGAGTGCAAGCTGTATGGATGAAGCAATTCCCCCTGTCCCTTGATTAATAACAAGGCAGGCCTGCGGAGCGAGGGTGGGGGGAGACCCTGTTTAATTGACTCTGTGTTTTTGAAACAGCGGCTTAATGACTAGGTTCAAATTAGCCAGAATCACCTTTTCATCCTGGGGAATTGAAATTAAACCTGGATTGCTCTGGTGCACACACACACACACACACACAAAAATTACAAATATATGATTCTTAAGATATATATGTAGGGTAGACTTGCTTCCACAGCAGGAACCTCTTCTTTTTCTAAGTTTCACAGCAGATAAATTGTTATTGTTTAAAACAGCAATGAAATTCCTTCACGCCCATGTAAATCTCCCGGTTTTAACTGCAGATCCAGGGATGATGCTGGGGATGAAACTCGAATGGGAAAGCCTTGAGATGCTTGTGCCTGCAATGAAATTATAAATCCACATCCCAGAGCAAACGAGCAGTAGGAGGCAGCCAGAAATCTCCATCAGCAGAAGTGCTGGGCTGCAGCAAGGGATGGAAGTTGCAAGTGGAACCGATAAGGTACCCAAGCCGGGAGAGCTGTTGACATTTCTCCTGGCAAGATCCTGCACAAATGGAGCCAATTCAGACAAGAACATCTAATAGGGGAGCCCATGGCATTAAATCAGCCTGGGATTCAGTGCTATGCCCTGCTCCTTACCCCTGATGTTTTCCCTCAGTTTCCCCAACTGTAAAATGGAGGATGTGCTGCCAAACCCTGCTTGAAAACCGCTGTCAGATGCAGAAAATGTAAGCGAATCGCTCGGGTGATGCTCGTCGGCTGTCGCGCACAGACCAAGGGCACAGGACACTCCGCTTCAGCAGCCTGCGTCCCCTGAGCCCTGTGACCAGCGAGGCTAATGCCAGCCTGGGCCAAGCAGCGATGGATAGAGAAGAGCAACAATTCGGCCCTGGAAGGAAGCCAGCGCTAAGGGGGGAATCGGCCTCTCTCATCCTCAAAGCCTAACTCACCAAATCATCCGCATTTGTGGGAGCAGAGAGGGGCGAGAAGAGAGCTCCAAGGAGGAATGGCTGATGGTGAGCACCATCTCCAGGTGGGGTGTGGGTGCTGGTGGGGTGCACCACGTTATCACCCTGGGAGCTTGGCACTGCTGCAGGGGACAACAGAGCCCACCGTGGGGACATGAACGCAGGCGCCCCGGACGGGTTGGGGGCTGTGCTCGTTCCAGGTGCTGTTTGTGCCCTGTTTGTCCCACGTTCCCTTTTT
>NW_009260492.1:92314-96595 GCF_000687185.1 Egretta garzetta
CGCTCGGCCCCGGCGCTCCGCGGGGTCTGGTACCTGCAGCCTCCCCACCGTCAGGGCTGGGGCCGCTGCTCCCGGCCCCGCGTCGCCTTCCCCCGGCAGACCTGAGCCGGTCTGAGCATCGCCAGGCGGCAGGAAGGGTCTTCCCCCATCTCACATCGCCCCTGTTTTTCCTCCCAGTCCTGCAGGTCCTTGCTCCTCACCACCCCAGGGCCCTGCCTGCCCCCTTCCCTCAGCATCCTTGATTTTAGGGCTAGGCGGATTCTCCTGTCAAAAATCCCAGGGCTGGTTTAAATGCAAATGTTACCGGGGTTGTGTTTCTCGGGGAAATGGAGCAGGCAGCAATCGCAGCATACGCGGCTCCTATCGCCGTTCTGGAATAGCAGCCTTGCCTCTTCCTACTCCAGATCCAGAGTACTTTTGTGCCAGTTTCTTAATCCACTTGCAAAGCGGATTGAGCTAAAACCTGACAAAAGGTGCTCTAATTCCCACGGCGTTCGCGCAAGGGAACGATTGCGGAAGAGCAGCTGCTCTTTTAAATTCGTGCCCAGCCTTACCCTGAGATGAGGTTTTGGGAAGGAGAAAAGAGCAGACGGGAGGAGAGAGGATAACAGAAGCAGGCAAAGCGCCTGCAAAATAGATCGAGAGCGGATCGGTGCGTGGCTCCGCAGCCTGGCAGCACCCGGAGCACGAGCCTGTCCCTTCGGAGCAAAGAGCATCCGCTGTGCCAGCCGGAGAGGCTGGACCCCAGGGATGGGGTTGGGGATGCTCGGTGGCCTGGTGAGGACCAGCCTGGGCCTTCTGAAGAGCTCCCACTTGCTGCTTAGCTTCGTGGCTTGGTCTTGGCTGCCAAGGCGGTGCTGCCCGCTCTCGCCCCGGCTGGGTTTGTGCTGCCCTGGGGGGGGGAGGCTGCCCTGCCCGGAGCAGACCGTCCCAGTGCGCACTGGTTTACCCAGGTCCAGCCCTGCTGCTAGGGAGACACCATGAGAAAAGCCGCATCCAGGGAGGGAAAGTTCCTCCAAATGTCTCTCTCAATCAAATCATAAGGAATTAAAAAAAAAAAAAACCCTGAAAGAGCAGAGTTGCCCAGCAGCTCCCAGCGAGCTGAGCAGCTGTGTGGTGCGATATATTCATGTGTCTTTAAAGCCAGGGCCTGATTCTGTTGCTGGCCTTAAAAATGCAGGCGGTGAACCCCACAATAATCCCTCAGTAAAGGGGGTGGCTTGGGGCTCTGCACCCCAAAGCTCTGCCCCTTCACCTCTGCTTCATCATCCCTTACGTTGCAGGATGGAGACTGTGGGGATAAGGTACCTGCTGCCTGCACCCCAGGGCAGGGCAAGAAACGTGGCGTGCGTCCTTTAAATGGGAGAATAATTCGAGATGTGCTGGGGAGCTGACAGCCTGTGATTGATCCGGTTTAATTTGAGCTAATGTATTTATCATCGGCGTTTCTGTGGTGCTCGTTACGGCGGAGGGGAGGGAGCAGAGTTGCTGCCTCTCGCTGCTGGAGGACTGGCAGTGCCGGGTGAGTTTTGGCCGGAGCAGCTGGGAGAGGTGGCTTTTGATCCCCTCAACGTTTCTCATGGTTTTCAGAGGTTGCAATAATCCCTCTTGGACATCTGCAGCCTTTCCCAAAGCCTCCGGTCCTCGTCTGAGCTGGTCTTAGGGGAAGGATGCTCTCAAACACGGCAATGCTGGAGAAGCGCCCCGAGAGCAGGGAGCAAACGTCTTCCCACCAGCACAGGCAAAGCGGCTTCATGTGAGAGTTGTTTTTTGGCTTGAACATCAGCAGATTTTGCTTTTATCCTGCCCCGTTGGGAGGAGGGAGCTGGAGGACCAGAGAACCGGGGGGGTAGGTTGTGTTTCACCCCTCTGGGCTGCCCTTCTCAGCTGCCCCTTGGCGTCGGTGCCCGGGGGCAAGCGGCTGTGCCAGGCTGGGCGAGGGACTCGTAGCAGGGCCAGGGGCTTTTTTTTTTTTTCCTATTTTTGTGGTGTTTTGAGCTCAGGAATGTCTGTTTTTATTAGTTGTGTTAATCCTGCATCGCAAGATAACGCATCCCTCGCTCTGAGGCCCTAAACTAATCACTGCGCTTTCCCTCCGAGCAACAGCACGGGCCCGAATTAAACATTAAATTTGGTATGGACGGACAAGAGCGCCTGGCTCTACTTGTGCTCAGCGTTTAAAGGCTTTAAATTGACGCTGTTGGAATTGATTTTTTTTTTTTTTTTTTTTTTTTTTTTTTTTTTACCTTCTGGTTGTCAGCTCGCCGCTGTTTCGCCCCCGAGCATCCCGCTGGGGAGCAGGCGGCCCCGCTCCGCTCAGCAGCGCGGGGAACCGAAGCTGCCATAAGGAGGCGGTTGCGGAGGAGCTGGGCTGCTCCGGCAGATACGAGCCACGTCGCTGCTGCGTTCGCATCCCTGGGACGGGCGCGAGCTGTCGCCGTACCCCTGAAAATAACGTCGGGCATGTAAAGCACGTGGACGGGTGCGTTTTGCATGGGCAGCCCGGGTGGGACGCCCGTCACCAGCAGCATCTCCCTGAGCACCAAATCCCACATCTCGGAGCTAAGGGACGCAGGGGCCGAGCGAGGTCACCCTTGAGCTCATCCCCCGTTGCGCAGAATCACCAGGTGGCTATCAAACCTGCATCCCGTGCCTCAGTTTCCCTGGCTCTAAATGGCTGTAGTCCAGAGGCCTGGCTTTGTAGGCTCAGATGCTCTCTCAGACAGCCCAAATCCCGCTGCCTGTCTGTGCCTGCAGCTGTAAAGCGATGATTGAATCGTCTGAGAAAGGTGGAGGGGGCACGGGGCAGCATCTCTCCCGTCCCCGGGCAGGGGCTGTGGCGTGGGGGCGGAAGGTGCTGCCCACGGAGGTGCCGCCGGAGCCCGAAGGGCTGTTTTGTGAGTCCTGGAAAAACAGCAAAACGAACAGGCGAGGGCAGAAATGTTCAGAGCAGAGATTTAAGAGGAGATGAAGGAAAGCAATAAAACCCACGAGAGCATTTGGAAAAGATGCCGAGAGCCGCTCCAGCTCACCAGCCGTGGTAGGCAAATTGATTGGGCTTCGGGTGTTATCGGTTGACTTTTCTGGGAGGCTGGTTTTGAAGCTTATGTAGAGTTTACTGTGAAAGATGAAGCAAACGCTTCCACAAGGGTTGGCTCCAGGGATGCGGGAGCAAGGGGAGCTGGACCGCAGCATCGCTCGGCCGTTGGCAGCGGGCGCTGGGCAGCCCTTGGCAATGACACGAGCTGGTTTCTCCTTCTTTTCATCCCTTTGCTTTAAGTCATGATGCTTTGGGGCTGTAGCCAGACCCCCATGCTGGCCCAGGGGTGCCCCAGGCCCATGGGGTGTCAGAGAGGGGGGGCTGAGGCTGGGCAGGACATGGGGCCAGGGCTGGTGTGGGGGGGCAGAGCAGGGAAATGGCACTTGGCATGGGAGAGCGGAGCCTTCCCCGGTCTGCCCCCACCCCGAGCAGGGGCTGCCCTTCCCTCTTCTCCATAGAAAATGGGCAAACAGGAGCAAACTCACCCCAGCACGGTCAAATAGCAGAGACTTGGGGTGGGTAATTTGGGCAAACTGTGAGAAATGGCTTCCCCGTGGTTGAGTTAAAAAACAAAACCAAAAAGCTAACCCTGTAGGGTCTGGGCTGCCATCCCAGTGCATTGGCATCCACATGGGCACCCAGTGGCCGGGATACTGGGTGCCAGGCTGGGGAGTGCAGGCAGCGTCCATCTCACCAAGCGGCTCCATCCCAAGCGGCGAAGCCGGCTGCAGCCCCGGCACGTGCCCCGCTCCTTCCCGCACAGTTTGGCTCAGCCCAGCTCTTTCCTTGCTTTCCTGCCTTCCTCCCCCAGAATTTTTCATGCTACCATGAGCTTCCCCATGGTTTGCAGCCCCATCCATCATATGGGTTTGGTTTTTAAAGCTGTGTCCCAGCTCTTAACCCAGAGCGCCGGGGCTTCTTGTTTGGCTCTTGATGTGCCAGCCAAAATAGCAGCGGCCGCATACCGTAGTGGAGAGGAACAAGTGTCACTGAGAATTAAAATGACAGATCCCAGCATCGAGGTCTCCGAGGGTTTGTGCTTTATTAAGCAACAGTGAGTTCATGGGAAAGGACTTTCACCCGGAGCACCGGTTGTGTCTACAAGAAGAGGGAACCGCAGACTCTGTTGAGGTTCAGCCGTGTGGTGGGGAGGCAGGGCCAGGCGCTGCGGGCGGCGAGCTGGGCATCCTCGGTCCGGTGAGGGCGAGTGTGTCCCTGCAGAGCCCAGGGAGGATTTGGGG
>NW_009260492.1:96655-101392 GCF_000687185.1 Egretta garzetta
CCCACCTCAGCCCTGGCCAAGCGTATGTGGCATGGCTGGGAAAGCCCCTCCGAGCAGGACTCACCCTGTCTGCAACTTGCTCGTGCGCAGAATCCATCCTGTCACCAGGTTAGGAGAAAAGGGGGGGGCTGCGACCCTGAGCTGATGTTTGCGCCCACCAGTCCCTGCCTGATGCTGCGTGGTCCCTTGTGCGGTTCCCTCTGCCTAAAGTGTGGGTTTGTGACGATGGGAGTTATTTAATAGATCAATGTTTTATCTCTTTGCCTCAGGGTCTCCCTTTTCCCACCACCCCCTCTTATTAAAAATTCATTGTTTCTCCCAGATAATGTTGCTAGAGGGAGACAGGGAGAAATACAGGAGGTTCTTGGGAAGGAGAAGGGAAAATATTGACTAGGAAGAGAACAGAAGAAGCATTTGAGACAAACGTCGTCCTTCTCTCCCTCTGGCTGCCCTGGGTGCATGTGAGCCCAAGTGCTGCCCCGTCACATCGCGGGACCCCAATGCTCCCAGCGGACTCGAGGAGGTCGTGTGGGACCTGGGGTGAGCCGGGGTGGTGGGGACGGTCCTGCTCCTGCCTGGGGCCGAGGAACCCCTCGCTGCGGAGGTGGCAAAGCCCCCACCGTCTCCAGAGCCGGGCACCTGGGGACATCGTGGCTGTTTTCACGCAGCAAACACAGGCAGATGGAGGAGGGAAGAAACAACGATAACATGGATGCACCTGACCTCCAACTCATCTCCCGTCCTTGGCATCTCTGGAAAAGTCCCCCCAAGGCCTCGCTCGCTTTTCCTGCTGGTTTTGGATGCTGTTTTGGTCGAGGTGGATGAGAGGGTGCGTTTTCAGGCTGAAATAATTTATAGAGGGGCATTGATGGGCTGCACGCTGTGGGGCCAGCTCACCCGGCCCTGCGACACGAAGAGCTTTGGCTGTAACACAGCCATCAGGCAGCCAGGTCAACTGTAAAATAACCAAAGTCCAAGGAATGGCGGCGTGCCGCCCGAGGGGATGGCCATGGCTGGACCGAGTAGGGCCCAGGTGGGCTCAGGAAGGTGCTTTCCATCTTCCAAAGGCCCCATGAGCGTGGTCCTCATGATGCTCCTCACGGGTCAGTAAGCAGCAGAGGTTTGCAGAGTGCCATTCCGCAGCGCGAGCAGGGTAACTAAAGCGGCTCCGGGCGAGCGTCCCATCCAAACTCTATCAGCCGAGTCTCTGTGGTGAGTCTGGTTTAGGGATGCTGTAACACCTCACGTTAGGCGAGTGGGTTGGTTTGCCCTCGGGGGGAGCAGGAGTTACTGCACTCTGTGCTCTGAGCCCTGCCCTGGCTGCTGTTTCGGACCCAGTCCCGGCGGTGCAGCCAGAGGAGCAAACCACAAGGGTGCCGTTTTGGACCTGGTCCTGGCAGTGCAGCAAACCACGAGGGCGGTTGGTGCTTCTGACCTCTTTTTCCAGAGGGTCACCCGGTCTGACCTTCCCCGTGCTCGGGACAGCTGGCCACCAACCCCTCAATATTGCCAGAATGAGCTATTTTGTATTTTTCCATTTAAATCTCATTTGAAGGAAAGTCCATCTGGTTCCTTTTGCGCTGCCAGAGGAAAAAGGCTGCTCTCGGGTCAGCTTTCTACGGGGCATCTCCTGGCTGGAGGCCCCAGGGAGGTCGCGTGGCCAGGACCTCCATCTTTTCTCCTTTCCATCACCGAATCGAGGAGCACTGGAGCAGGTCCCCTGTAATTGAACACTAATTGGGGATGGAAAACACACAGGACCCTGCAATTGCAAACCAAAGATGAAGTGACGTGAGTGTGATCTAAATTGCGACCTTTTTCCATAAGCAGGAGTATTAACAGCTGCAAATGGAGAGAGGAAAAAAAAAAATCCTGCCTTTGTTAGTCCTCGTGCCCAAGGCTGATGTGGAGCTGGAGCCTTTGGTCCGCTCCCGGTGATGCTGGGCATCCCTCCTGCCATGCCCCGTGCCCCAGCGTCTCTTCCGTACCGGAGTTATTTTGGAGGCTGGACGCTTTCCATCACCCGTTCAGGGAGTGGCTTCTCTTCTTGCCTTCAAGGGGCACTTTTTTTGCATCAAGCACCAGCCCCTGGCTGGGGATATCCTTGTGGCAAAGCAACTCCCAGCCTAGGAAATGTCCCGGGACTGGGAGAGCGCCCACCACAGCACGTGGTCAGGTTAGGGTTCAGCACTGCTGCCTTTCCCCTGCCTTGCTCAGCCTCGTGCCAGCATCTGGATATTCAGGCCTGGGTTGCTTGTTGTGGCAGCTGGGGTTGTAACCGGATGGGTCATAGAATCACAGAATCGTTGGGGTTGGCAAAGCCCTTTAAGCTCCCCCAGCCCAACCGCTCCCCTACCACCCCCAAACCCTGGCCCTCAGCACCGCCTCTGCCCGGCTGTTAAATCCCCCCAGGGCTGGGGACTCGACCCCTCCCGTGGCCGGCCCCTCCCAGCCCCTGACAGCCCCAAGGGGAAGGAATTGTTCCCCATGGCCAACCTCACCCTGCCCTGGCACAACTTGAGGCCGGTGCCCCTCGTCCCATCGCCCCTTCCCTGGGAGCAGAGCCCGACCCCCCCGGCTCCCCCCTCCTCTCAGGCAGTTGTAGAGGGCAATAAGGGTTGGTGCGCTTGTCCTGGCTGCCAGGTTTTCTTTTTTTTCCCCATGAATTTGCCCTGAAGTTCTGGCTGGGTCACGGCTGCTGGTGGCCTGTGCCATGTTTGTGCCAGGACACGGGCAGAGCCGGCCCCGGAGCAGGGACCGCTCAATGCTGGGCTGGGCTCTGACAGTGCTGCTGGGGTCTGGCTGTGCTGTCTCCATCTCAGTGACTTCCTGCTTTCCCAGGACTTTTAAGAACCAGGTCTTTTTTTTCTTCCATTTCATTTTTTAACAGCTCTGTCCTGTCTCTCCATCCCTCTCCTTGGGGTCGTTTCTTGCTGTGGCCACTCCAGAGAAGCTGGGAGATGCCGTCTCCTTGCTCAGCTGCTGCTGTGGAGGGCTAGAGCTGAATTTTTCCACCTTCCCCAATGGTTTTCCAAATTTTCCCATTTACTTTTGCAGAAAGGTGCTCTTTGGGGGCACAGCGCTGAGAGCGAGCATTTCACTAAGGATTTCAAGGGAATGGCCTATGACACCCCCTCCACCATAACGTGTCGTGTTTATCATTCATATTTCCATAACTAAAGGTCAGCATGGCCAGCTCGGAAGTCTGATGTTAATTACACTAATGAGCAAAAGTCTGCGGCTCACTGATCTGAGCTCCGCTCTCCGGGATGTCAGGGCGGTGCGAGGCGGCTTGGCCGGACCCTGGGCACTGTTGGGTGTCCTGCGGCCGTGTGGGGGTGTTGAGAGGCTCCTAGGGTCCCAGTCTCCTGTGGGTTTTGGGGAGCTTGCAGGTATCTTGCAGGCTGGGATAAGCCATAGATCCGCTGCCGTGCCTGTCTGCGGGCTCTGGCTGGGAGAGTTGGTATGTACATCCCAAGGGATGCTCCTGCCCTTGACTTGGGGCATCCTGGGCTGGTCCTCTGGGGGTGCAAGCATCTCTGCTGATTTCACAGGACCCCTGGGTCCCGTTTGGCCTTTGGCTTTGCTGCCAAATTTCTTCTTCAAGAGGTTCCCATGCGCAGAACGTGCAGCAAGGCCTCCTCAATGGAGAGGCAGGTCCTGTGCGGTACCCAGGAAGAGCAGGCGCATCCCCCAGCCCCTCCATCAAATGGCTCTAGAAAAGGGTTGAAAGCACTGGAAGGGGCTGCCCAGGGAAGGGGTCGAGTCCCCAGCCCTGGGGGGATTTAACAGCCGGGCAGAGGTGGTGCTGAGGGCCAGGGTTTGGGGGTGGGATGGCAGGGGTAGGGGAGCGGTTGGGCTGGGGGAGCTTAAAGGGCTTTGCCAACCCAAACAATTCCATGATTCTATGAAAATACAAGTTTTAAGTCTATGTGCCTTAAAATACAAGGCACGGGGGCAAGTGGAACAAACACACGGAGGACCGGGGAGTTGTGCCGCTGCCGGCGACACGTGGGGCTGGAGGAAGTTTTAGGCCGTTTCACCCGTGTTCTGGTGGGCCCCATTTCACTAGGATTAAAATGTACTTGCGGACAAAAAAACCCAAAGTAACCTGAAACGGGGGTTGCTAAGTGACGCAGGAGCTGCCAAAACTGAAATGCCAAGACCATCAGCTAAGACCTTAATTGTTCCGAGGGCTGGGAGCGACGGGCTCGTGTAACCCGTGCGCAAGTTTGGTAAGCCAAGGCCAGGCGGTCTCTAAAGCGAGCTTAAATGCCACGTTCACACTGCGTAGGCAGGTCCGGAGGCAAAGCCGCTCCGTGCTTTGCTGCCCGCAGGGAAGGGGTCAGTAAGCATGGGGAGTGGAGCAGATTTTGGTTTACTGCAGTGTGGTTTCAGCAGGTTTGCAATAAATATATGGGCATGTCCAGCTTGCTGGAATTGGTATTAAATTTTGCTTTATCCATTCCCAGTAGCCGGAGCCGGGCCTTAGGAGTGGCAAGCTGGGTTGCTCTGTCGCAGTTGTACTTAACTTTGGATAGCGATGCCCCCAAGCATCACCTGCGGTGCCCCCCCCCCCCTGCCAAAACACGCACAGAGGTGGTGGAGCGTGCAAGGTCCTGCGTGCATCGCTGCGGTGCAAAGCAAAGTCGCTTCCCTCCTGGTTACCAGATCTCTTGGGCGTTAGAGGAAGCCCACCCGCTCTGCAGCTGCCAGCACCGTGTAGCTGAAGCAGGT
>NW_009260492.1:101705-103112 GCF_000687185.1 Egretta garzetta
GAGAGAGTCCAGAGGAGGGCAACAAGGATGATGAGGGGACTGGAGCATCTCCTCTACGAGGAAAGGCTGAGAGAGCTGGGCTTGTTCAGCCTGAAGAAGAGAAGGCTGAGAGGGGATCTCATCAACACCTACAAATATCTCAAGGGTGGGGGTCACGAGGATGGAGCCAGACTCTTCCCAGTGGTGCCCAGTGCCAGGACAAGGGACCATGGGCACAAACTGAAGCAGAAGAGGTTCCAGTTGAACGGGAGGAAGAACTTGTTGACTGTGAGGGTGCCCGAGCCCTGGCCCAGGCTGCCCAGGGGGGCTGTGGAGTCTCCTTCTCTGGAGATCTTCAACCCCCACCTGGATGCTGTCCTGTGCCCCCTGGGTGAGCCTGCTTGGGCAGGGGGGTTGGGATGGGTGAGCTCTGGAGGGCCCTGCCAACCCCGGCCATTCTGTGATGCTGCAGAGGCTGCGATCCCTTGAAGCACGTGCGCTGGATTGCACCACGTCGTAGTTGCTGGTGGTGCCACAAACGTCCCCCCGTGGGCACTGAGGGGGGGCTGAGGTGGGTCTGGGTTGTTCCCCCATAGCAGGGCTTGGCTGGGGTTACTCTCGCCTTTATTTTATGTGTTGGGTTTGAGTGGCTTCCACACACACGTGTGCATCATCTGCCCGTGCTGCAGGGTCCCGCGCAGGGACGTTCCCCAGCTGAGGAGATGCGATGGTGCCTGGGATCTCTGCTGGGCTTTTCCCGTCCTGCTGCCAGCCCCGGAGCGTTCCCTGTCCCTGTTGTCCCAGCCCTGCCAGGCTGCTGTGGTCTCGGGCCAACCCAGAGCAGTTGGTGCATCCCCTGGCTTCACCAGCAAACCCCAGCACATCCATGGGTGGAGGTTTCCTTGCTGTGGTTGCTAATGGGGGGGGATTTTTAGCACAGCTCCTTCGTCGTTGGCGTGCATCCCCGCCAGGGCACCGTGCAAGGTGTGAGTTGGATTTTGTGCATGTGCATCCCTGCAAAATGAGAGCCGGGGGGAGGATGGGGTGAAGGGCTGGGCAGGGAAGCAGGGTCCCCCGTCTGGCACCTGCACGGCTGAGCCTGAGCCCGTGGGTTTTAGGGGAATCCCTCTGTCTTTTGCTTTGGGGTAGCGATGCTTTCTTGGAGGAATTTTAGCTTTTCTGGAGTGCTGCGCGCTGTCAGTTCTCCGGGGACCCCAAAAGTGAGGTTTTGCCCCCCCACAAGCAACACCCGGATGGCACCGGGGCTTGCAGGAGCCCACGAGGAGGCTGCAGGGGACCCCAACCCTCCTGGGGCTGGCTCTCTGCTCCCCGGTGCCACCGGGATGTCCCCCCCAAGCACTAAGGGGGTGCAAGCTGTGTGCCACTGGGTCCCACTGCCGAGCCAGCTCCTCATTTCTCCACCATTCT
>NW_009260492.1:103185-110332 GCF_000687185.1 Egretta garzetta
GCTGCTCCGGCCCTTGGCAGCCCCGGGGGAGCTGGGCCGGGCAGGAACAGGGGGCAGAGGCAAGTTGGGGTCTGAGCGGGGTCTCGAGTGGAGGTCGGAGCAGTTGCCAAGCTGTACCAGCAGCAGCTCTGCGCGGGTGTAGCTGAACAGGTCCTGAGCCTGGGACCGTTGTGCTCTGTTAACCAAGAGGACCTGGATTTCCCCCCAAAAAGGAGCTATTTAAATTGCCTCTTTTTTTTTTTGGTTACAGGCAAATTAAACTTGGTCTACAGAACTCAAAATGCTTTAGCGAAAGAGTGGCAAATGATTTGCTTGCAAGTCGGTGTCCTGCATCCCTTGCACTGGCCATCGGGGCTGGGAGCACGTCCCTCAACCCCACAAAGTACCCGCAGGATGGAGGGTCCGGACAGCAGCACTTCTGCTTCCAAGTTTGGGTCCAGTCTCCCCAAATGAGAGGATTCCTGGAGAGCTGGCCGTGGGCACCCTCTGTGTGGGTGCCATCTCCTTCCTGAAAGCCCCACACGTGATTGCTGGGGAGCGTGGCTGCGTTTCCCCTCGCTCCACCCCAGAGCTGGCCGCGCTGGTGCTGGGCTCGGACGCTCCCCTGTTTGTAAGGGATCCTTCAGGGCACAAAGTGCTCTCTGATTTTGTGTGTGTGTGTGTATATGTGTGTGTATATATATATATATATATATATATATAAAATAAGGCAAGCTGCAATGGTCAGGTCAGACGTCAGGCTGGAGCAAGGCTAAAGGATGCTTCCCCTCACTGGGAGGTGCCTGTGTGCCATGTCCTTGGGCTTTCGGGGGCATTTATTTGGGATTTCTGTGCTGGACACTGTGGAATGGTGGTTTACAGTTGTTTCCTTATGTTGTTTTGTCCAGAAGAGCTGAGGCTGGCAGTGCCGGACACTTTGCCATGTAAATATCCCCGGTCTCGGATGCCACAGCAGACCCAGATGTCGGTGCAACCCCGGACCTGCAGAACGGTGAGCACTCCCGGGGCTCGAGTGGGGCAAGGGGGGGTCACATCATCACTTGTACCGGAGGGGTGGGGTTGTGCACTGGGATGCTTGAAATCCAGCTCATTTTTAGCTCATGGCCATCCCTGCTTGGTGGCATTAGCTCCCTCCTCATCCTCCTTTTGCAGTGTTGAGTGCTCAGTAGTGGCAAGCAGGAGCTTTATCCCACGTAATGGCTGAGATCTCCTGCCCACAACCCCAAAACCGAGCAAGAAGTAACTGGGGTGGGGATGCGATGCGAAGCTCGGGGGCGTTAAGCTCTGGCACTCACTGCGAGGTTGCCGGCAGACTCCAGCCTTGGTCACAGGGGGGCCCGGGCGCAACATCGGTTTGAAGAGCAGCGATTCGGGGTTCGGACGGGGATTTGGGATCCCACCAGCTCCATCCTGGGAGAGGGGCTCTGCAGGCTTTGCCCTTGCTCTGCTGTCGAGATGCCAGACAGGGAATTAAGTGATACAGCCCTGCCGTCCCCTTCCCCTCCTGCCATGGAGACTTCTGACTTTGGGGAGCCTCTTTGGGGCTGCGTATGGGAAAGGAGATGTTCCCCGGGTCCCACAGCCACAGCTGATGGCCCGAAGCTGTAGCTCTGGGGACCGATGCCAGCGTGTCTCGCTCCAAATGTCACCGCTCGCTGCAATCTCCAGCCTGGAGGAGATGTGGGGGCGGCACAGCTGGACCCCCCTGCGGCCCAGCCAGCCCCCTCCGAAACCTGAGCGGTGAGGCTGGGGGGGTTCTGCTCTCCGCAGGGCTCAGGCAGGGCTGGGACGAGTCGCCCGTCCCCCTCCCCTCTCGGGGACTTATTAAAGTCTGGGGTTTGGTCTCACCCCCGCCTGGCAGGACAAGGTATAGATTGCAATGTCAAGCATTATTTCACCCTCTGATGGCATTTTGCTTTTGTTGCTGGCTGCTCCCATGATCGTAATTGGGATGGCAATAAAATTTCCAATGCAGCAGCTGTAGACAGGTCTTAAGAAATGTATTCAGCCCCGGATTGATGCTGAGCGGAGCTGAAAGGTGGAGGGAAGGCTGCTCTCTGCATTCCCCTCGCCTGGGATTCCCACTCCGAGCAGGGTTTCCAGCAGCTCGGGGGCTCCATATCTGCACCTCTCGCCCCTCTGCGCCCGCAGGGGTTTGCTCACAGAGCTACGAGCTTCTTTTCCTGCAGAAAGCCAAGCAGTCCTGCTGGGACCGGGTTGTTTTCCACCCATGGCTGCCTCTCCCGCCCTGTCCTCGGAGCAGACATCTGTCTGTCAGTCTGGCCCATCAGTCTGTTCATCCTGCCCATGAGTCCAGCCGTCCGGTGGAATTAAAGCCTCCTGAATGATGCGTGGCCCTCCCAAATCATGCATCACCCTCCCAAGGTGCAGTGCCCATGGGCTGGCAGCAGCCTGCCCCATGGCTCCAGGCTCCTTCTCCAGAGGGAAACCGGGCTCTCCGGCATGCCGGGGACCCCTGCACCTCCTGCTGTGCGTGAGGGCACCCCCATAGGGCCAAACCCTCAGGAACAAGGTTCCTTCTGAGGGTCAAGTCTGGAAATGGCTGTCGTTTTATCCATGAGCCCCAGAGAGGTGGCTGGGACTGCCTTGACTTCATTTTGTGCAGCACCCAGCACCACGCTGGGTGCCACCGCAGTTGAGGTAAGGGATTAAGAGTGCGCTTTGCCGTCAAAGGTCCAGCGCTAGAGGCATCGATCACGCTGCGAGTTATGTGCCACCCCCCCGAGGGGCTCAGGCCAGCATCACCACGATGCTGAGCTTAACGAGCGACCTAATCTAACAAGGGCTGGCGCGGTGGACCAGGTGGACAAATGAGGTCATTTTATGGGGCCAAGCCTGCGGGGAGGCAGCTGGCACGCAGGCTGCTGCGAAGTCCTCGGCCGGCGGCGCCGGGAGGGCTCTGCCATCAGCTTTCTGAAAGGTGGCTAATTACAGTGTATGCTTTTCTGTTATGATTATTAATCATCCTGCTCCTGCACTTCATTTATTATGGAGCTGCCTGGGTTAGAGGAGCGGAGGCACTGGGTCCCTTCGTGTGACGAAGTGGCACGTTCTCCCCGCTGCTTACGACCCCCTTTGGGTGATGCATCTGCAGGACACGGGTGTTCCCAGCCTGGGGGGGACAGCGTGGGGTCTCCCTACCACCGGCCCCAGCGCAGCCCGTGCTCTGCCTGGGTGCATCCTGCTTGGCCGGGCTCCCGCGCGCTCCCGCCGTCCCCTTCCCCATGGCTCCAGCCGAGCGTGGCACGCTGGCTTTGGCACCCTCCTCTGCCAAGGTTTTCCTACTGGGGTGTTGCTCCCAGGCTGCGTTTCGGCAGCCCTGGTGCAGAAGGTAAGTGGGGAGCTCATAAAGCGGCCGCGCGCCCCGGGAGGCGGGGGGGGGGAAGCAGCTGCAGGAGAAGGAGCAAATTCCCCTCTCTCATTTAATGACCTTTATTTGTGTCTCCGTGGGGGCAGGAGCCATTGCCAGGAGCGGAGCCCTCTTTTCCGAGCCGTTCTGCTCGTAGCCAGGATGTGTGCGTGCCTGACTGTCACGTCTGCGCCAGCCAGGGCCGTTACGGGCTCGCATTTTGTAAATCTTTTGGCAACGGTGGGGCATGGGCTTTAACACTGCAAGATGCCAGGAGGATGTTTCCCAGGGGCTCAGGTTCCCCATCCCCACTCCCGGTGCTTGGCCGGGAAGGAACCTGAGCAGAGGCAAACCTTGGGTCCTGGGTTGGTTCAGCTGAGGCAGCTTTGGTTTGGGTGGGGAGCTTTGCAAAGCCCGGAGCCTCTGGGCTGTATCCTACCCTTAGGTGGGAGAGGAAGGTGGTTTTAACAGGGGGCAGGTCTCCTAGACCCAGGCTGCCTCTGAGCTCATTGCTGGGTCCTCTCCCAGCTGGGTGGGTGCTCAGGGACAGGGTTGCCACGGGGGTCTGGTGACAGACAGTGATGGCAAAACATGGGGGGGAAGTCCCGGGGACATGGGCTGTCAGCCTGCATTTGCCTTCCAGACCCTCAGCGTCCTGCCCGTGATGTTAACAGGCTTTTCTGCAAATGAGAACTTCTCACTGTGCAGCAGAAACTTGCTGGGAATCCTCAAAAAATACCCCCTGGTGCCCAAATGGGGACCAGTGCCTAAAGCCAAGCTCAGCTGAAGTGTTTCTGGCGGGTGCTAGTGGAACAGCTTGCTTGGAACAAGGTGTTTTGGGGCACAGTTGAAGACGGGGCGTCAAGCCCAACCTTAGTTCCCGTATGGTCCAGCAGGTACTGAAGTTGTTGAGATCCCGGTCAGGTTTGCTCTCAGCCAACTTTTCCCAGTAGCTGTTGAAATTCAGATCTGGCTGGAGGAAAAGGTGGTTTGGTCCAACTGCTTGGGTTGAAATAAGATTACGGCACCCACTTGCCCTGCTCCCCCTTCCCTCGTTTTAGAGGAGTTATTCACCTTGGTAGAGAAATAAAGATGCTCGTGGAATATTAAACACATCCCCAAAGCCCCTGTTGCTGATGAGTGGCTTCTGCGCCTCGTTCCCTCGTACATGCAGTGACCTTTTAGAAATGTTGTACGTTGTGGTCGTATCTAAATGTCTTCTCTCCTGGGAGCAGCTTGTGGAGATAGAGATTCAGACATGATGTCTATCAAGAAGAAAAGCAGATTGTGGCCAATCTGTGGCTGCCTGCGCAGTATTGCCTGGGCCACGTGCTCAAGAATCATAAGGTTGTCTCTAAAAATAAGCAGTGGCTTCTTTCAAGTTGTCTCCTTGGCATCTTTGCTCATTAGGGAATCCTTGTTTCTGGGTTTTCGCAGCATTTGCGAGGGCTGGGAGTTTCCATGTGGGAGGAAAGTGGAGAGTCCTGTGGTCGCGGCTGTTGAGGACTCAGGATGGGATCGCAGGGTGGGAAGGCGGCTCCATGAAGACGTCAGTCATGGCGTTTGCTGGGTGGAAAGGGCAAATCCTGCCTCCGCTGAAAGCTCACACAGTCTTGCTGCTCCAGCATCATCTCGGCTGGCCCCAAGACCCGGGGCTGTTGAGCAGGAGGAGACGCGTGAGATGCAGCAGCTGCCAGTCACCAAAATAACTCCCTTCTATAGAAGGTTTTCATGTTTGCCGAGCAGTGCCTTTAAGTCACGCTTCGGGATGTTTTCTGCGGTGGCCTGGCAGGAGCCTGTCCCTTTGCACAGACAGCTCTCCTTTTGTGCTTTCTTCTCCCATTTCTGCGAGTCGCCAGGAGAATCTGCTCCTGTTTGAGCAGGCTCAAGAGGGACACAGGGGTGACTGTTGGGAGCACAGCGGCCGCGGGTCCCAGTCCTGCTGCTGGGCTCTGCTGTTGGGTGCAGTCACTTGGCTGCCCACTGCCCTGGGGACCCCTGGCCACCAGGTCCTGCAGGCACAAGCCACCACGGTGGGGGGGGGGGGACACGCCCCGTACAGAGCCTGCCGGGTGCCCTCCAGCCGCCGGGGCCGCCTATCCAGCCGCTCGGTTCTCCCCTCCGCTCCTCCAGCCCTGCCCCAGCCCGGCTTTGCTGGAAAATGAACTGACCCAGAAAACCGCGCTCTGGCTGTGCTCAGAATGGCAGAGCCGGGAGAATTTGTTTCCCAGCCAGACTCTGATGGGATTAGGAATAACTCTCGGCTAGATAATTCTCCATTAGGGCCAGCAATTGATTTTCTTCCTTCACACCCCCAGCTCTCTCCTCCTCTCCCTGTTCCAGCCAGGTTATTCTCATGCTTGCTTTGCTAATTGCCTGATCCTCATCAGAGCGAGGCACAGGGACATCACTGGCCTCCTCTGACCCTTAGTTTATGCCTTAGCTCTGATTTAATCTCCTCCACTCCCCAGCATAAACTGAGTTGCTCCTGCTGCCCTAAGCAGAGGGAAAAACCTTCTCCTTTCACCCCTTCAGCTCCTCCCCGTCACCTCTGTCCTCCCAGTGTCCCCCCAGTCTTTACCGGGGCTTCTCCAAACTCAGTGTGGCCACAAACCCACTGGTTTTGCAGACTTGAGACAGGGCATAAAATAAAGCCATGGGAGCCACATTATTTTTGGGTGCTGGCATGAGAAACCCCAGCGACGCTGAGCGGCACAGGTCACCTTCAGTCCTCATTTCAGTGCCCCCAGAAAACGTCCCTGGTAACTGCGCTCTGCCGCGAGCAAAGCCACCCACAGCAGCAGCTGGAAAAACAGAGTTCAAATCCCTGACTTCACGTTTGGACATGGAAGTTTGCTGTGCCAGCTCTGAAAAATGCCTGAAAGTCCCCTGGAGACCCACATCAGCCCATGGGTGCCGCAGGTCGTAGAATGGTTGAATCATTGGGGTTGGCAAAGCCCTTTAAGCTCCCCCAGCCCAACCGCTCCCCTGCCATCCCACCCCCAAACCCTGGCCCTCAGCACCGCCTCTGCCCGGCTGTTAAATCCCCCCAGGGCTGGGGACTCGACCCCTTCCCTGGGCAGCCCCTCCCAGTGCCTGACAGCCCTTGCCGGGAAGGAATTCTTCCTGATGTCCAAAAGCAAGAGCTGAGCACCAAGCAGACTTCCCAGGGACCCTGTTTTTCCCCCTTTGCAGCCCAAAAACCTTATGGGAGGGTCTTCGTTTCGGCTAGTTGTTGCACGGCATAATTGAGTGTTTGGGGTTTTCTGGTAGGGAGGAAGGAGCCGACATCTGGATGGGCTTTGGCACAGGACTGGGGAGCTGGGCTCATTTTCTGGTCTTGAAGAGCTCTGTCCCGCAGCAGCTCTGGCTCTGGGATTCCCCTGAGACCTGGGCCAAGGCTCCCAGCCTGGCAATAGAGCTTGGGGCCAGGGCTCAGCCTGGCACCTGCCTGTGGGAGTTGGCGTCTGAATTCGGGGTGCCCATCCTCTGCTCCGAGCCCTTGCCAGCAGCTCCGGGTGATTCGAGTCCCAGACGAGCCATCGAGCCTGCTTGGTGCAGCCGTATTCCCATTCCTGGTAATCGAGATCTCGTCTAGTTGCTACCCCGGGACTGGGGAGCACACAGCTCGTGCTGACGGAGAGTCCGGCGCCCTCCCCTGAGCAGCCCTGGCGAGCTGTAAATGCCAGGGAAAATACCGCTCCGCTTTGGCAGGGGATGCTCGGCCCCTCCGTCCACCTCCCAAATCCAGCCCAAGCCCCAGCACAGGGGCTGCGC
>NW_009260492.1:110385-111061 GCF_000687185.1 Egretta garzetta
CGTTTGGCTGCCGGTGGGGTTTGGAGGAGCCCTCTCCTGCCTCGTGCCAAGTTTGGGACATATTAGCACGAGTCGCTGGCACTGCCGCCTCCCTGCTGCCTGTGCATCGGGGTGCTGATATTACTCCCCCGCCCCCCGCCATCGGTGCTTTAAGGATGAGCTTTTCCAAAATACCTGGGGGTTCCAGCATCGCTTTCTGCCCCGTTTGCTCCCTCCCTACCTGGGGGTCTCCACTCTGCCCTGGAAAAGTGGAGCAGCGTCGCTTATCCCAAGCACGTAACCTCCCCTGGGTGCTTCTGGCCTCCGCAGCCGGCGGTGGGGTTCCTGAAGGAGAAGGTTTCAGCAAGGACTATTTTGCATCCTGCAAGTCAACGGAAGAATAAAACAAGACGTTGCTTTGACGGAAGTATTTGTACTTGGGCGATGTCAAAAGAGGGGAACATAGAAACGTCAGCCTTGGCTTATTTTCTGGCCTTTGTTCAGAAAAGGGGAGAAACGGCGGCCAAGGAGCGATTGCTCTCGGAGGAGCTGACTGCGCCGAGCGTGCGCCACTGAAGCCAGAGCCATTCAAAGGGGCTGGAAGAGACCTTGCCACCTCCTTTTCTCTAAGAAGTGGGGGGGGAGGGAGCAAACCCCCCCCTGCAAGCCAGGTCGGCCAGCGGCTGAGCATCGGAGA
>NW_009260492.1:111262-112519 GCF_000687185.1 Egretta garzetta
GCCGCTGGAGGGGACAAAACGGGCTCGGTGGTGGCCACGCGTCCTGGTGGGGAGGGAGGGAAGGAGTGGGCTGCTCCCAAAAGTGGCCAAAGGTGGGCTGCTTCGCTCCCCCCCTGCCCTGCCACAGCCCTTCAGCCTCGGGCTTTCCTGGCTCCGTTCCCCAGCCCTGCATGCAGCAGGCGTGTTATTTTTAAAAATAAATTAAATGTGAAGAAGAGCCTCTATCTAGGCCTTCACGCAGAGTCTTAATTGGCCTCGCTCCCCAGGGACCAGGCGAGCCCCGGAGAGCACCGCATTATCGGAGTAATGAGCTATTAATAAACTGTGCAGCTTGGCTCGGCTCGGCTTGGCTCTGGGCTCGGCTCTGCCCAGGCCAGCTGGGGACCGTGGGGCCCTGGTTGTCACTGCAGGGGACACAGGGTCTCCACAGCTGGGGTGGCTTCTATGGGATGTCCTGGGGCCAGAGCTGGCCTCAGCCACCTCAGCTTCTTGCTCTGGAGCTTGCATCTGCCTGGGTTTGCTGGGACGGGGGTCATCCAGCACCCCTTAATCCCCGCCTATGGGGTTTGCTGGGACGGGGTCATCCAGCACCCCTTAATCCCCGCCTATGGGGTTTGCTGGGACGGGGTCATCCAGCACCCCTTAATCCCCGCCTATGGGGTTTGCTGGGACGGGGTCATCCAGCACCCCTTAATCCCCGCCTATGGGGTTTGCTGGGACGGGGTCATCCAGCACCCCTTAATCCCCGCCTATGGGGTTTGCTGGGACGGGGTCATCCAGCACCCCTTAATCCCCGCCTATGGGGTTTGCTGGGACGGGGTCATCCAGCACCCCTTAATCCCCGCCTATGGGGTTTGCTGGGACGGGGTCATCCAGCACCCCTTAATCCCCGCCTATGGGGTTTGCTGGGACGGGGTCATCCAGCACCCCTTAATCCCCGCCTATGGGGTTTGCTGAGGGCATCGGGGCTGTGCCCAGCTCCACCAGGGTACCCATGGGTGGGGGCTGTGGGGCAGCCGATGCTCTGCTTCATCTGTGGAGTGGGAAGGAGAGCCCGGGGCTGCGGCTCCTGCTCCCCGGCTGCCGGGTAAAACAACACCAGCAGGTTCGTACCTTGGCTTAGGGGATCAGGTGGCCGAAGTAGTAACCAAAAGTGGAGTTTGGTTACCCCGGGCTCATTCATAATGAACACGGCAGGGAGCTGGCGTGGGCCCGGGCTGCCTCGGCACGGCAGCCTTGCGCAGGGAAGGGGAAGGG
>NW_009260492.1:112837-113577 GCF_000687185.1 Egretta garzetta
GGGCTGGGACCCTTGGCAGGGGCAGAAGTGGGGTCTCTGGTCCCAACTGTCCCCAGCAAGGGTGGCCAATGCTGCATCCCGCCTGGCTTAATCCCCTCCCGGAGGCTGTGTGAAAAATGATAATGCTTCCCTCTCGGTTTGATTCGTTGGGAGAAAAAGGGAAATGTGGCAAAATTAAGACACGCACACACACACAAAAAAAAAAAGTCTGTAGAAGATAATCTCCTGCAGCTCTTAAATTGCATCGAGCGATGGGTTTATTGCCAGAGAATTGCTCAGCTTGGGTAACAGGATCAGGCCAGGAAATTATCCATGGAGATTGCATCCTTCCCCACGATGTGGGCGCAGAGAGGGTCAGGAGCCCCCCCCGAGGCCTTTCCCACCCCCTGCCAGCCCCCCGGGGACAGGAGGGAGGGTGACACCGGCCTTTGGTGTCCTTCGTCAGCACGGTGGCCCTGTGGTGCAGGAGATGCTGGGCAGAGGCGCTGGGATGGGCCAGCTCCTGCGGTCCCTGCTCCATCAGCGTCCACTTCCCAGGGGGGATCTGGGGTCCCCATCGCTCATCCTGGTGGTGCTGACCCCGGGGCCGGGCTGCTCTGAGTCAAACGCTCTGGGGGTGCAAAGAAGGACGGGGAAGGGGCCGACAGGGAACGGGAGCACAGGAAAACCTTCCGGCTCCTTCAGTCCTGTCCGAGGGACAGAGCCAGCCAGGGCTCGGGGGGCAGCCAGGGGAGGCCAGG
>NW_009260492.1:113915-116147 GCF_000687185.1 Egretta garzetta
GCCCGGGGTGCTCTCTCCTCCGTGGTGGCCCTTAGCAAAGGAGCAGGGATGGGGTGGGAACGTGGTGGCTCGTCCTCTCCCCACGGCGAGCCTGCCCCAGCAGCTCCCACCATCCTGGTGATAGGCAGCAGCTCCTCCTTTCTCCCTCCATCACCCCCCAAATGAAGCCCCAGCCGCCTTCAGTCTGGCCTTTGAAGGTTTGGGGCGGTGAGGACGTGCAGCGGCACCACCATGGGCTTGAGCAGCCACAGACATCATGTCCTGCTGGCCCATCCCGTCCCCCCTCCCCACGCCCTGCTGGGCTCCGACGGACACTTTTGGGGTCCCCACCAGGCCCAGAGGGACAGAAGGGAGTGTGCACGGGGCGCTTGGGCCAAAAAAAACCCTGGGCGAGGTCCAGCGCTCCCCAGAGCCACGGCTTGGGCTTCCCCAAAGGCAGAAGGGAAGAAAGCTCCCCCTTGGGTGGGGTACGCCAGTTTGTCCCCATGCTGTGGGGGGTGATGGGACATGGCCCCCCATGCTGGAGAGGGGTCGGTGCCCTCTGCCCCTTCAAGCCATCGGTCTGGCCGTGCTGGGCTATTAAAAATTTGGGAAACGGCAAAGGCAGGGGGCTGAGTCCATGTGAATGGTGATGTCCCACGGGCAGGCAGGGTTTGCCATGCGGAGCAGGGCTGGGGTGGCAAGGGCAGCCAGGGCACAGATAAATGCTGCCAATAGGGAGCCAGCGGGGAGAGGGATGCTCCTGCCCGTGAGGTGCAGCGGCCAGAAGACACCTGGGAAGGCACAAAGCAAATAAATCCTGGCAGCGAGGAGGTGGAGGACTGGGAGGTGGAAGAGGAGGAGGAGGAGACGTGGGGAGCATCTCCCCGTGGAGGCTGGTGTGCCAGGTTGGTGCCCCTGCGCTGCTTTGGTGGGCGCCCTGCTGCGGTGCTGGCTGGGATCATAGAATCCTAGAATCGCTTTGGTTGGAAAAGCCCTTTGAGATCATCGAGTCCAACCTTTAATCTAACCCTGCCATCCCACCAGAGCAGACGCCGACCCCCCCTCACTACAGCCTCCATCAGGCAGTTGTAGAGGGTGATCAGGGCTCCCCTCAGCCTCCTCTGCTCCAGACTAAAGATCATAGAATCATCAAATTGTTTAGATTGGAAAAGCCCTTTAAGATCATCAAGTCCAACCGTTCCCCTAACCCTGCCATCCCACCACTAAACCATGTCCCTAATGTGATGCTCTGCCCTGGCTCTCGCCCCCACGCTACTTTGGGGACCTGGGGTGAGGACCCAGCCCCAGGAGATGTTGAACCGCTTCAGGTCACATCAGTTGGCTAATTTGGGATATTTTCTTCTCTTTGGGCCTTTCACCCCCCAATGCAGGGCTGAGACCTGCCCGCTCGCTGCACCTCTGCAGGGGTGGCTGGAGGCACTGGCGCTGCTCTCAGTACCCCCCCCAAATTGCCCGCGGTCCCTGGCCGGCCCCAAAAATACCCCACAGGGCCCTGACCGAGCAGCTCTGCCACATAATTAGGTTAATGACAGCGCTTCGTTATGGAAAGACAGCTGACGAGTTGGCACGGGTGCTGGGAGCCGTGTTTCCAGGCGTGGGGGCCGCCCGGCAGATTTGGGGCACAGAAGGGGAGAGGGAGCAGGGAAGGGGAAGCAGAGGAAAGGGAAAGCGGCAGCAAAGGGCTAATCCCTGGAAAGGAGGGCAGCCGGGGCGCCGCGCCGCGCGGGGTTGGCGTTAATACCTCACCCGCGAAGATTGTGCCCGCAGCCGCCGTAATCTCCGCTCCGAGAGGGCGACGCTGGGGATGGGAGGGCTGGTCCCTACGTGTGGCGCCGAGTGTCTCCTGTCCTCCAGGACCTCACCGAGCCTGGGGCTTGGGAAGGATTCGTGCCAGCGGATGAGACCTTGCTGCAGCCGCACGGAGAGCAGAGGGGATGTGGCATCCCCACCTGCGTCACGAGTTTGCAAGGCCTCTGGCTGGATCTCTTTGCTCCTGCGCTGCCCTGGGGGTCTGTGTCCCCCGTTATCCGGGGGGTGCTGGTGCTCACAGTCTCCTACGTGTGCACCATCAGTGGCACAGAGTGGGGGGGGGCCGGGGGGGGGGGGGGGGGGGGGGCGGGCAGCACCCTGGGGGAGGCCAGTTTGCAGCCCACCCACCCCATTTTTCGGTTTCTTTCCACCCCCCCCAGACGAAAGCGATGCTCGCCGGAAAGCAGGCCTCCCTGCCAA
>NW_009260492.1:116382-124869 GCF_000687185.1 Egretta garzetta
GGAGGGTCTTCTGGGGGGGGGCTGGGACCTTATCAGGGCCGTGGGCCGTGGTTTGGGGAGCATTTATCAGTCTCGACCCACAGATGGGTGACCTGGGGCTGGGTAGGACTTTGTAAGGCTCTCCCGGGCTCGCTGCTGACTCCGCGTCTCTCTCCCTTCCAGGCGCATGGGAGAATGGTAGTGAGCCCATAAGACCATGCTCTACACAATGACATGTTGGCTCCTGGTCCTGGTCCTCCACCTGGTCCTCCCGAGCCCCCCGCGGGTGGCAGCCTGCCCGGCCCGCTGCGAGTGCGCCCCGCAGATCAAGTCGGTGGTGTGTCACCGCAAGCGGCTCACCTCCATCCCCGAGGGCATCCCCACCGAGACCAAGATCCTGGAGCTCAACAAGAACCGCATCCGCTGCCTGAACCCGGGGGACCTCTCCCCATACCCGCTGCTGGAGGAGCTGGATTTCAGCGAGAACATCATCTCCAATGTGGAGCCGGGCGCCTTCAGCAACCTCTTCAACCTGCAGACCTTGCGGCTGCGGGGGAACCAGCTCAAGCTCATCCCCCCAGGGGTCTTCACCAAGCTGACCAACCTCACCCTCCTGGACATCAGTGAGAACAAACTTGTCATCCTGCTGGACTACATGTTCCAGGACCTGCGAAACCTGAAGAGCCTGGAGGTAGGCGATAACGACTTGGTGTACATCTCCCAGCGGGCCTTCTCGGGGCTGCTTGGCCTGGAGCAGCTGACCATCGAGAAGTGCAACCTGACCTCCATCTCGGCCGAGTCGCTCTCCTACCTCCAGCTCCTGGAGGTGCTGCGGCTCCGGCATCTCAGCATCTCCGCACTGGAGGACCAAAACTTCAAGAAGCTCTACAACCTCCTGCAGCTGGAGATCGACAACTGGCCGCTGCTGGAAGACGTCTCCCCCACCAGCTTCCAGGGCCTGAACCTCACCTCACTCTCCATCACCTACACCAACATCACAGCCGTGCCCGCCGCTGCCTTGAGGAACCTGGTGTACCTCCGGTACCTGAACCTGTCCTACAACCCCATTAGCACTGTGCTGAAGGGCTCCTTTAAAGACCTCATCCGGCTCCAGGAGCTCCACATCGTGGGTGCTCTCTTGGTGTCCGTGGAGCCGCAGGCTTTCTCCGGCCTGAGACAAATCCGGCTGCTCAACCTCTCCAGCAACTTTCTCTCCACGCTGGAGGAGAGCACCTTCCACTCCGTCAACACACTGGAGACTCTGCGGGTGGACAGGAACCCCCTGGCCTGCGACTGCCGCCTCCTCTGGATCCTGCAGCGACGGAAGACGCTTAACTTTGACGGGCAGCAGCCCATGTGCTCCTCACCGCCCGAAATCCAGGGCAATGCCCTGCGCGACTTCCCGGACTCCATCCTCTTCGAGTACTTCACCTGCCAGAAGCCCAAGATAAGGGATCGGAAGCTGCAGCACGTGACGGCCCGGGAAGGACAGTCCGTGTCCTTCCTTTGCCGGGCGGACGGGGAGCCGGACCCCTCCATTGCCTGGGTGTCCCCCCAGCACCGCATGATCACCACCCGCAGCACGGGGCGGGCGACTGTGCTGCCCGGGGGCACCCTGGAGATCCGTTTTGCCCAGGTGCAGGACAGCGGCACCTACATCTGCATCGCCAGCAACGCGGGGGGCAACGACACCTACTTCGCCACCCTGACGGTCAAGGGGCGGCCAGCTGATGGCTCCCATTATGCCAACCGAACTTTGTACCTCAGCGAGTTCAACGACACCTCCCACAACGACACGCAAGTCTTCTTGAAGTTTACGTTGGACCTCAAGACCATCCTGGTCTCCACGGCCATGGGCTGCATCACCTTCCTCGGCGTGGTGCTCTTCTGCTTCCTCCTCCTCTTCGTCTGGAGCCGGGGCCGGGGGCAGCACAAGAATAACTTCTCAGTGGAGTACTCCTTCCGCAAGGTGGACGGTCCCACCACCACCACTGGCCAAGGAGGAGCCAGGAAGTTCAACATGAAGATGATCTGAGCCTCTCCCAGAGGAGAACCGTTGTCTGCTGCCTGGCCCTGGGCATGGCCGTGGCGGGACAGGGCCAGGGCAGGGGGGTGGGAGCACTGGCGACGTCCCGGGGCTGGCGGTGGGATCTCCCCATGTTGGGACGTGGCCGGAGACACGCTGGAGGTGCCACAGGGTCGGAACCGCATGGACCTCAGGGTCGGGGAGCAATGACCCCAGCTGTCCCAGCCCTGCGGCGAGCCCTTGGGGTGCAATGGCTCAGGGGCCACCCTGGCTCCAGAGGCTCCCAATGTAGCCGACATTTTTGCTACCAACTATGCATTTCTCTAGCCAAGAGATCAGCAGCATTTGGGCCTGGGAAAAAAAAAAACTCCTGCCTTTTTTTTCCCCTTTCCCTTTTTTTTTAAGAGACTCTCCAGAAATCTTTCCTGGTGGTTGTTTATGGTTCTTCTCTTTCTTCTTGTTGGGGTTTTTTGGGGTTTTTTTTGGTCCAAGGATTTTTTCTTTTTTTTTAAAAATGAATTTCCAAGAGAAAAGTCTTCCGGGGCGATGCGGGACTTGGGGCACTGGGGGAGGTTGTGCTGAGATGGGGGTCTCCCCCAGCCCCTCAGCAAAGCCGGACCCCCCGAGGCACAGCCGTGCCTTGAGAGCTTCCCATCGGTGGATTTAAGACACGGCATCTGCAAACGCTGGTGCCTGGGGATGCTCCTGCTCAAGCAATAATAACCCTCCCAAGGCTGGGCTCGGAGGAGGTGTCAGCAAGGAAAAAAGGGGAAAAAAAAAAAGGCAAAATGAGGCCAAGGTAATTAAATCAGGAGGAGCAGCCCCAGGGTGATGCAAGGCCCCATCTTTGCATCCACCCAGGCCACCAGGGCAGCAGCAGGGGTGAAGGGGGGGGGGGCGCATTTGTAGGGGTGAAAAAGGCACTTTGGGGTCCTTTTTCTTTGTCTTGCAAAGTCGAGGTCTGTGGGAGAGCAGGAGCTGGCTCGCCCTGTGCGGGGAGGCCGTACAGCCCAGGAACGAAGAGGAGAGAAAGGCTTGGGACAAGCAGCTCGGGAAGCAACGGCAAAAGCAAACGTGGGGAGATGATCCCGGCTGACACCTCCATCACGTTTGCCCGGATCCTGCACCCTCTGGTGCTGGGGACCACGGGTTGGTGTTGAGGGCTCCACTCCCTGCTGCTGTGGGGACGGTCCCCAAGCTTCCCTTCCCACCCCTGCCCAGGGCACCGCTGGGTTCGGCTCGGGGCGTAGGGGTTTGGGTGGGAGAAGGCGCAGAGCTGACCCAGCTGGAAGGGAAGAGCCTGAATGGGACCTAGATGGGCCAGAGAGCCCATAGCTTCCTCCTCCTCCTCCTCCTCCTCCTCCTCCTCCTCCCGCCGTGTGCACCCGGGGGTTCCCACCTCTGTCCCCATTCCTGTGGGCAAGTTCCCCCAGCTGGATGTCCCCTCTCCAGCCGATGGCAGTCGGGCTGGGCACGCTCGCTTCAGAAGCTGGAGGCAGGAGCTCCCGAGGGGTCAGGGCTGTAGACCCCCCCTGAGCTTCACTGCATGGGGCACAAGTGAGAACGGCTGCTCGGGTCGTCCCCTGCACCCCGTCCCACTGCCCCCCTCCTGCTCTCGCACCCATGGGTGTCAGGTGGGTGCTCCTCAGCCCTGCACCCCATCCCACTGCCCCCATCCTGCTCTCACACCCATGGGCATCGGGTGCTCCTCAGCCCCTGGCTGAGCCCCAGTGGGGAGAGGGACAAAGGAGGCGGCGGGCTCAGCACCCAGCCCTCCTCCCCTGGGTGCTCCCTGGGCTGCAGCTGGTCACGGCCAGGATCCGGCCCCTGATCTGGGGGTGGGGGGTGCTGCCCATCTCTCCCCATCCATCCCTGGCCACGGGCTCGGCCCCTTCGCATGCCTGGTGCCCCCTCGCTCCCTGAGCCGTGCATGCCGTGTCGTACCATGGGTCCTACCGGCGTCGCCCGCACGCCCTTGTTCAGTGTATGGGTGTTTTTTTTTTTTACTGGGGGGTGGGGAGGGGGTCAGGCACGGACCCTTGCAGCCGGGAGCAAAGGCAGGTTTGGGCAGCACAGCCCTGGCACGGTTTTGTATGTAACGAGCATGTGAAATGTATTTGCGGGGGAAAAGAAACAAACAAACAAAAAAAAAAAAAAAAAAGGGACTTCTGTGACTCATTTGGTTTTGTTGCCCCTTTAGTTCTCTGTGCGGCTCAGAGGAGAGAAGCCAAAGTCAACAGAGAAAGCCTGAGCAGGGCCGAGTGGAGCCAGCGCCCAGAAAGGGCGGTCGGAGCCGCTTGCACCATGTGCAGGATTCGTGCCTAGGGGCTCTCCAGACCTGCTCCAGCCCGGTGCCAGCCTGAAGGCGTCCCGGGCTTCAGGCAGATGTTAAACCCCCAGAGCTCAGTTTAGGATGATCCTTCATCCCAGAAAACCAGCAGAAAAAACCCAGACTGGGAGAACAGGGAAGGCTGGAGGTTGGGTGAAGCTGAAAGACCAGCACCCCGGGGTGTCCCTCGCCACAGGCAAGGACCCTTTAGATGCCAAAGAGCAGGGTCCAGCCAGTGGTTTAATGACGTTTGACCAACCTTGTTTAGAAATTAGATTCATCCGCATGTGCCAAACGAACTGGAAGCAAATCTCCCAGGTTTAAAGCAGCGATGGCTGGAAACTGGGCAGCAGCGCCCGGCTGGGCTGGGGGCTTGCAGCCCATCACCACCCTGCAAGCCCCTTAATAAACGACGCTAAACCAACACTCAGAGGGTACAAAAGTCTGTCTTAATAACTAATAAATGATTAATGCGCATGTGTTAGCAAACTGCCACTGCTATTAATCTATTATTAATTATTAATAGAGTGTTTATAAGTATGCCCTTAAGCTGAAGGGTGCAAAGGCAGCACCTCACCTCCTGCTTGTGGGAAAATTCGGGGGCGGGACGAAGAGGTGTTGGAGAAGAGGTGTTAACAGGAGTCGCATACACACAGGGGGGTGTGCACATGGATGTACACACGCGGCCAAACCTCTCCCATGAGCCTGGAAATCCAGGCACTGGGGGTCTGCGCTGCAGCTCGCTGGCTGGGGAAACTGAGGCACGGAGGGGCACTGCAGTAGGGCCAAGGGGCAGGAGCCAGTGGTGCTGGGGTGGGGTGTCCCCTCTTGAAGTGACCCTCTCGGTCCTCATCCATCAGCCCCAGGGGACACCCTACCCCATGCGAGGCCATCCCTGCCCTTGGTCGAGCTGCCATCACCCACAAGGCGCTCGGCCACCCTGGTGTCCCCTTGCCCAGCTGGCTGGGGACCATCTGCCCCTGTGTCCCCAGCAAAGGGGCTGCTTCACCTCCCCAAAACCCCCATTTGCTTCCTTCCAGGCTCAGCGGCTGGCCTGCCCCCATGCCAGCCCCCAGTCCCAGCCTTCCCAGCATGGGGAGTGGTAACCTGCAGGGTGGTGGAAGCAAAGCAACGCCTCCATCTGCTGGAGAAAAGGGCCCTGGACCAGTTCCTGGCCTCTGCACCCCCAAATTCCACACCCCACTGCTCCACAGGGACCCGGGGAGGCTCCTGGCACCTGAAGGATGGTGGCCCCAGTTGCAAAATAACCCGGGTGCTGCCGGTGCAGCACCCACGGCTGAGGCAAGAGCTCTCATGGGCATGGAAGGGGAAATTGGGTTTTTTTTCCTCTCATTTCCTGCATGAAAAAAATATTGCATGGCAGAAGAGCACCCAGGAGGTTAAGGGTTGGGGCTACAGTTTGGCCTGGGTGCACCATGGCCCTGGGGACACCCGTGGGAGCCAGAGCTGAGCCCACCCGCTCCTTCGGCAGCTTTTGGGGGATGAGAGTTGCTGGGACCGACGATGCTGAGAATCCAGTTCAGGTGGTTTCGGTGCCGCTGTGGCCAGCCCGTGTGCCACGGTACCGCCCCGTGCTGAGCCAAGAGTCCCCACAGCAGTGACATATTGAGAATAAAGACCAAAAAAACCCACCAAAAAAATAAAGACAATTAGAAAAATACAATTTTCCAGTGGGTGCATTTAAAGATCCTATCTCCCGCTGGGAAGAGAAACCAATTTCCTTACAAATTACAAAGACTTTGGCTAAGTAAAACTTCCCCGCGGTCCCCAAATCCCACCCCTGCGTGGGACGGGGGGGCAAGGGCTCAGCACCCCCTGGACCCTGCAATTGCGTCCGTGCCCTGCGGCTGCTTTATCAGCCCAGGACAGGCAGAGGAACCCACCGATGGATTTGGGGGTGCCCCGGCGCATGGACGAGCAAAATCAGTGTTTGCTTACTGATCCTGCAGGGTTTGGCAATATAAAATCAGAGTCTTTTTGAAGGGCTCGGGTTGGGTTTAAACCTTAATGCAATAAGAGGCATCAGGAAATTTGCAGCTAATCCTTCTGCAAAAGGCAATTCCCGCCTGCCCCGCTCGTGCCACCTCTCTCCAGTTTGGTAGTGTCACACTCATTGCATTAATCCTGGAATTTTATTCCCAACGGTCTCTGGTTTATCTTGAAGGTACCATTAATCATGAGGGAAAAATATTGATGCTTCTAATGGATTTACTGTTGCTTAAAACAGTTTGTTGAACAGTCATTAACATAAATCACTCCCAGGAGCGAGGGAACGACCCTGGTGCTGAACGACAGCAATAGGCCCAGGATCCCACTGAATCGTAAATGCTCCATTTATATTCTTTATTTATTTTAACAGCATTTTAGCCCTAGACGAGATGTCGAGGGAGCAACACAAAGCCAAGCCTTGCTGCTGGGCAGGGATGGGCTGCAGCCCCAGCAGCAAAGCAGGCAGCAGCGTGGGAAGGACCACGCCATCTCCCAAAGTCTTGCACATTCTCACCGAGCTGGTGCCGGCTTCAAACATGACCCAGCCCCAAGCCACATCTTTATCAGCTCTAGCATACGGCCCCGGCACCGCAGAAATGGCTCTCGGCAAGCGCCGCGGGCAAACGGACACGAAGCTACCGGCTGGCTTGGTGTTGGATGGGAAACGGGGATTGCAAAATTCGCAGCCAAGGTGGGTGGTCTCCCCACAAGCGGCGGCTTCAGGGTCACGGGCACCCGCTGAGCCCCAAACTGCCCGGGAGAAATCCCTGAAGATGCCTTCCTGCAGCTCTCGGCAGAGGGGCTCACCCACCCACCCACCCAGGCCATTAGTTAGTTGCTAATTAGTTCCAAGACTGAATAGAAGGGAGGAGATATTAAAATATTTCAGGGGTTAGAGTATCAAAAAAGCAACTTCAGCCTAGAGGGGACGGCCACCAATGGGGGGGACGATATTATTTTTTCCCCAGCAACTGAGTCACGTTGCTTCATGCTCTCTCAGCGCCTGCAACGGGGGGAAAAAAAAAAAAGAAAGGGAGGGAAAACAAGAAAAAAAAAAGTGTTTTCTAACAACTGGGCTCCTCTTGTGCAATGGCTGCAGGAAACCCCAGCAAAAAACATTGAAGAAAACAAAAAAAATTCCACCTCACTCATCTAAAGTAACACAACCTGGAGAGCAGGGGGTGAATTATGTGGTTTGGGACGTTTTACCGCGGAAATCCCCCCCCCCTTCAGCACAGCTCGCACCCAGAAAGCAGCCTGCAAGGAGGAGTGCGAAGCCTCCCCGAGCGGCTTTGGAGGGGGGGGGGGACGCAAACCCATTGCAACCGGTTGCTGCGAAGGTGGTGCAATTACTGCAGCCGCAGCGGGAGCCTCCCCAGGCAGCGTGCGGCCCCGGAGCAGCGCTGGGGGCTGCTGGGGGAGCGAGGCCAAGCCTCCGGCTTCCTTTTGACTCGTAAGAAGAAGGTTTTGAAATAACATCCTCCTGTGAGCGGGATTGCAGCGAGTTGTGCAAGGCAGTGCCATGGCCGGTGCTGGGAGAGCCTGGGACAGGGAGCAGGAGCCGCCGTCGAGCCAGGGGATGGAGTTGGAGCCGCCCAGGCCCCCACCGCTGCCAGGGAAAACTCAGAGGTAACAAACTGCTCGGCAAAGGGTGGCCCAAAAAGGAGCTTCCCAGCAACACCCCAGCACGGCTGCTTCAGCCCGATGCTCCGCACCGCGGCAAGAGGCAGGGCAACCATCCATGGTTCCCCGGGGGGGGGTAACAGGGGCTGAGCTGGGCCAAAGAGGGGCAAAGCCTGAAGTTGCACAGCAAGTGATGTCCTCAGCAGAAACCAGTTTTTAAAAAGAAAGCCACCGCGGTTTCGGTACCGCTTGCGGTGGCAGGGTCAGAGCTGCAGGTTTGCACCGAGCCTGGCCAGGACAGGGAAATGAAACCCCAGCCGGGGCTCTGGACGGCTCCTTCCCGCTGCGCTCCTCCTTCCAGGCTCTCTGCTTTTCCCTCCCTACGCACAGACCCCCCTGTCCTGTCCCCCCCAGACCCAGGCTGGGGGTGTTGAAGGCTTTTCCTGCTCTCGCTCCACACCTCTCCATGGTGGCCTCCTTGCAGCCACCCAGCAGGGACCGCAGGGCAGACATGAGCCCG
>NW_009260492.1:124966-129397 GCF_000687185.1 Egretta garzetta
CCCATACAGGTGTGAACCAGTGCACGTGAAGCCCCCAAGGCAGCCCCCACCCCTCGGGAGCACCCCCAGGACCTCCCCAGTGCAGGAGCTGGAGTCACTGGGCCACCAAACTCCCTGTGTTTTGCCCCAAAACCACACAGCCAGGGCTCCCCAGGCCACCACTTCCCTTTTCTTATTTTTCCCCTGAAGTGGCACCAAAAGGAGTCGGAAACCCCCCGGGGGGGGTGAGTGCTGACTCCCGGTTCCGTGCAGGGGCGTCGTGCAGGCGCGGGGCAGCGTGTACACCCGCAGCGGCAGCCTGGACCTGGGCGCCCCCGGACCACCTGCCCCCATGCTGGCCACCCCGGGGGGCTGCTCTCCTCGCCCCCCCGACTCAGCCCTCATCTACAGCAACGTGGGTGAGTGACGCCCCCAACCCCGCTGCCCTCCTGCCTGCCGAGGTGCCAGCTCAGATGGGGGGGATGAACCCCGCTGCTGTCCCCGTCCTCCTCCTGCAGCACCCGGTTGTCACCCCTCTGGCTGGCATTGGGCATCGCTTTGGGGCTGGAAATATGCAGTGGGGCAAATAACAACGAGCTTGTATCCCCCATATGGCTTCATCTCCCACTTTCTTCCCTCCCCCCCTGCCCCCCCGGGGAAGTCTGAGCCCTGCCGTATCTGCTCCTCCCTCCCCAGGAGAGCTGCGAGCCCACCTCGTCCCCCGCAAGGCTAGCCGAGGGGAAGGAGCCGGGAGACCCCCCTCTCAGTCTGACCAGGACCCCCTGCCTCCCCCATTGCCAAAAAAGCAGCTCCAGCGAGCGGAGTCCTTCCCAGAGCAGGGACTATTCCGGCACGGTCAGGACAACCCCACACCATGGGCTGGCAGCATCCTCTACACCATCCCACCACCCCATCCGCGGCATGAGGAGGGAGCTCCCAGCTCCATCCCCCCATGGGACAGACCCTCCTGGGGATCCAAGAAGCCCCTGACCAAATCCCAAAGCCTGGGGGAACCGGTGGCCTGGAGCAACCCGCAAAAAGTCCCATCACCCAGCCCAGCGGAGCTGACGTTCAGGACGGTGGACGGGGAGCTGGGGCAGCTCCTGCAGCCCCTGGAGAGCCTGGATGGGGTGGGCAGGGTGGTCTTGGGGTGCCAGGCAGCTAGCATCCTGGACCGGGCGCCGTGCTGCGAAAGCGGGGACGCTTGGTATTTCCGGGTGGGCTTCACTTTTGAGCAAACCCAGCTGGTGCTTGCAGCCAAGGTAAGCAGGGAATTTGGGGGCGGCGAGGGGAACACTCAGGGGCTCCCGGGGCATGGGGAGGCTGCGGAGCTGCAGGCAAGCGTGAACGGGGAGCGTTGGCACTGACCCCTGTCAGGCAGGCAGTTCCGCTTTCCACACCTACTTCTGCATTTGCTAAATGAGACGGTGCTGTTGGCGTGGGCCGGGGAGGCGAGGGCAAGAGCTGCCATGGGTGCAAAGGACATGTCAAGGAGAAAAGCACCGCTGAGGGAGATGCCCTGGCAAGTGGTCTTGAGGGGCCAGTAGCCACAAAGTAGAGGCTGGAGCAGAGCTGGCTCCTCAGGCAGTGCAGGATGAGACCCATCAAGGCAGCTTTGCAACTCACCTGGGGGTTACACCCCCTCCCCATTCCCATTTCTTGCTCAAAGTTGCACCAGTGGGTTCCAAGGGTGCAGGAGGAGCCCAGCACCATGCGTGGGTCGCACCAGGGCTGGTGGCCCTGAGCTGAGGCGGTGGCCCGGCCCAGGACAAGGCACCCCATGGCTCCATCCTCATGCAGCTGGTCATGCCCTGTCTCTCCTTGCAGGTCCCTAAGCGGGGCTGTGCCAGCCTGGGGGTGCAAAGCCCCTTCGGGGCACACTGCAGCATCCAGCGCCTGATCGGCCGCTTCACCGACCTCCTCCCTCAGGAGCTGGTGCTCCCAGGAAGACTTGGGGAGCATAGTCGGTCCCCTTCTGGAAAGGAGCCAGCCCGTCTCGCCACCCACCCTGTCCTGCAGGTCTTTATTTCTCCTGAGGTTCCCTACCAGACCCTGGCGGGCTTTGTGAAGGGATCCCACAGTTTACACAGGACCAGCCCCGGGCACTACGAACGCCTGGCTTGCCTCCTCCTCCTGCAGGTGTGCATGGGGCTGGAGCACCTCCGGGTGCAGAACGTGGGGCAGGGGGACCTCTGCCCTGAGAACCTGCTGCTGGTGCGGTGCCCGTGCCTTCCCCGGAGCCAGCAAGGCAAAGAGGCATCCCTGTGCCTTCCAAGGCTGCTCATCAGCAGCTTCTTCAAGGTTAAAGACAAGCGCAGATCTTGTTCTACCAGCCAAGAGCAGGACTGGAGGCAGGGGCTTGCTACACCGCCCTCCCCGGTGGCAGATGAGCTGAATGTGGGCATGCTGATCTATCAGATCTTGCATGTGGATATCTCTCTGGAAAACGCCTTGGGGTTCAGAAGCAATAGACTTCCTGAAATCCCCTCCCTGTCCATCTATTCCACGGGACTCAAGCGTCTGGCCATGCTGCTTCTCCACAGAGACCCCTGCAAGAGGGTCTCCATCGAGCAGGCCAGGAGCATCCTGCAGGTCCTGCTCTGGGGGCCTCGCCAGGAGCTCTTTGCCAGGAGCAGGAAGACCCTCGCCCTGCTCCAGAGCTGGGTGGAGGTGAAGAGGGCTCTGCTGCTCCTGAAGTTTGCGGAGAATTCGGCTAGGGCAGGGGCGAGGCCCAGCCTCGCGGAGGGGCTGGGAAAAACGGCCAGTACTTCAAGGACATCACGGAACACACGCTCTACCAGGTCACGCAGGCTCTCTACGCTCCCTAAAGGCAAAGCTGACGCTCAGCCTGCCCAAAAGGTCTCCCCAAAGCCAAGAGCCCCTGGGGACCTGGCCAAAGCCACCAGCTGCCATCTCCTCCAAGGAACCCAAGCTGGTCCTGGCTGGGAAAATTCTGTTTGCAAACCCAAACCCACTTCCCCCACAGCACACGAATGATGAAGCTGGGACCAAACACAACGCAGCGGGGGTTTTTACACCCTCGGCGGATTTTGGTTTGATGCTCTGAGTCCAGTTTATCAGAGCAGCTCAGGAACGATGGCTGGATGGAAGCCGCAGGATCAAGCACCAGTTTAGTGGCCGATTATCCCGAGTAAAGTTTACTTACCCAAAACCTGCTCAGACTCCTCCTGCAGCCACGAGGCTTTCGCTGTTTCAAATAACAGTGCAAAGCCACGCGTTACAGCCCCTCAATGCACTGTTAGCAAAGGAGAAATACAGCACCTCGTACAGCCTGCTCTTTTTAGAAACACTTTTGTGGCGTAGTCACAAATACAAATGACATTTTAAAGGAGGGAAATAGAACAGCCACACAGCTTCAATAAAACCCAGAGCTGAGCCTCTTAAGTACTGGTCCTTTATGTGTTTCTTTGACAGCGTTACACAGCCCGGTGGGCTATCCAGGAAGAAACACAAAGCCAAATTCACTGCCCAGCGGCGATGAGCCCCAACAGCCTCGATGGCATTTAGGCAATAGCTGGGGTCAGTTTATGGCTGCTACGCCCGGGGACCAGGGGCCACTGCATCCACTGCTCGGTATAAAACATGCAGCACCATGTGGGATCTGCGCCCTGCTCCCCAAACCCATGGGGATGCCGGGTGACCATCACAGTGAAATACCATGCAAGGCCCTGCTCGGGTCATTTGTATTATTAATTATTAAGTAATTATTGATGCACTTGTAGCTATCACCTGAACAGCAGCAAGAGGAGCCTCCATGGGCTGTGCACGCAGCAGCATGGACCTTCCAGGCTCCCCCCCCCTGGGGCAGCCCTGGCATGCCCATGGATGTGGGCAGCAGCACACCAGGCGGTCACCAGAGCCACTGTCACCGCTGGACTGGGGAGAATTCATCCTAGGAGTCCCTGAGCTCAAAAAAAACCCTGGTAAACCAGAGCTGTGATCCCCCCCCCAAAGGTGAAACCACAGAGCAGCAGGGTCCCAGCTCCCCGGCTGGGGGGGTTCTGCCTGCTGCCCTGCCTGCGGAGCGTGGGCAGGCAGCAGCCTCATCAAGGGCCGGTCTTGTTTAATATCTTTATCAACCACCTGGACGAGGGGATCGAGGGCACCCCCAGTCAGTTTGCAAATGACACCAAACTGGGTGGGAGTGTGGATCTGCTGGGGGGAGGAGGGCTCTGCAGGGGGACCTGGCCAGGCTGGAGCCATGGGCCCAGCCCAATGGGGTGAGGGGCAACAAGGCCAAGGGCCGGGTCCTGCCCTGGGGTCACCACAACCCCAGGCAGCGCTCCAGGCGTGGGGCAGAGCGGCTGGAAAGCTGCCCAGCGGAAAAGGCCCTGGGGGGGTTGGTCGAGAGGCCAGCAGGGTGCCCAGGTGGCCAAGAGGCCAGCGGCATCCTGGCTTGGATCAGGAGGGGTGGGGCCAGCAGGAGCCAGG
>NW_009260492.1:129748-135582 GCF_000687185.1 Egretta garzetta
AGGGGAGCGGTTGGGTTTGGTGATCCTAAAGGGCTTTTCCAACCTAAACGATTCTATGATCATCTGGGCTGCAGCGGGGCCAAAAACCCAGCCAAGACCACAGCCCCTCTGTACAAGGCTCTGAGGGCTGGGGAGGGACCATTCCCTTCTGGAGCAGCACCCAAACCTGGCAGCATGGCCTCCCTGCCGAGGCTGGATGAGCAAGTGGGGACGGGACAAGCTCCCCGGCCACACAAACCCTGACTCAGTCACCACCCAAGCAGGGCTGGTCCACAGAAAAGTTGTTAAAATTTCAGTATGGGCTTTCAGGGCAAAAATAGGCAGGAGGGGTTGTGCTGGGTGAGCCCCAGCCCTGCAGTCCCCAACGCCTCTCCTGTAGTATCTTGCGTGGCTACAAGATGGCAGTAAAGCCCATGGCACAGCAGCAGCTCACCCAAAGCCACCTTGGGCACCTGAGCCTGGAAAAACAAAGACAAAACCTGCTTCTGCAGGCCCACCCCAGCCTCAGGTCGGCACCTCCAAACACCTCCCACACCCCTGTTTCTGGTTTCCACCTTGGGCGACCCCTTCCCCTTCTGCCAGGAGCAGCCTGGAGCACCCAAAGTCAACAGAAGGCCTACAGGATACCATGGCCTTCAAGGCAGGACCACGCACACCTCCACATGCACGTCCCTGTGGAAAGCAGACGGTGGCACAGTATCACAGAGGAAAAGAATTTCTCTACAGAAGCGGTTTATGAACATCAGACCTTTGCTGGCCTGCTGACCCCCTCCCTGGTCGTGTCCTCCTCCTCTTCACTGGCCAAGAACAGCACGTCCACAGCTTTCCAGAAAAACCCACCAGAAGAGCACAATTGTAGGGCCACAAAAAAAAAAAAATTGGCAAGAGATGTGTGGGAAGGAGACCGCTCGCATTGCCCAGGCTGCAGGACCGCCAGGAGCCTTGGTCCTGGCCAAGGACCCAAGGAGCAGAGCACGGCCCAAGCCGGGGGTGGTGTCAGCAAGAGGCCAATATCAATACCTGAAGCCAACTAAACAGACCTCAGGAACATCCACCTACCACTGCATTGCTGATTTAACAACACGCTCTGGACTCCACACTTCGGGATCTGCTCCCCGCTGCATCCCCAAGGGAATTTCAGGGATTACATTTTGGCATATTCCATGGGATTCCAGTACTCCTTAGCCCAGAACATCTGCCTAGGGAGGTGCTGCGGGGTGACCCCCTCACCTCCACACATTTCACGAGGTCCTGGGTTCCTAAAGCTGAGCTCAGCAGGGACGTGGGGCCCCGGCAGAGCATGCACGCACGCACATCACGTGCTTCTATTTACTGACTCACAGCGTAACCACCTGGCAAAACAACGCAGCCCAGGGATTCACCGCTCCCAGGTTTTATAGAGGAAAGATTCATCAGCTCAGATGGTGCCAAAGCTTCCAAAGCTGCAAGTATTAAGCACTGGGGGAAAAAAAAAAAAATTGAAATACAACACTTTAAAGCACAGCCCTTTGGAGACTTCTAGGTTCAGCACAAGTGTTGTTAATTCCAGCACCATGCAAGCAGCCATTTCCTTCTGTTCAGCATCCTGAACACCAAGAGTTGCCTGTAGACCCCAACACCAGGCGCTGCTTGACAACAGCCACTTCTCCTCACCCTTCAGCCCCAATCTGCCTCCCCAGGAGCTATAGCTCCTGTTCTGGAGGCCACCCGGGCTCCACTGCAGCATTCAGGCATCAAGGTACCAGCAGCCTTCCCAGATCCCAGCCAAAGAACTCGTCCAGCCACGCTGTGTGCATTATGCACACCAGTGTGAGACTCCACCATTACCAGTAACATTGAGATTCCCAGTTATCGAAGTTGTGGTTTTGATACCCAGAGCCCCTTGAAGCTCAAGGCACCCATGAGTGGCGCTTGTCAGCATTTCACTGGTGACTTCCCAACACACACCCTGAAGTATCCCATGAAACATCGATAGCGCAGGGACACAGAGATCCTAATTACCAGTGGGAACAGACAACCTGCTCGTTATTTCACTCAACACAGGTTTTTACCGATTGCCAGATTATTTCAAGTCCTGGTAGATCATAGCCATGAGTTCCAGTCAAGCAAAGAATGACCAAGGCCTTTCCATACCTGCAGCTTTAATGGTTGGGGCAGTTCCAGAGCCACCTCTTCAGAGTGCAAGTCTTAAACAGCTTAAACCAGCAATAAAAAGTAAAATATAAATTTTTATTTAGAATTAAAGCAAATACTTCAGTATCACAAACACAATATTAAACTTCAAGAAATATACTGCTAATTTGGAGGGAGCATTTATTTGCACAACCACAACATGCGCACAAATCCAGAAAAAGATGTGGAGTCTGAAATTTTCAACATCTCACCACCAGAGCAGTTGGTCACAACGTTTCGTACAGAGTTATATTATACTGTAATAGATGTTGACAAAATTTCTACAGAATCATCTTTATAGACAACAAGAAAGCTCTAAGAGGCAAACATTGCGATCTATTCTTCTTCTGAGGAGTCTCTCTCAAACGTGTAGGCCATGAAGCAAGCATCTGGTCTCTTGGGGACAAGGGGATGCCCTGGTCTCACAATCTCAAAGCCCAAAAAGCTGAAAGTACGGAGCAATGCAGCTAGAAAGAAAAACCAGCAGAAAACAGGTTTCACCCATGTGATACTGTACAACAGTACCCCAAACCCAGCGTCACATCTCCAGAGTCGGGGCTGAGTTAGCACCTACCTCTATCATCTCGGTTCTTGTGGAAACAAATGAACACATGATCAACTCGAAGCTGTTCTTCAGCAAACTCTAGAAGAACTGCGAAACTGCAAGACAAATACAAGGTGTTTCAGTGCACATCAGCAAGCGTTGCCTTCAGAAACTGTTCACGAGGCCCTGTGAGCCCATCCGCACGTGAACTCGTAGGCACCAGGAAGCAGCTAGGGCTGGAGACTCACACCAACAGGAAATCCCTGAGCCCTAGGTTTAACTTGAGGCAGAAATCAAGGTTTTCAGTACCACAAAACCCATGTTTTTCTGTTGCAGCTGAAGGGAGAACTGCAGGGACAGCCTCGGAACCAGGCTGGTGTTTTCAGTGGATTAAAGTGGCCACCCAGTACGTGGGAACGCAGCTTGAAATCACAGCCCTTCTGGGTGGTTCCACCTGACAGAAACGGGTAGAAGCAGCCCTCAAACCAGGATTGCTTAATTGCAGCCTCTCACAAGAGAGCATCAAGCAACGTAATTAGACTTCAACCTTCAGAACAATGGAAGCAAAGAGCAACATTATCCCACCCTACCACTAGGCCTTCAAGACAGAGGCAAGTGAAACCACAGCTGCATTTTATTCTACCTACCTGTCTTTGCTCCCTTCAGGCAGAGCACCACTGGGAATTTCTATATAGAGGTTGTTGTTGTTCAGCACTGCTCTCCAACTAATGTGTTTGGCATCTGTAAGCCTTGACTGGACATTCAGAATTCTTGTCCTGTTATTAGATGTTAGTTCTTCTGTTACATTCAGCCGATTATCCTGCAGCAGTAACACGTACAAAGTTATTTCCAATTCATTTCGGAGAAGGGATAACGCCCATTTAATAGGCTTGAGGCGAGAAACGCATTCAAGCGCATCCCAGCAAGCTGCTCATTGTTATTCATACTCACCGAATAAAATAAATTAGCTGAAAGATTGTGATCCCTCTGACTATTCCCTCGCCCACCTGGGATCTTCAGGGGTGGGTGAGGGACATCAGGAGCACCACCGAGGCCCCGGACCCAGGTTACTACAGCAATTGAAGGGAACCCTGGAACTAGAAAGGGATCACAGTTAGAGAGGCAAATGGGTGGTGTTAGACAAAGCCCTGTGAATTCTAGGTTTTAAACAGTGATCAGATAGAGAGATTTGGAAAAAAAAAAACCTAGGCCAAGGGAACTCCTCCCACTGCAACCTAGGGATGTGGCAAGACAAAGGACAGGAACACTGCCTCGCACCCAGACCCAGCAGGGTCAGAGAGCTCCTGCTGCAGTATTTTGAGGGAAAGACTAAGCTGGAGATGGAAAATACTCTCAAGCTTGAAGTGAGCAAGGTGTATTTCTACACCATGGCAGCAGGATGCTTGACCTGACCTCAAGAGAAGAACCATTCTGCTATCCCATACACAAGACCCCATTCCCCCCCACCTTGTTCTCCCAAGTTATCATGAGTATTCTGGCCCAGCAAGCTAGGGATCAGGTTTTTTTCCCCATAGAATCATAGAATCACTTTGGTTGGATTGAGATAGAGTCCAACCTTTAACCTAACCCTGCCATTCCAATGATACAGGGCCCCAATTACCTTAGACCTTTGCAGCAGCACCTGTGCTTTAAGGCCACAAAATTACACGCAAAAGTCTGACTGATGTTGCTACCTCAAATGCTTTCATCAATGCAGAGCTGGGAAGCAAGCTCACCAGTTTTAATTCCGAGACCTCACCTGAGTATTTGAAAACCTAGAAGCCTTTCTGCTGAAATCTTCAGAGCAATTTTAAACTGCTGGGCTAAGTTCAGTACTTAACCTTAAGAGCGTTACCCTCTTAAGATACGAAACATATTTCTTGTATGCATGCTAAGTTTCAGCCCCTCCATATAAGCCCGCTTAAGCGAATAAACCTTCTACTGTACTAAGAGCAAAGGCTGTGCTGACTGGCCCCTCCCTCTGCACCATCCTTCACCCTGCAGGCTCGCTCTTGAGTTGCGTCATCTCAGCAGATGCAGCAATCGAGGCCCTTAGGGAAATTTTCACAATCGTCCTGTCTGTGAGTGCCAGCAGCCATTTGCAAATCAGAATAAACATGTACAAAATAATCCACCATTTTGCACAGTTCGTACGAGTTGAATTTTTTTTTAATGAGCGTGAAGCTTGCGATGAATAATCCATATTAGGAAGGCACTGAATGGCCATATAGGTCAAATATTATATGCTGGAAGGCATTAGTAAGCAGAGCAGCTGCAAAGTTTTTTTTTTAATAACATTAAAATTTGTGCTCCCTCAGTTAAATGAGTGTTCGATCCGTTATTTTAGGCTCTTTGAAAGACAGCCACTTTTCTTCAGTACCAGCATTATTTAGTTTATCTCAAAATGACTGTAGAGCTACGCATTCCAAATTACCCTTAAAAATAAGCTTTTGAGCACCCCGTTCAGAAGCACACAGTGCCAATCCTTTATACAATCTCACCTTTCGCCTGATGAAAGGCGCTACATAATGAAGGCTGCCCACACTTTGCAATTGAGAATGTATTTTAGAGCAATGTTTGTGTGCACTTCCTCTTCTTGGGAAAAAAAAAACCCACCTTTAAACAGCAGCCAAGTATAAAAACGGCTTTCTAAAAAAATTTCCTAGTCCATAGACGAAGTCTAATCATGGCTTCCTTCATACAAGGCAGACTGATGTCCTAAGCTTCCATCTACACCAGTCTACCCCAATTCAGGTATTTTCTTCCCAGCATCTGTCAGGATTGTTTAATCTTTTGGGTGAGTACTAACCAGCTCTCCTAACACCCTCATGTCCTACTTTAGGCTCAGTACCCTCGATTAGATTTCAGAAGGGGATAACAGCTTTCAATCCTTTAACATTTTTGCTTAATTGTGAGTTTGTTTTTGGGTTTTTTTTTTTTATCCCCTGTAGGAAGAAGGCACCTCCAGGCCTCGCCTCCAGCCGGGCTTTTGCCTCCAGGCACCTTTCAGCCCGTTCACTTGCTCGGGAGCGGCTTTCGGAGCAGCCGCCCCCCCTCAGGGCCCGGTGCGCGTTGTTCGAGGCTGCTGTGACAACTCCGGAGATGCGGCGGGAGCTCT
>NW_009260492.1:135835-136390 GCF_000687185.1 Egretta garzetta
AGGAGGAGGAGAAGGATCAGGGCGGGCCCTGAGGGGAAGGGAGGAGGCGGCGAGCGCCCAGCGGTGCGAAGGCTGAGGGAGGCCCCGGCCCCTCACCTGCTCTGTCCGGTACTGAGGCTCAGCACAGCGGGCATGATGGTGCTTTTTTTCCCCTCTTTCTCTCTAGCGAAGCAGTGACTGTTGAGTATCCGCTGCAGGGAGGATTTCACCATCCGGCCGCTCTGGTCCGAACCCCGAAACCCTCCGCCGCCTCCCACCGGCCGCTCTCCAGGCTCTGCTACACAAAATGGCACCGCCGCCGCAGTGGGTCCTTATATACCCTTCCCAGGCCACGCCTCCCGGTGTGGCCACGCCCCTCAGAGCGGGACACGCCCCCGAACGGGAAAGGGCTCCCGTCCGGTGAACGGCCCAGTTGTCCCTTAGAAAGTCTCCCTTCCCATTGGCTGAAGGGAGCGCGGGGGGAGGAACAGAGAGCTCTTTTCCTATTGGCTGGCAGCGTGAGGGAGTTCAACATTGGTTAGAAGGGCGACAGAACGGGGCAGGGGGGGAAAAGGG
>NW_009260492.1:136512-163035 GCF_000687185.1 Egretta garzetta
GACGGTCGGGGTGTCCACACGGCCCCGGGGAGCAGCGGGGCCTCCTGTGGGGAGCAGCGGGCGCGGAGGGGGAGTCGCTGCCCTCCGATCTGTCGCGCAGAGCGTTCGTCGGCTCGATGCTGAGAGAAAGTTTAACGAAAAACATAATAAGAAAATCCCCCAGGTGCTGGGGAGGGCCCCCAGAAGGGCGGGCTGAAGCTGTCACCCGGTTTTGGGGTGCGCGTCGCGGGCTGTGGCCGTGCTCCCGCCTCCAAGTGCAGCATCTCCCGGTTTCCCTCGGCCTGCGGGGTGTGTAGGCCGGTGCGATAACTTACAGCTTCGGTTGCCTGGGGAATGGGGACTGGTTGGTGGTGATCTTTTAAACGGAAGAAGGCTTCGTGCTGCGCCTTCACGAGGAAGTGGATAAGTTATTTACATAGCAGAACCTGGTCTGCATCCCCACCCCCATGACAAACAGCCCGTACCGCTCCCCTGACGGCCTAGCGCTCTGCTCTTCATCTCCTGCAAGGATTTTGGAAATCCGAGGCCTGGGGACACGGTTGGGGCTTTCTGTAGCCCCATGGCAAAAACAAGGTCTGGAGGAAAGGATGGGGACTTGAAAATCGGACACACCACTTCTCCTTTGGGCAATATTAATGAAAGATTGCAGGGGGGCAATCTTCAAAATTCATCTGAAAAAGCAGCAAATGTGTACAAAAGGTAAATAGGTTATCATTTCCATGACAGGAGATCTTTGACTCAGCCATTTGTGAACATTTCGACCATCCCTCTTGTGAAAACCAAGTCAGAAGCACATCACAGAAGTCGGGGCACATCCTAAATAGTGGATCTCACCCAGCATGGAAAGAAAGCTCAAAATAAGGGTTTAAATTATGCTGAGTCTAGTTTGCAGTCAGGTATGCCTTTTAAATTAAGTGGAAAAAAGGTGTTTGTAGAGCCAAAGAAAACTCCTAGAGATACATTGTGATGATTTTCAAAAACATGGTTTTCTAAAAAGAAGAAAAATAAATTGTAGATGGCTGTATTTTTTTTTTCTTCATTCAACTCGAGCTACGACACGCCTATTTTATTGCCTTTAGGTACTATAGCTGCATTTGGGCTTTACTTTTTTTCTTTTTTTTTTTTTTACTATCTTGCTTATTTTTATTTGCTTTAAAATATTCCCATCCAGGAGCTCTGAGCACATGGATATTCCATTGATTGGTTCCACTTTGCACAAGGATAAGTGTCTAAATCCCCACCCACCTTCTGTGTCCTCAAACTGCTCTGATTGACTCTGATGGAACAAAGTGTATTGCCAAAAGAAAACCGCCTGTTCTCCCGCAGCTTAGATGAGAAGCCTAGCCTGGCCAGCAGCCAGGGACTAGTCTGGGAGTCATGGTAAGTAAGAGGTACAAGAGAAAAATCCTTTTCCTGCCGCAGGTATTTGCGCTCAGCTCCCAGCACACAACGTAACGGAGAGATCAGCGCTTGCTCTCACCCGGCTCTCTCGATTTGGCTTGGTGATTTATGGAGGGGAAGCTGACTGCCATTTAATGCATTACCCAGAGACCGCCTTGAAACAATGGGATCACTGCAATTCAGGAATATCCGGGGAAATGAAGTACATCAGAGAAGATTTGGCAATTCACGCTTTGTATATTGTTCTAAAACAACCTTTCTAAAAAGGTTTTCCTGATGGGGGAATGAATGTGTGAGTCAATGGAAGGACTGCCTTAGCATTTTGTGATGGGTTTCATTATTTCTAATGATGGCATTTATTATTTTTGTGGTGATCCAACTGTAATTCCTTATAATGGCATTGTGTCAGAGGACATCATCTTTGCAGCTGTTTTCCTCTTTGCTGTGGCACTGGAAACAGCTTTGCCCTTTGGATACCTGTCATCTCAAAGGGCCGTCATTCCATTTTACACTTGAGTGACCCGGATAACGCTGTGGTGCTCTGTAATCTGCAAAAAGCCCCATCAACCTGTTTTGGTTTTGTACGTGAAATATCGCGTGGGATTAGTTCCAGCTGCAGTTTTTGCTGAGATAGCCTGACTTCCAGTTTAGCCGTGACAGTGATTCATAAACCCTTACAGAGAAGCCTCTGACTCACAATTTCAGGATTACCAGCTGAGGCAGTTTGAGATGTTGCCATCTTCAGCTGGTTTTTTACCACTGCTTTGCCATGATTCCCCTACCCACAGCAGCGGGGTGAGCAGAAGTTGGTGTCGCAGTTGCTCTGGGTGCATGCCTCGTTTGGCACCGTAGTCCAAACCCATCTCAGTCCCTGGTATTATCTAATATGCTGGGCAGTGAACCCGAGCAGCCGATGTGTGGGCAGCCAGTCCCCCTCGCCCACATCTGCTGTGGTGCAGTAGCTTTCAACACAGAGGCAATCTGGACAAGTGCAAATGGAGAATCTCATCCATCGAAGTCCCGAGGCTGTAGTTCATCCCAAATCTGGTGTCTGCAAAGACATTATCAAAGGCCCCCTCGTTCCACTGCCTCCCAACTACCACATCTCCAAAAAATGCACGTTCCAAAGGACTGGCGTAGTCCCCAAAGCAGGGGATGCAGCAGGGAGCTTACAGCAGTTCTCTCCTGAGCTGCTTGTTGAACTCCTCAGAGGAGAGCATGCAGAGAGTCCCGGTTGTTCCGTGTTCTTACACAAGCAGGTCGTAGCAATTAGGCTGTACGAAATGACCTGGGGAAATATCTTCTACAATCTGAGTTACTCAATAACCAGGCCTGATAACGGAAGAAGTACAGCAGAAGCAACACAACTGAACTCCACGCTAGGAATTGAAGTTGAAATTGTTTCAGGTTGAGGAAAGCCAAAGAGTTACATTTTCTAGAATTTCCATTTTTAGCTTGTTTCAGCATGCTTTTCAGCCTCTTTTTAACAGAAGAGGTCTCAAACATTAGTCAAAATCACTGGTTAATGATTCTTAGTCAAGCTTTTATAGTTTTTACTTTCTGAAAGATACTGGGTTGGAAGAAGAGTTTATGGCAGTGCAGGAATAAGCTGAAGTCAAATTCAAAACTGGTAGCTGATGTAAACAGATCTTAGAGCAAGAAATGGGCAGGGTAGCTGAATGTCTTCCTCTTCATTGTCTATTTTCAGGCTTGCAAGTGATTGTGATCAGATGACACGAAACTTGGTGCTTAGAAAGATGTACAGGACCTGAAACGCTCATAAAGACTTGCCGGTTCTGAAATCCTGCACGTTGCTACCGTAGTCGTATCACATCTTTTATTTTGAGAAGGAAAGATAAACTGTTCTGTTGTTTAGGTGGTTAAAACATGGCTAAATAACACGGCTGCAAATATTAGTGCTTCTGTGTGGGTTTTTTCCACTGGGGAGGCTATTGGAGAGTGGGCTGCTGCAGGCTTCGTTGAAGCAGCTCCTGCGTCCGCGTTCGAGAGAAGTAACAAAGATCCAGGGAAGGTGAATGGAAAAAAGCTGATACTTGACATGTAGCAGAACTCCATGTGTATTTTCTGCTTAGCTGCAACATGCTGTCGTAGCTCTTCTTGAATGTGGCAATAGATGCTTATGACATTTAGCAGCAGCATGGGAATTAATCTGGCTCTGATTTGCTGACCAGGGAAGTACAAGAGAAAGGAAAACACGAGCTCTGTTTTAAAGTGTGTGCAGTCCTTACATAGCATTACACACTTAGTAACTTCCCAAAAATGGTAAAAAAAGAAAAAATAAGTGAGCCAGACTATAAAATCAAGTTGTTCTGATTGCCTTTTCTCTCTATTTCCACTCCAGGAAGACTCTACTTGTTTTTACAGTTTTAAGAGCCATCTAGAGATGTAGCCAAGCACCAAAACAGGACAGAAACTGAGGCAGAGTTGTCCATCATGACGTGTTTTCAGAGAAATCATTGTGTGTGATGACTTTTCCACCCTGTAATTTAGCCGGTTTTAGTCCCAGAATAATTTAAATTTTCATCTTGGTCAGCTCTGTGTGGAGACAAAGTACAACAAAAGCTGGTGAGGTCTTTATCAAAACATTGGACAGTGTTATTTCTAAATTTTATAAGACCTGTAGTTGATAAGCCTTATAAAGCAGGGCTCTTACCATCTACCGACCTCCTTCCTTAGAGCTTCTGGTTCATTTCCTTACAGGTAACAGTTAACTACCAGTTATCTAATTTTAAGTACTCCCCCACTAAAGACGCTATTTGGTGTGTTAGAATCTATTCTGATCTTAGTGGGACATGTAATTAGAACACTTTTTCTAGCTGGAAAACTCTCCTGGTTTTCATTGTCATCCGTGCGAGAACGATTTGATTTGAAGGTCAGGTTTTCTGCAGACCCACTTGTGCTGGAAGGAGATTCTGCATGCCACTGCCAAGTTAAGCCGGAATTCTTAGATGTTTACCAGCACAGGGAAGAATTTATTTTCCAAGATCTTTGTGAGATACTGAACTAGAAGGAAGCAGTCACTAGTTCGTCAGGCCAACGAATGTCTGTACTTCTTACCAAGGAAACTTTGGATCTCTGCTTTCTCACTTAAAAACAACTGGTATGAAGAGGACTATTTATTGAATGCAGATGAGGTAAACATGCTTAAAATGCTTTAAAGTCTCGTTATCTGATTTAAGGGTGTAGCCTAAGTAGTGCTGGTCACCCGATAAGTGCTGAGTTGTTTTCTTTAAGTTTGCAGGATCAAACCAGGCATTGCAGTTCAGTTTCCATATAAAAATAATGTGGGGGTGAGGGGAGAAGTTTGAAGTGAGAACAGGAAATACAGTCAGCTAGCGAGTGGGTTAGCCAACAGCAAGAGACACGAGGCACGGTCAGAGGATGGCACCTGAACATTTCAGGGGAAAGAAGCATGCTTGAGCAGTTTGTCGTTACAGTTCTGTAATTTAAGAATAATGTCCCACAAGCTTGTTTTTGGTTTGGGGTTTTTTTTGTATTGATTTTTCTCCGGGTGTTGCTGCCAGTTATGAACAAATGGTCATGAGGAATTCAGAGGCAGTTACGAAACAATAAAGTGGAATACATTGCAACATCCTCCCTTCCACAATCTATTTTCTGTTTCGTTTACGTTGGGCCAGATGCAGCTCACGTCTCCATCCCCTCCTCTCCCTCCGCTCCCCCTCCCCAAGTTAACGAGACTTGCCAAGGCTGCAATGCCACGGAGGGGAGTTCGACTCGGAGAGGAGATCGAGCGCTTTCCTTCCCATTGGCAGGGGAGAGGGCGGTGGGGTGCACAGCACCTCGCAGAGCCGGGTCCTGAGAAAATGAGCCCCCCTGCCATCACATGTCATCAGCATTTCGGCTTTCTGGAATTCTTTCGTGAACACTTTCTTTCTCTGCTGACCCCTTTCCCTCGCTTGTTTGCTGGAGGACCCTCTGTGTGGTGGATTTATTCGTTTATTTTGTGCTTAGCTTCCCTTTTTTCTCCCAGAAGCGTTCAGCACCATCTCACGTTTCTTTACAGGACAGGCCGCTTTCATAGCCTCTGCGTCGGGAAGGCGAGCTGGACGGCGTGGCTTATTTTCCTTCAGTTCCTATTGTGCTTGGATCAGTCGACCTTAGGGATGAGGAAGTGCACAGTAAAGCTCAGCTTTTGTAACTCGTAATTTCGTTTGGAAATGTTATCAAAACAAACAGATGCCAGCAGGATGAGCGTTAAGACCTGTGCAGAATCTGCTCTGTCAGAAACGAGTTCAGAGTCAGTTTTGCCTGCCTAAACATTTCGCCCAGCAGCTCATTAAAATGGATATATTCAAAGGAGACTTTTTCCCCCCCGATTAGATCATTCCTGTGATAAGAGCATTAACGAGCATATTTTCCCATAAATAAAATGAGCGAGCCTCGAGGGCAGGGAAGGTTATTTAGCCTGCAATAAGTTGTATCCCACACTCGTCCTTCGGAGAGTTGCAAGTAAGGGAACCAGTCGTCCCTTTGCTGTAGCTGAGAGTAAGCCTGGGAACGGCCTCTGACCAGCAGAATTGGCAAAGTGGGATTTCTTCCAGCTGTATGTTTGTGCTGCACGCTGCTTTATCTTGGGTATAATCCCTGTGGATTCAGAGCTCAGTGAAATCACTGGCTGGAGCTCACCCGGAGCTGTGCTCACAGCCCGGGCTGCCCTCGGGCTGCTGCAGGAGGGACTGGGGAGCCCTGGCAGCAGGCGCTTTTGCCAGCCTGTTTATTTGAGCTGCATGCAGCCGTGTGCTTTTGCCCATGAGCTGTCCGTGTTTGAATCAATATTTACTCACGGTTCTGTGTACCGAGAGAGTCAGCAATCCCTCTGAGTGAGAGTGGAGCTGGAACCAGCCATCAGGCCAGCTTAGCAGCTCACGTTGTTTACATTTTTAAAAAAAACACTCTTGAATTTCAGGCTGGTGAAAGGTGGCAACTTGACAGCTCTGGTGAGCCTTTGCCCACGCAGCAGGTAGAGCGATGGCAACGCAAGCTTCCCCTGCAGCATACCCCCTCCGACCTGCTCCCCCCCATGCCCCTTCAGCCAGGAAAGCCCCTCCGAGCAGCAGATGAGGAGCAGACCTCTGACCCGCGCAGGTCTTGGCATCTCCCCACCGCTTGCTCTGTAAGCAACAAACTGAAATCCTAAGACAACCAGTGCTATAGTGATGGTTTTTGAGGGATTGACAGCAAACTGCTATCAAATAAGCCATCAGGTTGTCAACCCACTTAGGAGTGGAGGATTTTAAATGAAGGCAGCTCTATTTTGTTACTAGAATTTTCCAGTTTTCATAAAGGTTTTTATTTATGAAGCCGTTCTAGGTACAAATTAACTTACCCTGCCTCCAGTTTGTTATTAACTCTAGAAGCTGAGATTTGAAGGGTTTATGGCTTACCCTGCTGAAAAGGGATGACCAGGTGCAAGGCACTGCAATGTTTTCCAGCAGTGCTACCCATAGCATGGCGATCCCTGTCCCTGTGTTTCCGAAGCAACCAGGCTTTGGGGGAGCTGTTTATTCCCATGTGTCCTGCTGCATGTAAGCCCAGGGATCTCATGCAGATACCCTAACTCGACCCACGGGGCCTCCCACTGGAGGGGCAGGGTAGCCTTATCTTTGGGGAGTGCACTTCCACGCAGAGCTGAGCATGTCCTCATAACTCTTAATAAGGCCAACAGATTTCTGAAGGTGCTAGAAGATAAAGAGGTGGCATAAGGAAGGCAAGAAACCTTGAAATTACTGGTATAGATTGGACTGATGACCTAGTTAGTTTGATTTCCTGCTTACCGTGACTTTTACTGAGTACTTCAGATGGCGATCTGAAAACCTACTCCTTCGGAAGTGTGTGCAAAGAAAGGGAGCAGTTGTGATTACGGAAAATAAACTGCCTGGGCAGGAGCTGAGAATTAGTTCTGAAATTTGGTTTTGGGGTGTTTTAGCTCCTGAAGCTGTTGCCTCTGTTCCTCTGGGCATCCGATCCCCATATAAATGTCCTTTCTTGGGTCAGAGAGTTTCCATTTTGGATTGCCTAATGGCTATGTCCTTTCAAATTGCAGTGCAGATTGTAATGGTGCCCTGCCCTTCTGGTGCTTCCCTGGACTTTTGTCCTACAGCACATTCATTTCTTAGCTCACGGTTCCTTATTCTCCATGACGTTTCCATGTTTGTTTGGCTTCACACACAGACGTATCCTTGATCTCCGGCTGCCAGCCGTCAGACAGCAGTGGAAGCCAAAGATCAGATACTATCCAATTGTGCAGCCTCAGACTCATTGAGCTCATTAGGCAGGAAAATGTAATCAGCTGTCCTTCAAGGAACAGGATGTGACAGGAAGCAATGAGAGCCAGCAGGTCAGTCCGTAACAGCTGTCAGAACAATGTGCACAGTACGGCAGCTCTGTAGTTCAGCTAAATCAAGTCACGGGATTAATAGGCTGGAGTATGCACATTAAAACTGATCCCTGCAGAGATCAGAGCGTGTCACGGCAGCAGCGGCAGATCCTGCACCATCCCTGTGACCGCTTGTATTCATTAGACAGGGAAAATAGGATCTGTGGTTTACGTGTTGAAGCTTCCAATGGTACCTCTCAGTCCTTGCGGCCCTGGTGCTCCCTTCGGAGGCTGTGATTTACTGCACTTGTGTCACTGTGGATTGGGAAACTGAGGCAGGGAGAAAGGACCAGCCTCAGGCTGCACAGACGCAGAGCTGAGATGGGAACTGTAGAGGTCTTGCACCTCTGCTCCCTTTCAGCTGCCTCCTCTGACCTCAAATCCAACAAGAGTAGGGGGTTTAGGTCACTTTTAAAAGTCTATTCACCTCAAAGTACTGTTGAAATAAGCAAAATGTTCTCTTGAACGTAAATTATCTGTCCTTATTCTGTCTCAACTCTCATTGATAATCCTCTTTGTTGCCTTTAAAAATATTTGTGGGAGATTATTCTTTGGCAGTGATAGTCATGTTTAATTCTCTTTTCTATTACACTGGGCTTTTCTTTCAATGGTTTCCTGATGTCTTGCAGTTGGTATTCTTAGGTTTATGTATTGTGGTTTTAAGATTTTAAATGGATTCAGAAATACGCTTGCTCCTGGTAACTGGATACTTTTCCCCATGAACTGTTATGGAGGTGGCAGCAAGATATCAATTTATACAAAACTATAATTTTTTTTATTTTAACGTTCTCATGGTGATGTCAATTGACGTGTGACCACCACCCTGGGCCTCTGCCTGGCTCTGGCCACCATCGCTGCAGGTTGTGTCTTTGTCAGGCAACGCCAACCCAATGGCACTGAAACATCACTGCTTTCCCATCACTACTCTCAGCGTCCCTGGGACTTCTAAAACTCTTTGAATTTTAATGACAAGCCATTCCTGAGCCTCGCATGCAAAACAATGCAAATAAAGTTTAATAATATATAAGGCTTGATTAAGCCTTTATCGTTCCAGTTCAGACTGTAATACCACAGGCTGGGATCGAGGCGTTCAGACCTGCTTTAGGACTGGTGTCTCCGGGCTGCTGTGGGACGTGGAGGGCCCGTAGGGTTTGTGCTGGCAGCAATTCTGCATCCAGCCTTGACCATAAGTGATCAGAGAGGACCATGTTGTCTTCATCTTGGTGCTGAGCTTTGTATCACAGATGATAATAGCTGCCATTTCAGAAGGCCATTACAACCCATGCTCCTGCCCCAAAAAAGGATCAACTTCTCAGGAATCATTCCTGACAGATGGATCTAACCTGTTCATAAAACCCTTCAGTGATGGGCAGGCCAACATCTCCCTAGACAATCCCTTCTGATACTTTTCTGTTCTTACTACTACAAAGGATTTGAGTTTTTCCCCCTTAAATTCATGACTGCTATTCAGCTTTTGGTTACTGCGAGCAAGTAGACAGTTTCTCTTCAGTCTCTCCTTATTGTCTTCATACAGGACACATTCAAACTCTTCTTTTTCTCGGCCAAAATACTTCTCACAGCAGTTCCGATGAGACTGTCTTTCCATGACCTCCAGGTATAACAGCTGTGACACATTTGTTTGGAGGAAACTGTAAGATTAGGAAAAACAAGCTGTTCTTAATTTTCCTTGAAAATAAGCTATTGTTGTAGCTCTCCAAGATCCGTGCTCATTATAGTACTTTGAAAAGTTACCAATCTCAAGGCACACGCAATGCAAGGGAAGTCAGCTCATGTATCTTCTTTGGTTGACTTTTCATCTGGGATTTCAAGAGCTCTTGGCACAGCTTTATGGGGACATTGAGCACTAGGACTTTCCCCATGCTGCAAGGGTTAGCTTCTTAGTTTGAGACCTACATGTGGGACGTCTTTACTGATGGAGGCATAGGGCTAGAAGAGACCTCCTTGAGTCAAACCCAGACCTGATGTCCACGCGTAGTCCCAGGATCCCGATCATAAAGGTGCAGTGCTCTACCCTCACAGCCTCCAGCGTGTCCCCTGCAAGGCCATTCCATAAGCTGAGTGCTCTAAGAGTTATGAAGCTCCTTTTTAATCTCACTTATATTTATTTGTAGTCAGTTTTTTTCCCAATTGGTTTCATGCCAACATTGTCCTTATGCTTAAATAGGCGTCTCGTCTCTCTCTTGGGTGCTTTTATGTGTAGCAGTCCTACCCCTTCTGGCCTTTGTTGTGTTAGGCTAAGCAAACTGAGATCGTCTGCTGGAAAAGCTTCCTTTCTCCTTGTTACGCTTCTTGTCGAGGAAGTATCTCAGCCATAAGAAATCTTTCCCACACAAGCTGTATCTGTAAAGCACCTCTCCGTGACCATGTAAGTGCCATCGCCTCTTAGGTAAAACCCAACTATTTCCAAATGCATTTGCTGGAGGTTGGAAAAGGAGCTAAAAAAGCACACACCTCCAAGCAGAACAAGGAGCGAAAAGCTTGGCACATCTACCTGGGGGGGTTCTAATTCGACAAGGATGTGAGGGCTTATGCTGTTGTGCTTCACAAAAGGGCTGTTGGAGCCTCAGCGCTGAATCCTGTGATTCATTTGGGTCTCTGCTTTGATGTTTTGTTGAAAGCCTTCCTCAGTGGTCTGGCAGAGGGATACAAACCGGCACTGGGCTGAACCACTGGCTCGGTAGTATCTAGGTGGAAGGAGTTTGGCAGAACCTTACTCTGCACCACAAAAATGTTGTTTAAAGATCTCCCACCAGTCTGGGCCTGAGTCTGTTTAGCGCCTATGTGCTGATCTTTGATAAGGACCTAAGAATTTTATTTTTTTTTTTTTCTGTGAAAACTGGCTGCTTTTCATCTTTCTTCGCACTCAGAGCTAGAGGTCGTCTTGGCGTGGTTCCCACAAAACCCATGGTATTGCCCCTTCAGCCCCGCCTGCTCCCAGCGAGCAGCATGTTTCTGAGGATGGGGGGTTTAGTAGGCACCACTCGGGGAAGAGGTGCCAAAAAGGGCTCAGAAACGATGCTCTGACTTGACATGCAAGAGCAGTGAAGATGCCAGCCACAAACTTACCCCCTGCTGTCCTTGCAGGTCCCGGAGATGGACATTTAAAAGCTCTTTCAGTTACAAAAGCCTGAAGCTCTTATTTTGGGCAGATCTGTGCTATAAAAACCAGTTGTGCTTTTCATAGCCATATGTAGCTTTGATACCTGGGCAGGGACCATCTGAGGGCTCAGACCCCGTCCTCCTTCCTCCTGAGGGGGCTGCGAGTGATGCTTAGAGCCAGGGGACTCCTTGCCAGTGACTGAAGTATGTTCCTCCACCTGAAAGGAGTGGAGATGGAAAGGGAATCGATGACAAAGAGGAAAAAGGATCATGGCGAGGCTTTGCTTGACTTGGGGGTTGCCCAAGGTTGCTTCAGGGCTCGGGCTCCACTCCCCAATCTCATGTCCGCAGTCCCACCAGTGTTCAGCCCTCCTTGGGCTGTGCTGTTGGGGAGACAGTGCTGAGGGTGCCCACGGCCCCTTGCTCCCCCCTAAAGCCTCTCAGCACAAATGTGGTACCAGCACCCATCCTCAGCACGAGCACGCACTCTCCTGGCAAGGGAGCAATCCCACTGCCAGCTGGTGTTTGCACGGAGGATGGGGAAGGGTCTCCCGTGTCTGTAGGGTGGTTGGAGACCCTGTGTGAGTGGCAGGGCTGGATCCCAGGAGAAGCCAGGCTGATGGCACGAGGCTGAAGCCAGTGCTGCTGCGAAGTGCTGTGGCCTCCTTCCTCCCCCAGCATGCAGAAACGATGGTGCCACAGCAGCAGCCTTGAGTGGTGCTTCCCCCGAAACCCACGCGCTTGGTTTGTCTGTGCCAAAGCTGCCCCGTCCCCTTTCCCCAAACCAGCCCACGTACCTGGGCATGGTTGAGGCTGCGCCGGGGCTGAGTAAAGGTGACTCAGAGCTGGCCTGTGCCGGGAGAGGAGCTGGAGCGGGTCCCACCTCGTGGCGTTAGCATCTCTCCCCCACTCCTCCTCCCCATCACCCCGCACCTCGACTCCTCACCACCGGCGGGTGGAGCAAGACTAAACTGGTCTCTGCATGCATATCGCCTTTGTCTGGTGTGGATGAACATAAACTGCTGGAGGGAAGCATTTTAACGATGAAAACCATGCGGGGCTCAATTGTTCCCTGCATCCATGGAAAATTACTCCTGCTCACTCTCCCCTTTGCTTGAGCAGCTCCAAAACATGCTTGTAGGGGAGGGCAAGGAGGAGGGAGGTGTATGTGCCTGTGGGGTCAGAGCTGCTGCTTTTTTTTCCCCCTCCCCTGCCTCTAAATGATTTATTCTGAAAGGCTCTCGCCTTTGTGTCACTGGGAAAACCACACAGCAATCAGAAAGCGTTTTGGGGCCAGCCATTTAAATGTCACTGGGAAAATAACAGAAAGAAATGAATCCCTGACATCCCAGCGATGCGGCCCCATCCCCCACCCTTCCCTCCCCTTCCCATCTGGCAGAAGCAAAAACAGATGGGAGGGGTGGCCGTGGCGGGGCCGCGGCGGAGGGTGCTGGTCCCACTGCCAGCAAGGGCAATGCTCCATCACTGCCGGTCCTGAGCACCCACCGGGCACCAGCTTCCCTGCGGCGGGGGACACTTCCCTGGGCAGAGCGGCGGGCAGGGGAATGGGCAGGGACATGGGGGCACAAACACGGGCACGGGGCGACACGGTGGTTGTGGGCATCGGTCTGGTGCTCAGGCTGCCAGTTGCTGTCCCACGAACCCACCCTGGGAGCCCCACAGGTCTGTCTGTCCGTCCCCTTCATGGCTCTCATCCTTCAGGGCTGACCAGGCGCTCTCCTCCTGCCTCTTCCCCGTGGATTTGCTTTGCTACAGTGATCTACTTTTCCCTTTTTCAGCCTTTTCAGACCCTGCCTTTTTTACCTGAAATTCTGACTCGTTTGCTTACCCACATCCTTGATTCTTTTCCTTCTCCCTTTTATATTTCCCCCCTCCCAGCACTGCCCAGCTTTATCTCCTACCCTTGCTCTCATTGTGTTTGATTTGTGGTCCCGATGACAACGTTCTCAGGTATAAGAAAAGGAAAATCCTGGCAATACCAGGCTTTCATTAGTGATTGGAGCTGACTGGGCTGGCTTTTTTATTCCCTGTGCAAACCATGCCTTCCCTCGCTGCTCTGCGTTACACCCGCGCTCCCTTCCCCAGCCGATCCCCGGTGCTGCGAGACCCGGGCCAGCCCTGCCGGCTGCCTTCAGTTATTTGCTCTTTGAGGCTGGAGGTGGGAAGGCTCAGGGCAGAAACCTTCCCAGGAGCTGGCTCTGTGCTGGGCCTGGATTTGTCCCCAAAATCCAGGGAAGAAGGGAGCAGATGTTGCAGGTTGGCTAGGCGATGGCTGCCGTAGCCAGGCACAAGTGGGGAGCGCCCGAAGGAGGAAGGCAGCGGCATGGATGATGTATTGTGAAAGGGATTAAGCTAAATAAATGGAGATTATAGGCTGGGTGTCAAGGATGATTTCTGGCTGTGGGATGTGGCAAGCAGTGGATCATATCCCGAGACGAGGAACAGAAAAGCTGGTGTGTGGATGCTGAAAGCTGAACCGAACAAAGCTCTGGAAGATAACAATTGTATAATCGGGGATGGTGGATTTAGGGTTAAACCTTGCAACAAAAATGCAAAGTACTCTAGTAAACTCATCTAGGATCTTCTACAACCTGCCTTTAGTGAATTTATTTACCTTTCTGTGATGTGAGGAGCATGGCAAATATTATTCCCTCTATTTACAGAAAGGGAAGCTGCAGCACAGCGAGGTGCTGGGATTGTCCCCGGTCAGAAGCCACAGCAGGTCCAGCCTCGGAGTTCAGCCTTGGTCAGCCTGTGGCTCTGCCCCAGAGCCTCCTGCATGATTTTCTCTATAGTCTGTCCCCTTCAGCCCTGTTGCATTGCAGAAATGCAATGGGCTGCCCTGACAGGCTGATCTTCTCCTGCCCATGGCGTGAGCTGGTGCTTATCTTCAAGCATTTCCCTGCATAGGTGTTCCTGGCGCTTGCAATGCTTTTTGCACCCAAGAGTCTTGGGCTGGGCTTTTTTGCATATGTTTTTGCCTTTTTGATTTGTTTTCTTCTGCTTTGAAATCCCTTTTGTGCACCTGGTGTCTTTCTGAATCTTGGTGAGAGCCTTCTTTCCAAGGGGGGATGGAACAGGAGGCAGGCTGGTTCCCATCCCAAGTACTCAGCCATGGCCTGGGTCGGCCTATGGGACACTTCGGGGATGTGACATGAGCCACCTGATTGCCATTGCGGTTCCTTTGACTCTCTAGTACCCAAATTCAGGGTTGTTGCAAAATGCTGATTCCTATGGGGACCAAGGGAAGGGAGCGAGCTGAAGGCATCTCCTGGTACAATTAGGTTCCCCTCTATTTGTTCACTTTTTTTTCCCCAAGACCTTGAGCCGTTTCAGCTTTGTCTACTCTGCCCAGGCCTGGACAGGACAGCAGGGAGTGATATTTAAAGCGTTTGTGAAACTGCTGAACTCGAGTAGCCCTGCAGTGACCTCCTCTCCCTTCTTGGTTTTGAATTCTTCGCCTCCCTCTTTTCCACGTAAGTGGAGAGCTGCTCTATTTAGGGACTGGTGAACACCCCATCAAAGCCATCTCCAGCAACAGGTTCCTGTGGCTTTTAGGTATTGCTCAGGGTCCCAATTCACTGGCTTGCTCATGGTTGCTAAAAAGGCACCGGAAAGATGGTGTGGGGAAGCAGGGCTGGAGCCAAGCTCATCTTAGGTGTGGCTCCCAAGCCGGGCTCTTTCGCAAGCAATCGCTCACTGCAGCCTCCCTGCTGCCTTCCCCACAAACCCAGCAGCCTCTCCCTTCTCGGTATTGGAAATTATTTCGCTCAGAAATCAAGAATCATGAAACTGAGGTCATAGTTACATGAAGGGTAGCAATCCCATAGCATTTTTTCCACATGAATAATACCGAGAATCCCTTTTTGGGCACACGTTGCATCCTGCCGTAGGCATGGTTACACCGAGAGGCATGCACAGGGCCAGAAAGTTGGAGCCCCAGGGAAACTGGAGAAACGTTCCCCGGCAGTGGGTGGGGTGCCGGGGGACGGTACTGGTGTAAATCCAAAGTAATTCTATCAGTTTCGCTGGAGTTAGACCAGAAGTTATGCCCGTGTCACTGACATGGCAGCCTCCACAGTTTGACATCTAGGGTTAGAAGCCTGAAGGACACGGGTAATTTAAGCCAATGGGGAATTTCATGGCTGGGTAAGACCAGTGACCTTCATGCCAGGAGGCAGAAACCGGGGCAGCAGCAAAAAGAGCAGCTGTAGCAGAGCACAGGTTAGATCCTCCCGTCCTGCACTGCCCAGGAGTTTATTCACCCTTTTCTTGCTACACCTCCCCCTTTGTCTCATTTAGTTTGTAAATCACCCTCTGCGCGGCTGTTGTATCCTGAATTGGCAAAAGTTACACGACTTTACCGCTTATGCCATTTTCTGGCCTGTTTATGTCCCGTAAATTAAGTCAATGATGAGCTTGGCATGGGATCTAGAGGTTTTTCACAGCAGGATCAGTTTCTCCCCTTTAATTAAACATTACAGGTTCCTCATGAATCATACTTCATGCTGTTGAACTTTTTATGAAAAGCCTTTACACAGTAATTTATGGGAAATCTGTTTTGATGTGCAGATCTGGGCCTCACTTCCAACCTTGGATGCAATTGCAAAGCTCCTGTAAATCACCTGGCTTTGCTGGATTTGCACCTACCCTGCGACTGCAAATCGGCGAGCGCAGCCAGGCTGAGCAGGCGTGCAGCGCCGCTGCCGGCCGACCAACTTGCTAAACTCAGGTTCTCGAGCCTAATAGCATGGACCCGTCCTCCAGGTGGGTTTTTAACCCCTTTTCCAAAGTAGATCTTCACTTGGCTCCTACTGCATCCCATGGCAATGAGACCCACAACTCCCTTGCATGTCTGTGCAGAAGACCTTTGCTGGTTTTCAACCTGTCGCTTGCTGATTGCATCTGGGACCCCAGTTTTTGTGCTTTGTGAATTAAAGACTCACAGCTCCCTCTCTGGAGCTCTCTTGGGTTTTTGTTTCTCTTGCAAGCTGGTATTTTCCTCTCTTCAGTCTTGCCTCCTGTAGAAGCTCTGCCGTATGCGCCGTCTGCTCCTGCACCCATTCCAGCCCCTTTTTCTCGCTTATCTGTGTCTTTTCTGAGGTGACCAGAGCTGGTGGCAGCGGTCAAGACAGGGGATTTCTGCAAACACAGGGTGGGCTTTTCTAGCACCACCTCTGCACCACTTGCAGCCGTTCCCTAGGATGCCTTTTTACTGTCATAAGCCCGGAGCTGACATTTGCAGTTAGGTCCACAGTGACTCGAAGATCTTTGAGCAGCATTAGCTCATTTACAGCCTGCAGATGGGTTATTGCTTTTTAAAGAAGCAAAGTGTATGTGATCATGCTATCTGGCACCCCACCCCTCTTTCTAGTAACTGTAGGAAGCACTGACCAGCAACAGATAAACTGGAAGGAGGGATAAATGTCCCGGGGATGGATGTTTTTCCCGTTGGAGTGGAAGAGAGAGATGCAGGTCCACATGTCTGTGCACGGGCAGGCCGGCAGAGCTCCGTCATGCAGCACCCATGTCCCTGCCCACCAGCTCTCCTGCCCGCACCCCAGCCAGGGCGCCCTGCTTGTGCCCACCGAGGGACACAAGGGGTGGTGGAGATGGAGGACAAATGATGGAAAAAAAGGCAGGAAAGCTCCTCCGGTTCCTCTGGGCATAGCAGAAGTCGTCCCATGTGATGGATTCAGCAAGACCAAATTTCGGCTGCTGTTCTGTTGCACCAGCACGATGCTCTGGTCCAGGGACAAGCCAAGTCACATATCACTGGGGTGGGATGGTTTCAGACAGCTCACCGCTCTCATCGGGCTCATCGCGCAACAGGCTGTGCTCTCAGAGGAGTGTCCAAAAGTTGGTTTTTTTTAAAAAAAAACCCAAACCCAAACCTCTTTGCGATGTTAGCTTATGTAAAACATCTGCTTGGCAGAGACAACTGCGTGTCCAATCCTGACGTGGGTGTCAGATCATTTCCACCCCTTTTCCACATCAAGTTTTTTTGCCCATTATTCCCACTGCGCTGCCTACTTAGTCCTATTTATAGAGCGCCTTTCATTGGAGTCTCTAGGCTTTTAACCTTTATTCTTGGAAAATTATTCACTTCTTGGACCTGCCATGGAGCAATTACTCACTAATGCTCCTCCCCAGCCTGACTTTAAAAGAAATTCCCACGAGGCAGCCCAGAGCTTGGAACCTCCCTGCAGCCAAACTCCGGCTCTGCCTTGTGCCGCGACTTGTCTCGGCTTGTCCCGTGGTTCTCAGCCTGGCTCTGTTGTTCATTCACCTGCAGAAATGGTTTGCTGCCTTTGATGCTTCTCCGATGAGATCATTCACCTCTGAGTACAGGAGCAAAACACTCCAAATGGGATTTTGGCACGGGCTGATTGGTTTCTCCAGGCTTCTTCCTCATTCTCTTGCTTATCACCTGCTGGGCCACCACAGCTTCTGTCTCTGGTCCTGGTCCCTGCAGGACAGAAGAGCCCAGCGGTGACCATAGAGCAACTTGGAGGTGGTTGGTCCCCCAGCTGGGGCTAGCTACCATGGGCATGAAGTGGGGGGCAGTTGCCTCTTCCTCCCCTCCCCAGCAGTTCTATAGCACCCTCCTTGCATTATGTAGGGTCAGAAATAATCAGCGGGTTGTTAGAGGTGTCAGTGGTGCCCAGCAAGGGGCAATGGGCACAAACTGAAGCAGAAGAGGTTCCAGTTGAACGGGAGGAAGAACTTCTTGACTGTGAGGGTGCCCGAGCCCTGGCCCAGGCTGCCCAGGGGGGCTGTGGAGTCTCCTTCTCTGGAGATCTTCAACCCCTGCCTGGACACTGTCCTGTGCCCCCTGCTCTGGGTGAGCCTGCTTGGGCAGTGGGGTGGCACTGGGTGATCCCTGGAGGGCCCTGCCAACCCCCACCGTCCTGGGATTCTGTGTGTTGCTACCTGGCTTTCAGGTGGTGTGTGGGATCCATCCAACACTGCAAGAGGCTGATGGGGATGGAGAGGGCTCTTCTACCCCGCATCTCTGGAGGGGCAGAGGTGGTTGAAGGGGAGGTGCCTTGTGCTCTTCTCGCTTTTGCTGTTAAAAATCCCCGGAATGTGTAGAACATGAAATCAGCTGCATCACTGCAGAGACCCAAGGCTGGCTTGGAGACCATGCTCTGCTGTGCTGATGAAACCTGGCTCCTTCTAAAAAAAAAAAAAAACCCAGCAAAAGGACTCAGCTGGCTTTGCTTTCATACCTCCCAGTGTGAAGCAGGCTGGGCACATGTGGGGCGAGGAGGAGGGAGGGGAACTGATGCAACTAGGGGCAGTGGCGTATTAAACATTTGTCTTGGAGCTGCCTTGCAAGCGTGCATCCCTTTAATGGGCTTCACTCGTGCCCCTGAGACACCACTCGAGGGCAGCCACGCTTCAGAGTCAAATGCCTGCCCCAGAGCTGGGAAAGGACCGACCAAAGTCACAAAATCTTCAGTGGTCATTTGAGATGCAAGGGTACAGCTGGGGGACAGAGCCTGGCTGGCAGGGATGCTGAGCACCTTGCTGCTGGGAGAAGGCTGTGGAGCTGCTCATCTCCCGCCCTTCTGCCCAGTCATGCACCAGTGTTGCCATTTTTTAATAATTCCATCATCACTTTAAATAGCCGTTACTACCAGAGCCCGCAGGCTCCTCCTGCCTCAAGTCCTTGCTGGCTGCGCACGCAAGCAAACATCGGCACGCTGCCATTTCCCTTTGCCTGTCTCTGCATCTACCTGCCCCATCCCGGGGCACATTTCATTACTTTGTGCCTTTTTGCCAAGAAATACCAGACTGGTGTCGTAGACAGTCATGGGAACTAATTCAGTCTGGGCTGAACTCTACTGCTGTGATCTAAGGCATGATCACGGAGGGCTCCGTCCTGCCCCAAAACATGGCACGGGCTGCTGAAACCGGAGTGAGAATGAGGTTGTTTGGTGTCTTCGGGGGGAAAAGAGAAGGGTCAGTGTCAGAACAAGCCTCAGGACTCAATCGCCATGTAGTATTGGTGAGAAAACAGCATAAAAAACAGGGCAATGCTTCAGACTGAATTATTGCTTAACTTGGGAGCCACCCGGGTGGAGGTCCTGGTCCAAATCCCTTTAAAGACCTCCCCCTGGCCCCGTGGGCAGGAGCCCGCTTTCATTCAAGGCACCTGCTTTCATTCAGGGCTTGTTCTTGAGTCTTCTGCTCTGTCATTCATTAAAAAATTCCACCTAAGCTTGTATTAATCGTGGCAAGTGGGTGATTGCAGCGTGGCTTTTCCAGGACATTTGCTTTCTTCTGGTGATGGCAGGGAGCTGCAAATGAGCACCCATCCTGAAGGCGGGCCTTTTTGATGCCACACATCCACAGATTAGGATATAGTTTAGGAACAAATGACCAGCAAGGACATTTTGGGAAAGGACCAGAAAACATTAAAGATCATGAGCTTTGATGTCTTCTAATTTAGCCCAGGAAGATGGGAGCCGAGAGCCCTACAGTCCCCACGGACCTGCAAGCAGGGCAGATGCAAACAATTCTTTATTTGCCTCATTGCAGTGGAATTGCCTACACTGGACACAACCTGGCCTGCAGGGTGACATTGAGGGTGGTGGGCAAAAAGGAGAGAAAACTGAATAATTACAAATGTGGCTTTGGGAAAGGGAGTTCGCTGCTATTTTGAGGCCTAAATGGTTTGGTTCTTGCTTGTTATCACATAATATATTTCATTTGGCATTCATTTATTCAAGTAAGGAGAAGGAAAGTTGGAGCAGGAGGAAACTTCACTCAAAAACCTTGTCCCCAGGTCCCAGCCTTTTCTGTGCTGCTTACAATTAAGAGAGTAGTTTGGAGACCAGCTAAAAGTTTGGAGGAGGAAAGTCATCATCCAAGTTTCCAAACCTCAGAGAGATAGCAAAACACATCCGTGAGGACCCCAGCAGGTCCCTTACAGGGCCAACAGGCCTGGTCTTGTCAAGGGGGGAATTTTTATTAAGAAAGCAGAACCCAAACCTCTCCAGCCTTCCTTTACTGTCACAAAGAAACTGAGAAATACGTGGTGTCAGGCAGGGAGGAGAGAACGGACAAGCCTGGCGCGTGTGAAACTTTTGCCCTTGGTTTCTGAAGTCTGCTGAACTTTAGCTTGGGAATTTCTTGTCTGATAACAGAGAGAGAAATGGGGAACCAGAGCAGGGAGGCACTGGGAAACTAGAAAACCCAGCCAAGGGTCTGGGGCGGGTTAGGAAGTTCATTGTATTTTTGTTGTTGCTGCAGTACTTTCTGCTGTACTTTGTGGTGGACTTTGGACTTTTACGATTCTCCTAACCCTAAAGACCTGCCTGGGGCATCTCCTCCCCCCGCCATGTCGCACAGCCCACACCGAGGTGCTGGGGCTGAGCATCCTCGCTGCTGTCCCGCAGCCCAGCAGCTCCCAGCACAGCTGCCGAGGGCTGGGAGCATCCCTCCACGATGGCAGAGGGACAAAAAGACCTTTCTCTAGGCACAGGCTGATTGCTCGGTCCCACTGGGGCTTCGTAGTGTTATTAATGGTGTCAGGACAACCTGGAGCCCTGGGGAAAGCACTAAAACCACCAGGACCAGCTCTCCAGTGGGGAGCCATCGTCCCAAAGAGGCTGGCTGCTGCGAGGAGCAGGGAAACAGCCCCGAGCCCCTTGCACAGGGCAGCTCCAGCAGCAGAGCCCTCACGCTCCCGATGCCCTGTATTGTTTGCAGGGCCCACGCTTGGAGCAGAGGGAAGCGGCTCCTTCGTTGGGTGGGGATTGGAAAGGGAGGAACGGGGCTGCATCTGCAGAGCCCACGGTGCCAGCATGGGGGGACCAAACCTCACCAGCTAAAGGCACTAACAAACCAGCCACAGCCCTCCCGCCGGGAAGTCAAAATGAGGAAGATCTGTGATTTTGGGGATATTATTCCCAGGCTGTTCCTTACCCAAAACTTTGCTTCCCCCTTAATCTCCTTTTGCCTCAGTTTCCCCTGATGTGGCTGTTTCAGACTGATAGAGCAACAACCCCCAGCAGCGGCCCTTGAAGGGACGAACATCACGGCTGCTCTGCCCGTTCCCAGATGGCACTTCCAAAGGCAGTTCATCTGAAATGTCATGTTCAAACACAGTCGCATACTTGTATTCTCCTCGGAGGTACGAACAGCTGTAAATCTTCAAAGAGAATAATGATTAGCCCTAAGCGGCGCTGGGCTGAGAGAAACCGGATCATGGAACAATTACTGAAAGCAGCCGAGACTAAAAGTAGCATTTAATGGGATCCGGCATCTTCTGTTCCCACTGACCTGAATGCTGCTCCTTCTGCCAGGCAAAGGGAGCGAAAACCTCTGAGATTTGTAAGTTGTAGTATTTAGGTCACACGTGGATTAGAGTGTGATCAGATTGGCTTTAATGTGGAGCTGCTCTGAATACCTATAGATCATATAGCGCGCTGGGGGATCAATGCCTCCAACGGCTTTTAGCAAGGTGACGGGGTGAGCCCGGTGAACGGCTCTCCCTCCGGCGGCACCGCGGTGTTTTGTGCCGGCTGCCGGTGGCACAGTGGGACACGGGTGTTGCTCACCCGAGAACGGTGGGGCCGGGAGCCCCGCGGGCGGGATCGCTGCCCACAGCACATCCCTGCGCCGTGCTCGTCCCTGCCCAGACACGGATGTCACGGCGAGGGGGACGATGCGGGGCAGAAGGGGCTTCCCACACCCTCTCTGTCACTTCTTCTGCTCTTTGCAGAGATCCAACAAGCTCATTTCATTTATGAGCACGTCCGCACAGCTCTCGACCAGTTACGAATGCATTCAACACGGTGTTTTCTGCCCCTGCCAGCCTGATCTTGTGTCATGGTGCTGAGTGGCCCAAGCTCCAGCCAGTCCTGGGACTGATGGCTGCAACTGGATGAAGGCAACCTGCAGGGACCAGGGCTGAGGGCAGGACCGTGGCTGCTTCTTGTCCTGTTCAGCTCAGCCAAGCTGAGGCCCATCCCATCCTCCATCACCACTGGGAAAGGTTATGAGACAACCCAGACCCTGAACGCAATTGGGATGCTGCTGCCAGGTGGGTCTGTGTGTCCAGCGTGGCCGCTGCTCTGTCCTTGGAGCTGGCCTGCTCTAGCTCAGGGCTGGAAAGCCAGAGGTGACGTGGGAGAGTCTCTCTGATGGATGTGATCACCTCTGCCATCCTCAAATGGACAGATGTGCCCACAGGTGGTTAAGCTGGTGCTTGGTCTGCAGCATCATGCTGTGCTCCTGAAGACCCCATGGTGGCATGTCCTCCCAGCCTGGTCCATAGGCGGGATGTCCCCTTGCCTTTAAACAAAAACCTTTAAACAAAGTGTTTCTGGCTTGCTGTTCCACCAGCCTCACCCACAGCTCAAAGCTCAGGGTAAGAGAAAGAAGAAGGCCCTCAAAGATGCTGCAAGCTGTGATTCCTTAAACCAGGAGCTGGCCTGAGATTGTACCTGTCCCACAGAGCTCTCATCTTCTCCCTCTCCAGTTCCACGCCACGTCAACCCCTCGCCCAGGAGAGGAGGCAGACGATACCCTCAGGTATGTTTTCCTGGCTAACCAAATCACTGAAGCTGCAGGGAAGGGCCCGGGCCTGAGTTCTTGCAGCATTTCTCTGCTATCAGATGCTTTCCATCAGCTGGGCAGAGCAGGGCTGTGACCTGCAAGCAGCCAGCCAGGGCGTTGCACCAGGCAGCGGAGCCCATCCAGGTATCGGCTGTGGGTATCGGCTTGCACAGAGGATGCTCCGTCTGTCTCGCTGGCTCCCTCCAACACCAGCAGCGCTACCCAACCCCACTGCAATGCCTGGTGGCATGAAGCCACAGGAACATCCAGCTTCCAAAATGCTCCAGGCTTTCAATTAGCTGCACCTCCACGAGGAGATTGCTCAGCTCAACGTATCTAAAATCTCCCGTGATGAGAGATTGTGATTTGACAGAAGCACAGCTGGCAGAGAAAAGACATCTCCTCGCTTCCTGTAACTTCCCGAGCGCCTCTTACTAATGCCAGTGCTCGTAAAGGTCTGTGGTTCTTGCAATCACGCGGAGAAATAATCTCCCCGGCTGGTGCTGATGTGTTGCTACCTCAGGGTAAGGAGGCAGCAGCTGTGTTTCAGCACACAGACATTGCACAACCATTGAGGATGGGAAGAGCTGATGTATGCTGGATCCAACTGAAAGAGGAATTTGAGGTCAGCAGAATATTGTCAGCGCTGGGACGTGGCCAAGTTGCTATGGGGACACCTGTGCTTTCAGGATTTTGACCGTGTGAGGAATCGGGATGCTTTTTCACCTGATTTCCCCAAGAAATGATGCTTCTGTGATCCCCTCTTCCAGCTGCCAGCCCCACTTCCCCTCCGATCGCATCTCAGCCCAGTGGCAACCTCCGACCACGTCTAAGACAAGGGTGAAGGAAGGGCTCTGAGACACGAAGCACCTACAAGAAGCCTGTGCAATGCCTGGCCTGAGCGCCACGTGCATCTCCAGCAGGTATTTGTTTGGTGCCAGCAGCTGCCGGGCAGCGCATTGTGGCACAGCCGGCAGCGGGGAGGGGGCCACTCCCCTCTGTAGCCCTGGATCAGCCGGCACCCCCTGCCACCCCCAGCTGCACAAAGGGACGATGCCGGCGTGGAGACCACGGGGCTCTTGCTGGAGCAGGGACCGGCCTACAAAGCTGTCCTTTGCCCAGGGGACCTGGGCTTAGCAGGCAACATCCAAATTCCCTCTTTAAAAGCAGGTCAAGAGCCCAGCCCTGCCTACACGAGGAGTTGAAGGATAAATGCTTCAAGGGCTGGAAGGATGTTTTTGATTCCCAGGCCTTGGGAACCCAATCAGGAGGATCTGGTGGAGCCAGGGATGAAATCTGGGGGAAGGATCTGCAGCCAGCCCGGTGAGCCGGCAGGTTTGGACCGAGAGCCGGGGCAGCAGGAAACTCACCCTCACAGCCGGCTCGAGCATCTGCCTCCCCTTGTACCTGTGGCAGGAGGCAGCAGAGCCGGGCTGGGGCTGCTGCAGCAGCAGGGGAGAGGGGGAATTGTGTGGAGAAAAGGAAAATTCATCCCCAGAACAAACCCATGCCGAAAATAATCAGTGACTAATTTTATATCTTTATGATTGGCTTTTAACTGTGAGTTACTAAAGACAGGGAGAAAGAAGATTATGTCCTGGTGGGAGGATAAATGAGTGTTGCCATAGAAGCGAGGGGATGCTGAAGCACAACTCCATCCTGGACCACGGAGCCACGGCAGAGCCTCGGGGCGGCCAGCGCGCTGCGGACAGACACCACCCCTGCGAATTCAAGGCAAGCTGACAGCCTGGGAAGTCAGAGAAGATAAATTTGTGTTATCAAGCCAAAGCCAGAGAGTCAATATTTAGCCTGGACACGGAGCCCAGCCCTTGTGCAGCCGGGGCCCCGTCCATCATGCTGCTCGATTGCCCTCCCGAGCTCTTCCAGCAGCGGCTTTCTCTCTGCCTGGTCTCACAGCCGGATCATGTTTCCCCCCCTCTCTGAGCTAACCCCATCCCAAAGACGCTTTTATCGGTCTCAGGGCAAGGGAGAAGCTGGGATTTGGGGGGTTCAAGGGCTTAGGAAAGAATTTGCCTCTGGGAATCTCTTTCTTCCATCTGCCTGGGATAAATTGTCCGATGGAGATGGAGGCTTTGCAGCTCGGCGGGGAACTGCTCAGAGCTAAACATGTGGAGGCAAAAACACTCTTGATCCCTCCCCACTGCAGGAACTGGGTGTTGAAAAGTCCTGGAAAGGGTGGGGAGAGCTCTCTGTCGCGTGGCCCTGTGCTGGGATGAAGCAGGAGGGCGTTTTGCCTGGGCTCTGTGCATGGAGACGTTGCCCGTCCTGCCCCCGGGTTCTCTCCTAGGAGGACCAGCTCGCCCACAGGAGGCAGGAGCAAGCTTAGGAAGCTGCAAGCACCACGGGAGACATGATTAACTAGAAGGAGAAGGGATTTTTATTTGGCCTGTTTATGATTTTCTGCTTTCGTTATGTCCCTATAAAGAACATGCCTTGCCAGTTAACAGCCCTGACCTTACTGGAGCAGGAATAAAACTGAGAAAACTACCCTTGGCATGTGCGCCTGCAGCCCTGGCACGGCGTGGGGGGCTGTGTTTACAGCTCCATCCCTTCCTCCATCTGCGTTCAGCTTCTGCGGCGCGTTATTTATACTGCAGCAGGGATCACGGCATGCTCGGTCTTGTCTCTGCCAAAGAGGGGAAATCCCTGCCCTGGAAAGCAGGCTCCTGAGTTCATTTACTGCGTGGTCCTAAAGCAGGACCATGACCCAGTCTCACCGGGTGTCCAGAGCCCTGGAGAAAGGCTAAGGCCCCTCTGGGATGCCAGTGCTCCATTTATTCCTTCTTTAGATCTTGCAATCAAAGCCCTTTCACACTTCCGCTAAAGAAAAATGTCAATGTGACACGAAATGTCACAGTTTCAGGTTTTTTTCTTTCCAAACCTGAAGCCTTTCAGAAGCATCTCTCCATAAGAGAGATGTCCCCAAAGCGGGATGCCTCCAAGATGTGCTGGGCCGGTACCAGCCACGGCTGCACCACATCCCCTGGGACAGGGGCTTCTGCCCAAGGCTGTACTTGCCCGTGCTGAGCTGGGGCTCTGGGTAACCTTGTGCAGGCAGGGCCAGAGCCCAATGGTCCTTTTCAGCTCCCCAAATGAGAGATGCTTCATCTCCTCATGACCTCCTGTGAGCGGGATGCTGCAGTGAGGACCACATCCCTCCCTGCCTCCCCAGGAGGTGCCCGTGGCTGCAGCAGGGCTCCTGGGGACCTGGCTGCCAGCACGGGTACCGCAGGGAAATTGGAGGGGTCGGAGGGCAAAGGAGCTGCTCTAAACACTGGCAAAAAGCGATTTTGATAGAATCTCAGAGTTGTTTGGGTTGGAAAAGCCCTTTAAGCTCACCAAGCCCAACCGTTCCCCTACCCCTGCCATCCCACCCCCAAACCCTGGCCCTCAGCACCGCCTCGTCCCATCGCCCCTTCCCTGGGAGCAGAGCCCGACCCCCCCGGCTCCCCCCTCCTCTCAGGCAGTTGTAGGCAGCGATGAGGTCTCCCCTCAGCCTCCTCTGCTCCAGGCTGAACCCCCCCAGCTCCCCCAGCCGCTCCCCAGCAGCCTGGGGCTCCAGACCCCTCCCCAGCTCCGCTGCCCTTCTCTGGCCGTGTTCCAGCTACACAATGTCTTTCCTGTAGTGAGGGGCCAGGGGTGTCTAAGCACTGCTGGTCCCAGGGAATTACTCCTCCTCTCTCCTGCAGGTTCCTGATCTGCCCCTCTGCATCCCCGGCACCCGTGTCCATCCCGCAGCGGGCTCAGAGACGCCGGGTTGCGGAGCAAACAGTCCCTTCTCCCCTCTTCGTGCTCTCCGGGGGGCTCACAGAGGAACAAGCCTCATCCCAGGTGCCCTTGAGAGCCGCATCCCCCTGCGCCCGCCTTGCTCATGGCAGCCCCTGCTTTCGATGCCTGGGGCTAAACTTGCCTTTTCTGGGGCTGAAGCGCGGGTGCTCCGGCTCCCGGTGATTGGGTGCTATTTTGCTCCG
>NW_009260492.1:163171-168348 GCF_000687185.1 Egretta garzetta
ATCGGGGGCCACGGGGCCCATCCCGGTGCTGCCGTGCGAGCATGTACAGGGAGAGCAGGGCAGGCGAGGGGACTATTTTTGGAAGTTTCTTTGATGTGAGTCAGTGGTAGAGGCAACCTCGGGAGCTCGTGCAGGAAAAGTCCCAGTGACAGCAGAGTGGAGCCGGTTCTTCGTTGAGTCTCTGTCGTTTTGTGCATTCAAGAGAAGCTCTGCCGTGTGGAGTGTGCATCCAAGGGAGCGGGAGCACGGGCAGCGCCGGGGAGGGGATGGACGGGTCGAGCAGTCGTACGGGAGGTCTCCTGTGCAGGAGGGCTGGAGCTGGGCTCTGGGGCTGCGGGTGACCTGCCTGACGTGGGCAAGCTGTCCCTGGCATCAGTTGCCGTGCCTGCCATGCTTGGCTTGGGCAGTGGCCATGTGCTTGGTACAGCAGCGTTGGAGCTGGTCCGATAGGAACCGGCCCTAGGAAGCCTGGTCCTGTGGGTGACACAATCCATGCTGGCTGGGGACAAGGATCCCGCGTGGTCCGTAGAGCCCCAAAATGTCTCCCTCCGGGGCACTGACCCCCATCTGCTGTCTGGGGGGGGAACAGACCTGGACACAGAGCTGTGGGACCGCGTTAATGACTGTCGGCGCTGGGGGGAGGATGGCTGCCTGCCCAGCCACGGCACGGCTGGTGCAGAGCCCTGCAGCCATCATGGCAAAGCCTGGAAACATGCCCGGGGGCTGGAGGTGGTTTGGGCTCCTCCGTCTGGGTGAAGCCCAAGGGAAGGAGGCGTTGGAACAGCCCAGCACCCTGCAACAAGGAGCTGAGCTCAACCAGCGACCGGGGACCACGGTGAGGACGTGGCAGGACGGCCATGTGCTGTGGGGCACTGCTGCCCGCTGACCGCCCGGCGTTTGTTTTATCCCTCTCGGTTTAGTGAGAGGCCCTTGAAGCAACCATGGCAGCAGGTCCCCATCAGGTGTTGGAGAAAGACTTGGGATGCCTTGAGGCCACTGACGAGCTGCCCGGGCAGGTGGGGAGCGCGCAGAGGCAGCCAAGGAAGGACGGGAGAAAAGGTACCTTGTCCTCGCTGCGAGCCGGCGGCCAGGAGGTGCCGGCCGTGGCCGTGACAGCACCGCTGCCGTGGTGCTTGAGGCTCCACAGGAGAGGGCTCAACATTTTGCAGCTCAGTGAAAGCATGGGGTGACCTCTGGTTATCGAGGGGCACCTGCATGGCGCCGACCCTGTGGGGACATCAGCCATGGCCACGGCCAAGAGGAACGGAGGCTTGTGCTCTCCTCCATCTTCCTTGCACTCATTTTTGCTCAAAAAAAGTGTGGATAACTGTGTAGCTCAAAAAATATTACAGCATTTGGGAGAAAAAACTCTTTAAGGAATAATTCTCCATCTTTGTGCTTTCCTTGGGGCTGGGAACACCCCCCCCCGAGCCAAAGTGAGAGTCCTGGGGCAGCTGCTTCGCTTCCCAGCAGAGACAGGACCAGACTTGCCATCATCAAAATAAAACCAAAGACATTTTGATTTCCTCTTGAAAGCCAAGACCTTTCAGGCCGTGGTTCCCCAACCAAAAGTTTTCCTTTTATTCATTTATTTTGCTTCCAATATCGTGTCTTAGATCTCATCCTGAGAACTGGGATTTTTTCTCAGCGTTCATTCTTCCACTGGGGGAAAATAACCTAAATCCAGCTCAAAGACAGCAGAAAATCCTCCTTCTGGTGAGGGCTTGCAGGGATGTGGCATCCAGATCCCTGCAGAGCAAGGGCTGTGCTTGGCAGTGCCGGGAGGGCTGAGGCCGCTTGGCGTCAGGACCGTGTTGGTGCATCCCAGACCCAGGGGCAGCGAAACCCCCAGGCAGCCCAAGGAGCCCAGGATGCTCCCCAGCCCTTCGTTGCGTCGAACCGCTGCAGAGCCCTGTGGACCCTCTGGTTTTCTCTTCCACTTCACAGCTGAGAAAAGCCCCAGGAGTCACCCCTGAGCCTCGCAGTCATCTTGGGTGGCTTGCAGTCTTCTTCGAGGTCTGGTTGCTCCACAGTAGCTGGAGCTTGTCCTGCTGTCTAGGATCCAGCCTGAGCTGCCTCCAGCACGTGATTTCAGGGTGTCCGTGCACACCCTGGGCTCTTCATCCCCCCGTGTGCCTTGGCAGGGAGGTCACCGTCCCCCTCGGCGGCAGCTCCCCAGGGTTATCCAGGACAGTGCCATTTCAGGGCTCAGCAGCCCCAGGCGTGCACGGTGATGCTCCAGCTGCGACCACGACGACCAGGGGCTTCTGAAACCTCTCTCCACGGGTGACCTGGCCGCACTAATGGGGGAAACATGGCCATAATGTCCCCACTCTGCGAGCCAGTGGGTGGCAGTGGGAGATGCACGCGCCCCCAGCCCCCGGTGATTCCCACCTCTCCAAATTCACCACCTAATGGACTGCACTGTGCTTGCCTTCAACAGATGCCGACGCGCCGGTGAGCAGCAACGGGGAGAGCGGTAGAGCCCATGTAAGTGTGCGGTATCCCGGGGCTGGGGGGCTGCCAGGGGGGTCCCTGCGCCGGGGCAGGGGGGCTGAGCAGGGGGCTGTCCCGCAGCGGCGTTCAGCCCAGGAGGGCCATGCCGGGCATTGCACCACGTCTGTCCCAGGGGAGCCGAAGGCCACGTCCTTCAGCTGTCGCTGTCCCTGATCCGTGCCGGTGGGCAGCTCTCCCTCGTGGCACGGATCCGGTGCTGCTGACGTGGGCCAGCAGCCAGCCTGGCCACCAAACCCCCCAGCCCCAGCAGCGCCGAGCCCAGACCCCGATGCATCGTGCACTCCCTCTCCTCCCAGCACACCGACCCCGACGGCGAGCGTGCCCTGGATCCGACCCGCCGCCCTCGGTGGATATGTGCAGCCGTGCTCAGCCGGCCTAGGGGCAAATCCAGCCCCGAGGGCTCCTCTGGGGTGGGCTTGCTCAAGCGCAGCCCGGGAGTCGGCAGCCACCAGCCCACCCGTGTGCGCTGCGGCCGCACCCCAGCGCCTGCTCTGCAGCATGGAGCCAGCTAGTGGCTAAACCCATCTTGGCAGACCAGAAAAAAAATAAAACCCAACGTATTTTTAAGGCTGCAAATACACACACTGGGGTTAGGTGCTCGAGGAGCGGGTGATGAGCCTGGTTAATGCTGCTCAGGGCCAGTGGTAGCATCAGCTCAGCCCCGGGGGACCCGGGCAGTGTGAGCACGGGTTGCGGAGCACAGAGACCGGGTCCCTCCACGGCTGCGCTGAGCACCCCTTACCCTGGGGGGGGGGGGCACACACGTGCAGCCATGGCCCCCATGCTGCTTTGTTCTCCCCGCGGGGCTGTGCAATGCTCTCACACCCTCCACCACGCTTGCACCCCCTCCCCACAGGGGCTAGAGGAGGCGAGGACACAGCTTGGTGTCTCTGAGTGGGATCCAGACAAGCCTGAGCTGAGCATGCCAGAGCCAGCGCCGCTTGGCGTGGATAAGAAAGCCGTGGAGAAGAAGCGGGCGGAGAAGGTGGGAGCCAAAGGCAGTGCTGCTGGGCCTCCAGGTAAGTGCAGGAAAGCCCTTCTCTGCCCCAAAATGGCCAGCCTGGCCCCAGGTGGCCACAGAGGCGTAGACCCTGTCCTGCATCCCCAGCCAGCCCAGGAGGCAGCATCTGGCCACAGAGCAGTGACAGGACAAGCTCTGCTCTCCACAGTCCCTGGGAGCTCAGCGACATGGAGCGGTGGCTTCCCATCCGCCTGCTAAATCCCTGTTCCTCCTCCTTCTCCTCTCCACCCTGCCCAATCTGCTGCTGGGGGGGAGCAGCAGAGCCAGCAGCACGGGCAGAGGTTTTTCCAGTTTGAGCCCCAGGATGCTGTAACGCCATCGTGGCCCAAACACCTCGGACTCAGCCCCCTCCAATGCTCTTTTCCCCACCCCTGTGGTGCAAACACCTTCCTTTGCTGGTGGTGGCAGGGCAGGCAGCTCCTGCCCCTGCCCCTGCCCTTCCCACACCCCCTTTGCCACTTCCCAGCTCCCCCAGTAACTTTGTTGTCCTTGGGGGTCCCCAGTCCCCAAGAGCCTCCCCGTGCAGAGGAAGGTGGAGCCCCCCAGCCTGGACCCCGCGGAGGAGCCGCTCCTTTGGGAAGGGCTCACCCTCAACAAGTGCATCCTGGTGGCCTCTGTCGTCGCTTTGCTCAGCGTCACCTTCCAGGTTCTCCAAGGTGAGCAGGGAGCCAGATGGAGGGGGATGGGGTGGGCAGACCCTGCTGCCACCTCCTGCCTCCTCTCCCCTCCTCTCTTCCAGCACCATGCTCCAGGGAGGGAATCAGCCATGGCAGGCAGGACCTTCCACCACCTCCCCTTCACGGTGGGTTCAGATGCTCCAGGCTGCCCTGATACCCCAGATCCAGCCTGAGATGGGACCGTGTCCCAGGGTGGGGGTGGCCCTGGTACCCCATGCCTGGGACATCAGACCTGAGCAGTCTCGTCCCCTGCTGACGGTGGCCTGTCCCTCTCCCCTCCCAGAAGTGGTCAGCGCCCAGGAGGAGGAGGTCCAAGAACCAGTGACTGCCCAGCCTGCCCAGCCCGCCCAGCCCGAGAGCAGCATGTTTGAGGACCATGATGGTGACGACGATGGTGATGACGATGATGATGATGACGGCGATGCTGACAGCAACTTGGTACGGGTCCGGGATGGGGGGAGAAACAGCATCCTCGGGGCACCTTGCGGGGTGGGGGGGAGCATCTCATCCCCGGGGCAGGGGTGGAGAGGGGACCCAGTGCCTTGCGCTGCGTCACCGGTGCCTGGTCCCCTCCATCCCACCCTCAAGGCAGAGCCCTGGATCTTCAAGAAGTGGTTTGGCCGCTCAACACCGAAGGATGAGGAGGAAGAGCCTGAGGATGTCCCCGAGGTGTCGCCGGCTGCAGTGGAGGTGAAGAAGAGCCGGGAGAAGAAGGAGGAGAAGAAGGAGGAGAGGAAGGAGGAGAAGAAGGAGGAGAAGAAGGAGGAGAAGGCCCGGGAGAGCCGTGCTGCCCAGGTGGAGCGGAGCAGCCGAAGGGAGGCGCGAGCCAAGGACAGGGCACAGGGGGACAAGCCCAGCAGAGCCCCCAGGGCTCCCCGGGAGCCGGAGCAGCAGCCCCAGAAGAAGCGGAAGGAGGGGAAGGAGAGCAGGAGGGAGCGGGACGAGCCCAGGAAGGAGGAGTG
>NW_009260492.1:168464-170256 GCF_000687185.1 Egretta garzetta
CAGGCCCAGGGAGGGCAAGAGGCGCGACTGAGGCTGGGGCAACCGAGGGGCTCAATGGTGCTGAATCCAGGGGGGTCCAACCCCGCCACCGGCAAGGGCACCCTGACACTCCCTGCCTGCTCCCCAGGCCGGCAGCGTGGGCAGCGTTCCAGGATCTCTGAGCAGCAGCAGAGCAGCCCGGGAGCCTGGCACGAGCCTCGCTGGGGACTTTGGGCCCCCCTGGATTAGATGCACGAAGGCAACCCGAAGGGACTGGGGGAAGGAGCTTCTCTTCATCCGGGCTTCGTGCTATTTCTCCATCCCCACCCGAAATCTCGCTTGCGGTTCATTTTCACTCCTGGTCCCGGAGGCATCGGGGCAGCGCAGTGGGCACAGGGATCCCAGCGAACAGAGTTGGTCTCCAGACTGTGGAGCTCATGAATTCAGTTCATGGTTTTATTTAAAGCAAATTGAGAGAAGTGTAGTCTGGGTTAATGAAGCCAGGCTGCTGCCATCCTCAGAGGGACATCAGGGGAACGACCGCCCCGACCTCGCCGGGCCCCGGTGCCATCGCTGCAGGGTGGCGTGAAGCTTGCTGGTCACAAAACAGGGCGGGAGAGCCCATCACCGGGGGTCCCCTCGGGCCTTGCCTTCACAGAGTCGCTTTTAGGAACGAAACACAAGTGCAATATCAACGCAGCGCTGTAGCAACTACAGGAGATGTTCACAGCCCCCCCAACCCACGGCAGGTTTAAGTATTTCCTAAATCAATAGAGGTTAAAATAAACTATTTTCATTTTTAATAGGTATTAAATTGAATGTTTTAAAAAAAAAAAAAAACAAAAAACCACCAACAAAAAAAAGGTGTTGTCCCTGGTTATGTTTGTGTGTTCTCTGCATATCCCCGGTGTGCAGGGGCTCGTTGCTAACCCGGGTCCCCACACGGGCTGGGGGCCATGCCCCCACCAGCCCCATGGGGACGCTGCAAAGCCCAAGGGTTGGTCCAAGCCCTGAGGGGCTGCAGGCAGGACCAGCCCAGGAGCTGCTTTCCGGGGGTTTGGACCCTGCGGCAGCCCCGGGTCTCACCGAGGGCCGGGCTTAGCTGGGAAGATGATCCGGGGGCAGCCGGGCTCTCCATGCTGACGCCGGCGGGGATGCGGAGCAGGTGCTTTGGCAGCCGTTTGCGCCCGCTCCCATTAATGGTGTGAGCGGCCCAGGAGGTGAAACGGGATCGCTCCCCTCTCTCAGCCCCCCTCCCTCCCCTCGCCCCCCGGCTCTGGCTCCCGTCCTGGGAGCAGGGTCAGCACGGGGCGATGCAGACGTGACCCGGCAGGGAGCCCCACACCACTGCCAGCGGCTCGCCATGGCCCCTGGCTCAACACAGGGATGGGTCCCCCAATAAGGGCTGCTCACTGCGAGGGGATTTTGCCTCTTGTTCTGCTTTTGCAGGAGGAGCTGTGGCCAACGGGGGCTCAGTGATGGGCTGGGGGCTGGGAAATGGCCAGAGGATGCTGCGGGTGGCGGGGGGGCTTGGAGAAAGCAACAACCACCCTGCCCGGCCACTCCAGGAACAGAAGGCAAGGGTTAAATAAGCGTGGTCCTGGCCAGATCCGCCAAGCCTTGCCCTCCCATGGTGCCCGTACCCAGCCCAAGCCCTGCCACGGGGTCAGAGCCACGCTGCAGCACGGCCCCACGGGCACCTCGAGCGTCCCCGGCATCAGGAGTGGGCGTGGGGAAGCACTGGGCTGCAGAGCAGCCCCCAGGGACCGGCACATTTACAGACAAACTCAGAACCAGAGCAACGCTAATGAGC
>NW_009260492.1:170413-172152 GCF_000687185.1 Egretta garzetta
GAACGTGCGGACCTCCAGCCCCTCGGTGGAGAGGCTGATGATGAGCTGGTCCGAGTAGCGGACGGGCACGCAGCAGGGAGCCCGCTGGAGGGGCGAGCCCCGCTCCTGCATGCCCAGCAGCAGCACCGTGTGCGAGTAGTAGCTGGGGACACGGGTGGAGAGGGGCAGCTTGCAGGGACCCTCGCAGTTGTTGGCCGCGTAGACGGTGGGCATGACGATGAACTTGCGGTCGTGCAGGTCGATGGTCAGCTCCTGCAGGCGGCAGTGGGCCTGGTGCCGCGCGCTGCGGTTCTGCCGCAGCACCTTCCTCCGCTCCTGCCAACGCGCCCGCACCGTCTGCAACGCCTTCAGCAGCAGCAGCGCGTGCAGCTTCCCCGAGCCGGGCGGCTGCTGGCCAGCCTGACCCTTGCCCGGCCCCGGTGGGAAGTAGCAGAAGCTCAGGAGATGCTGGAAAAGCCCCGTGTTGGCTTGGAAAGCTGGGATGTCCTTCAGCTCCTGGATCACCGCCTGCAGCTTGCCCATCAGCAGCTGCAGCACCGTCCCCTCCGGCTGCCAGCCCCCCAAGTGCTGCTCCAGCACAGCTCCGCTGTCCTGGGGGAAGAGCAGCACCGAGGGCTCCTCCGACTGCACCAGTCGCTCCAGCGCTGCCTCCTCCGACAGGTTGAGCAGCTGGTGAGGGAGGGTCTCCATCACCTGGAAGTCCAGCCAGTGGTGGGAGCTGGGCTGGGTGGGAGGCTCGCTGGAGGGGCTCAGGACCTGGCGGATAAACTGGGTCAGGATGCCCAGGAACTGGCTGCTGCCACCGGGCGCTGGGGATGAAGCGTTGGCTTGGCTCGGGGCAGTGGGGAACGGCAGCTCCTCGGTCCTGGTCTGGGGTGGGCTGTGAGAAGAACACAGGGAGGGTCATGGGGACCCCTTGTACCCTGGGGGTCCCACCAGGCCCTGCCTCACATCCTCCCCCCCCAGTCCCACAGCAGAAGGGCTGGGGCTGCCCCTTTCTTCCCCCAGCCCCTGTGTTTTTCCATGGCTGCAGCGAGAGCCACGGACCTGAGCTGTGGGTACGGAGCCACGTCCACTACCCCGTCGGCAGAGAGGTAGGAAGAAGGGGCCAAAGCCGCCTCCTCCTCCTGCCGTGACTTGGCCAGCAGGAGCAGCACGGGGGTCATCCTAGTGAAACACTTGTCATCAGAGCCGAAAAGGAGCCGCTGGGTCTCCGTGGGGGGCAAGGTGGCACCTGGTGGGGAGATGAGTGGGTGAGGATGGTGGTCCAGGGTCTCCCACACATCCCCACAGTCCCTCGTTACAGACAGGCTTGAGAGCATCCCAAAAGCCCGAGTCAGAAGGCACAGACATCACCATCCCCAACCGCCGCGGGCTTCCCGCATGCCTACCTCCCCCTCCTCGATGCCTGATGGCCAGGGAAGCCTGGAAGCTGAGCCGCTCGCTGCTGCGGGTGACGGATGCTACGGCGGCACCCAGGACCAGGTACTGGGTGTCCCGGGAGAGGCAGAGGCTCTGCACAGAGGCAAAAGATGCAGGAGCCCCGAGGACACGGGTGAGACATCACGGGGCGGGGGGCGCTCGGATGAGCCCCCGCTGTGGTCCCTGCTGGCTCCGGGTCACCCAGCCCACGGTGGCCCAGGGAGCAGGGAAATGGGAGGGTCGGGACCACCGGGAGCAGAGCGGGAAGGGGGCTCCACCGCCCAGCCCCAGGGCAGCTCCAGGAGCCGTGGGGTGCA
>NW_009260492.1:173115-174749 GCF_000687185.1 Egretta garzetta
GGGGACTGGGCCAGCAGAACCCAGACGTCCCCCTCCCACATTCCCTGCTCGCTCCCAGGACCGGGCCACCCGGGCCGTGGCCACCCACCTGCTCCTGTGCCAGCCCCGTGCCGGTGGCCAGCAGCTCCTCTCGGCGCCCAGCACCCAGCCCCTCTCGGCTGCCCAGGTAGAAGAGCAGCAAGGCGAAGCGCAGCTCTCCCAGCGACCGGCCCACCTCTGCCTGGAAAACCAGCTTGAACCACAGCTTCGCCTGGGCTTCCCACTTCACTGGAAAGGAGAAGGCAGAGGGGGTGAATCCCCACTCCGGCGGCTGTGGGGCTCCAGGGGGGTGATGGGTGAGGAAGGGGCTTTGGGGCCAAGCATCGGTCCCACACAGCGGCTGGAGCATCTGGGACAGGAGCTGACAGGGTGGGGGGACACAGCAACCCCCCTGTCCCCGGTTTCAGGGAGGTGGTCACCGGGCAAACCCTGCAGCCCCGGCGAGCAGGGGGCTGTGCTGCTCCCAGAACAGCTCTGGCAAATTTTCATGGGCAGATCCCCATGGAAATCCCTTCTCCCATGGCAGCTCGTCCGGTGGCTCGGGGACATTGTGGCCGTTGTGTCACAGCCAGCAGCACTGCCTGGGGAAGAGCCACTTCCCCAGCTGCCTGGCACTGTCAAATTCGGCTGAAAATCCAAAATCTGGGAGGGGAGGAAGAGGTTTCAAGGTGGGAGAAAAAACCGTGACCCTCCGGCTCCATGGGAGGCCAGGTTAGAACTGAGGGCTGTGCTCTGCCTCCAGCACAGCACTTACCACCAAGAGGGGACGGAGGAACGAGTGTTGCTGGTTTTCACATAAGGCTGAAGCAACACAAGCGAGCCCAGGACCTGGGGCTCCTCAGCAACACTGAGCACGAGGGATCGGCGCGTGCTGCGGCCGACTGCGAGCAGCCAGGCTCACGCCACAGCAGGACCAGCCGGGTCTGCTCAGCCAACCCTCTCCTCTCTTTTCCCAGTCAGAGAGAGTTGGGATGGGGTCCTAACCCACATCATTAAGGCAGAAAGTGAGAAACGCTGGTAACCTCCAAAGCAGAGCAGAAGCCACCGAGACTGTGGCACCTGGGCATTAGTCACAGGCAGGGACAAGGCACCCTGCTGCACACAAGCTATCATCACTAAAGCTTCTTAAAAATGTACCCAGAAAGAGATTTTACTGTATCGCTTTGCTTATTTTAAAAGGAACCCAACCCCACAAAGCTAATTCTGTGTTTAAATCTCTGATTTAGGACAAGCAAACAGCATCATTTCCCCGAGCCCTGCGCTTGCCCCGCTGCGCTCAGTCTCGGCGCGGGGGTTTCACACCAACCTTCCTCCAGATGCAGCACGAGGACGCGGTCCTGCCCCGGCTCCACCACGTGCGCATGGATGTGCTTCAGGGGATGGAGAGCGGCATCCGCCTCCCCGGCTGAGCAGAGCCCAAAGGTCTCGAGATCGCTTTCATCCCAGCTGGTGCGTTGTCTCAACAGCTTGATGAAGCTGCTTTCGTAGTGGGTGAGAACACCCACAACTTCCAGGTGCCTCGGGGTCAGCCCGTCCTGGTCCATTTTCACCCTGCACACGGGCCCTTCCAGGCCCCCAAGCGGCCACGGGTGCAG
>NW_009260492.1:174846-176961 GCF_000687185.1 Egretta garzetta
CTGGCCGCTGAGCTGGGTCTCCCTCTTTCCTGTAGACTTCCATTTTCTCTCTTTCTCTCCTCCACTTCAAGTCCCAGCTCCTCCGGCAGGTTCAGCTCCAGCCGGTTATTTGGGGAAATCCTTTCCCCCGTGCTCCCCTTTCTCGGAAGTGCTGCAGAGGGGAGCAAGAGCACCAGGCACAGCAAAAGCACCCTAAGAGCAGCCCTCATCTTCCCACTTCAGCTACTCCCAACGCAGTCGTCCGAGCCGCTCACGCGCATCTCAAGACACTTGGGCGGAAGGGGAGGACGGCGTCTGCCTTTTAAAAACGGGTGGCCTTGAGTTGACAATGCACAACACACCTCCCTTGAGGAACTCAGAGGCTGTCGTGCTAGAGAGGAGGGAGGAATGTTTCAAAGAAACTTTTTTGTTCTATTTTTGGGTTTGCATCTAGTATTGGAAACGTAAAAAAAAAAAAAAAATTAAAGCTGTTTCTCCTACTCGTAGGGACGCCTGTCCTTGACTTCAGATGTTTTCTAAAGGAGGGTGGACATGTAGGATTGGATCTTCATGGGGACTGGCACATACTATTCCCATCAGCGGTGAAACACCAGGAGGGAAGAATCGGCCAGACCAGGAGGAGAGGGCAGATAATGGGCAGAAACTAAGTAAATGTATGGGAAGTGTTCTGCTCTCGTGGCTGGAGAGCCACCCCCCTCGGCTGGTACCTCTGCCTGGAGAGGCCGCCCTGCAGGGGCCCGTAACTCATCTCCTGAGCCCTGGGCTGCTTCGGCCTGCGAAGGAGAAGCTCACAGGGTGCAGCAGCAGCCTGATGACTTCAAACGCTTAAGAGTTTGCTTAGGAAGGCTCACAACACCCATATTACAAGGACTTTTCCCTCTGTGAGGCGCCAATACTCACTGCAACATGTGGAATTACCAACACCACCTACCTACACCTAAACCACCCCAGAGAAACCTCCCCCCCCCTCCAAAGTACCTTCTCTTTTTGGAAACAGAGGGCAAGGGGAAAGGTACCTGCAAAAAAAGTTCCAAGGCGCGTTCAGACCCTTCGCTGGGTCTCCGGGACTTTGCAGTTTGGAGCTCAGGACCTGGCTGCAGCTCGTCATAAATGGGCTGCGCACCCGAACCCGAGAGGGACGAAGGGCACCGCGCCAAAGGGCTGGTGAGGGCAGACCTCGCTCCTACAGGAGCTGTGACAAGGACACACGCCTGGCAAAGGGCAGACCCACACGAGCCCATTCAGGAATCGGGGCAGCTCAGCTCGAGCCACGGTGCTGCTCGCATGGTAAAGCCAGCGAGGGCTGGACGCACTCTGCCCGGCTCTGGCGCTTGCACGGCTCAGGGTGGGACGCGTCGGGCCAGCAGAAGAGGTGAAGACTTTGCTTCCTCCACCAAAGGGGCACGCAGCTGCAGGGCTGCGGCCAGCACAGCCTCCCCCGCGGCCCACGAAAGTAGCCAGGCACTGGCCAAGAGCAAGCCCGGGGCGGGCAGCCCGGCCTCCAGCGATGCCTTTACCCACCAAGCACCCTGGTATCCGGCGCCGAGACGTCCCGGTTCAACGAAATGAATCCTGGAAAGGACAGAGAGGAGAAATCTCAGCACTTCCTCTGCTTTTTAATGGGAACCAAATGGTTGTTTGAAGGAAAACATTTAGTATAAATAAAACCACAGAGAACTAAAAGCTTGCCAAACCGAGTCTACGTCCCATAAAAACCACACGTGACAGCAGGTGCTTCGTAACAGTACAGACCACACTTCAGGAACTATAATAATAAACTAAGATTTAATATGGCAATTTCTTTTGACTAAACATTCCCAGAGATCCCTGCCACCGCCACAGATGCGAGCACCAGCGCTTTGTCTGTGAACCCGTGTTTAGCCAGCAGTGGGCAGGAGCCAGGCAGCCGTGTGCAGGGGGAAGGATGGTTGCCTTCCTGCAACTGTCCATGAAATCTCGTCTGGCGCTTTCCAAGGATGCCTGAGAAGCAGCCGGAACCGATTTCCTCAGTAAAGACGCTTCCCCCATGCAGCTGGCAGCACCTGAGCTACTGTACAGTGCTCTGGCACCGGGAGGAGAAAGGTTTCCGAACACAGCGGGAGCGATGCTCTTCTG
>NW_009260492.1:176979-182413 GCF_000687185.1 Egretta garzetta
ACCCGCAGCTCGAAAACCCCGCTTGCCCTCCGTCGTGCCCACCACTGCCGTTACTGGGATGCAGTAGCAGAATCCTTCCCATGTGCCTGGGACCAGTCTCCCCCTCAGCGAACGGACGGCTCAATAAAGGGCTCCAGTTGAATAGGAAGCAATTAACTGGCTGGTAATTTATGGGATAGACATCACACGGTCTAAGAGGGGCAATACGTGAGGCTGAGCTGAGGTTGATGGAGGGGAGGTACCCAGAGATTTCTTCCAGTTCTTTGCCTCCTCTATGGAGCATTTCCAAAATTCCAGACTGGGAATGTTTTATATATCTAAGGGTTAAAGAAAGTGAACACACAGCAACGTTTTTAACCAGGACAAAGGAAAGCATAGAGAAAGGAAAATTGAAATCCTTTTAATGAACCTACAAGACTGTGAAATTCACAGGCATACAAAACAGAAATATTTCTCTGGATCAGTTGTGATCTGTATATAAAAAGGTACGAGCTAGAGGAGTCCAGCAGGACCGAGTCCAGGAGGGGCTTCAGTTGGAGGGAGGTGGAGGGGGAATAGTGCCCGGCCCCTCCGTGGGGAGAGGTGGCCTCATCATGGGTGGCAGAGGAGCAGGGGGGGGCACACCAGGTGCTGGTGGCAGCTGAGGTGGGACTGGAGGTGGTGGCACTGGTCCAGAGGGAGGCATAGGAGGCAGAGTCATGCCTCCTGGAGGAGGCGGCGGCATCGAGTCCGGCAAAGGTGGCCGTGGGGGCAAGCCGTTCATCAGCGGAGGTGGAGGAGGCCGCTTCACGGTTGGGGGCCCTGGAGGGAGGTTTGGGGGAGCTGGGGGCTTCTCCATCTTGAAGTGGAATTGAAGGAAGAACTGGGGAGGGGAGAGTAGAAAAGCAAAAAGAAGGGAACAATTAATCCTCAGGACAACCCTGATCCATCCCATCGCACAGCTACTCTCTGCCTCCAGGAACACGGCCTGGACCTCTCCTGACCCGTTACCTCCACAGATCATGGCTGCCTTTCCACCCCGGCAGCATTCACGACTTGCCCCAGTCTCCTCCAGTGCTTTAAATCCTCTGAAACCTGTTCTAAGCGCTAGGCTGCCTGTGAGGGGGCCGGTATCCCCCACCCTGCCTCCATGCCCTGCTCTCGCGTGCGATACCCAGGGCGTGCACCCCTGCCACAGGCTCTGCACAGCCAGCTCCGTGCAGGAAGCACGCTGCGAGGAGCCACACTCTTGTACATTTATGCATCGTCCCGCTGCTGCTGCTGACAGCAACAGAGGCTCCTACCTCCCAGGTTAAATTCTCACAAAGATCACAGACAGGAAGATCTTTCTGTCAGGAGTCACTGCACAGCTGCATTGAAGGAATGAAGATTTTAACATCAAAGCCAGCTGATGCGTGCTCTCCCTACATTGCCTTTCCCCCCAAGCTCCTCTCTGCCCTCCTGCTCCCTCTTTAACCCTTAAGAAAAACATCGCAGTGCTCCAGCTACCTGTTTGGTTTCCCTGTTCCAGTGGGTCCAAAACTTTCCTTCTGCTTTGTCGATTTCTCTGCTTGGCACCTGCAACAAAAAAGAATAAGGAGCTATTATTAGCACCAGCAGATTAGCTCAATGGCCCTTCTTAGCACCAGAGACTGCAAGATAAGCACAGTTATTCCAGGCCGTTGCGAGATGCGTTGGTCTCGGATGTTATTAGATAGAGATGGGGGCAGGAAAGAATTGAGTTACTTCCCTATCGGTCAAGGACAAGTGCGCTGGCAAAAAACCCTCTCAACATCTGCACAAAGGCTGAGGAGCAAAGCCCAGAAGGCTCCTTTCTGTGCCAGACACTGAGAATTCAACAGCTCCCCAGAGCTCAGCACACAGCCTAGTTTTCATGCCAGAGTCCTCCACTAATTCTCAGCAGGGTTTAATGACTTCCAGTCGTGTCTTCTTGACCCCCCTTTCCACTCCATTAACCCCCTGAGGGCTAGACCAGAAGTCTATAATGATGCTCCCTGGAAATTAATGTCTTGGAAAACATGGGAAGGGAACTTCCCAAACAATCAGTTAATCCCAAATCTTACCTTGAAAGCTATGGTTTCATAGGGCTCCGCTGCCATCAAAAGGTATTGCCAGCGTCTATCAGGGGGCTCAATCCTTTGCTCGTAGGCTGACATGAACCGATGACGAGGCATGATGCTTTCTGCAATCTCCGGATAATCAATCTGTTGGGGGTTTATTACAGCAGTAAGGAGAACATCACCTTTGCGCTCCCACTTCGTACAAAAATCCCTCAACTACAGAGCATATCCAGAGATCAGCTCCGAACAGAAAACTCAGTGCCACTGAAGGAAACAGCTTGACAGCTGCGATTGTGGATTTGCTTGACACAATCAGCAGCAGAGGACTAGCAAGGTAAGGCCTTTTTTTTTTTTTTTTTTTAAAATGTATTTCATGAATCCTGCAAAGAACTGCTGATTTAGCAGCATTTTTACTTGGATAACCCGAACACCAAGAGTTTGAACAGTGCCCTTACCTGGAAGAGAAGGCTCTGCTGGCCTGTTTCTGGATCTCTCTGTTTGGTCACTGTGAAGAAAGCAATAAAGCTCAGTCCATCACATAGCAGGGTTAGAGCAACATTATTTCTGCCCTAGGAAACACACAAAGTTTCCAATAACAAAGTGTTACAAGATTTTTCTCCCATTTATCAAACAGAATGCCACATTGTCTTTAACCAAAGCTACTTGGGATCTCTAGCAAAATTCAGCTGCTGTGGGGCAGAGACACCGTGCGCTGCAGAAGAAAGCTGGGAGATAAAGAAGCCAAGTGGCGTACTGAAGGCCAAAGCAAAACAATGGGGGGTTCAGAGAGAAAAGTTGAGCTATACATGCAATGAGTGATTTATGAGCATTAGTGAAAGCTGGTACAGCACAATAAAAGGAGGAGAGAGGCTGAAACAATGTCACCATCTCCTGCCTGACTGCTAATAAGAGCTGAAAGACTGAGACATACCAATCTATTATTAAAATGGCTCTCACTCGACTGTCAGCAATAAAGAGATGTTCCATGGGTAATTTAAACAATAAAGGACATCAGGAGATAAGCCCATATCTTATTCATGGACAGATCTGCTAAAAAGACTAATTAATAATTCACATCCACAGCACTGCACTTCAGGCAAGCTCCAGCAGGCATCGGCTATCTCCTCTGACAGACACCCCGACGTACCTTTATAACCCGGTCGCCCGATTTTCACAAATTTCTTCACTTCCACTTTGACTTTTTCCGGGGCAGGCTGGGCAGGGGCTTCCTTAGCTTCCTTCGCAGCTCGACGGGCCCTAGATTAATTGGAAATGTGCCTGATTTATAAGGTTAGCCACACTTGTTTCTAAAGGATAGGCTACGAGCAGTTTGAATCCCTCAGCATGGAATATTGAGCTCTTCACAGAAAGCACGCCAGGAAATCCTGGTATTTCTCTTCCACACACACCACTACAGGCCAATTGTACCCATGCCTTCCCCTAACTAAAGGCTGTCATCCCAATTATCTCATCCACCCCCCAAGATGACCTTGGAGCCCATCTCCACAGATGGGTTTAAGATGTACTTCTTGAAATAAAAAAGAAAAAACCCCACAAACCAGTCACCTAAACAAAAGCAAAGCGTGTTTCTTAAAATAAAACTTATAAACTTCTCCCAACCTGCATTCACAGAGCCAGGTCCTTATACCTAGACTCAAATTTGCTTTTAAAACTCCTTCTCCCCCTTCCACCAGGATTCCCACAATTGGCTTTGAACTTGAGCTCGAAATGGAGCTTTTCAGCACCATTTTTTGAAGCAGACCTAGGCTGTCCCACCTGGCTAGTGCCAGGCTGCTCACTAGAAAACAAACACAGTGAGAGAACCTTCAAGCACAGTGGGCTACTGCATAATGGAGTTCAAGATTCATGGATGCACACAGCATCATTTTGAAGTGCTCAGGTAATGCAGAATAAAGTTACAGTGGGGGATGACTTACAAATTGGTCTGATGCTTCTTCCCCTGGGTATGTGCTAAGTAACTCCCCTGAAATAAAAAACAAAGTAGATGAAAGTTAAATGAAGACAGGACTGTTCCTACACTGACAGATACCTGTCACAGAGGAGAGCCTGTATCACAGGTTGACAAGGATATTTTAATCCTTAGCAGCGAGGAATCTTACTCAAAAATCGCAGATTGCTTTTAACTGCTGAGCTGTCATAAACTGTCAGGCTTAACACACACAAGCCACCACCCACCCATCAGCTCTTCGGCAGTCAGTCATCAGGCACGTCCCAGGTTCTTGCACTTGAAGCTCCTATTACTCTAAAATGCTGGCTGCCGCGATCCAGACAGACAGCTGCTCAACTCACCTCATTGTTGTGCAGCGTTAGGCAGAGCTTGCATTCATAAGAGCCCAAGTGATTTTTCATAAAATAAGGGTCCTAGGAAAAGAATTATTAAAAAGTTACAAGCAAAATACATCATGGAACAACAGAACAATCAAAACTTTTGCTGCAGTGGAACAACTGGGTTTGTAAATTTAAATTAATAGCATAACACTGCTTTAGGACTACAAAAACAGAGAGAAACAATGGCAGCTTTGTTAATTGGTGACAGCAGACCCAACTGCAGGCAAGAAACAGCAAAATATGAGCCAGTCCCGAAAAGACTGAAAATAATGTGGTAACAGCTACTTGAATACGCAAGTGCTGGCACCTCCCTGGTCAGCCCTGTCACAAATGTTTCTCGTTCGACTCCCACATTACCAGAAACAGAAGTAGTCATTCCAATCCACAACTCCCCACTAAATCTCTCGCCCTGCAAGCCATTTCGCTCAGGCAAAGCTCTAAACTTATCCCCGCAACAGTCTGCAGGCCAGGAGCCCCGGGTCTTTTTTTTTCCTGGGCACGCAGAGGCCAAGGCTCACCTTGTTGATGTCGATGGTTTCCAAAGCCAGCTGCCGGAGCCTCTCCCTGCGGTCTCGGTTACTTTCTGAGGCAGAGGCTACGCCTCCGCTTCCAGTTTTACCTCCAGGACGATGCTGGAAATCCATGATGGGGACTTTTGTGCTTCAGCTACTTATGGAGAAAGAGAGAGTCTGGAAAAATGGGGAAAAACCAATGTGAGTGATAGCTAACGCTTTTCCTAACCCAGAGTTCACAGCACTGTTTAGCCCCGTCAGTAAGGACATGAGTACAGCAAACCATGCCCTGGACACTCGACACAGGACGAACTTTCAAACAGAGCAGGTCTTGCACCACTGACTCAGTCAGTTGAGAAGTAAAATGACCCCAAAGAACAAGCCCCCAGAGCCCTTCCCATCTCCTCAGCCTCTTCGATGCAGAGACATATTCCTCCCCAACACGTGCAGCAGCCCCTGACCAGGAGCCTCCAACCCACCCCCTTGAACAGCTCCAGAATGGCCCCCCTCTGC
>NW_009260492.1:183682-214763 GCF_000687185.1 Egretta garzetta
GACGTGGAGAACTGGGAGCCCCGGGGGACAGGACTGGTGGTACTGGGGAATCGGGACTGGGAGAACTGGGAGCCCCGGGGGACAGGACTGGTGGTACTGGGGAAAAAGGACTGGGAGAACTGGGAGCCCTGGGGGACAGGACTGGTGGTACTGGGGAATCGGGACTGGGAGAACTGGGAGCCCCGGGGGACAGGACTGGTGGTACTGGGGAATCAGGACTTGGAGAACTGGGAGCCCCGGGGGACAGGACTGGTGGTACCGGAGAATCGGAACTGGGGGGAGCACCAGGGCAGGACTGGGAGTACTGGGTGGGCAGGACTAGAGTAGGACTGGGGGTGTGGGGAGGCAGGACTGGGAACAGACTGGGAGGACTGGTGTGTCCGGCTGGGGAGCGCAAACGGCGGCGTTTAGACGAGGGGTGTCAGGGTTGGGGGGCTGAGGGAGGGACGGGGTGCGGTGGGGGCCAGGGGGGCTGGGGCCAGGAGGGAGCGGGGGATCGGAGGAGGAGGAGGAGGAGGCCCCTTCCTGAAATCTCCCAACAAATTTCCTTGCAAACCAGCGCCCGAGTACGAGACTTAACCTTGTCCCGGGACTTTCCTCTGCCCGAGGAGCTGTGGCGTTCCGGTGGACTTTGTCCCTTGGAGGTGACATCTGTGCCGACAGCCCCGGGCCCGGGCTCCCCTGGGGTTCGGAGCGTTCCCTGGGGGAGGCCGAGGTCCCACCGGCCGGGCGGCTGCGTTGTGTGGGCGTCAGTGCCGCGGTGCCCTGGGCTCTCTCTGCCCAGAAGCCACTGGAGAAGCTGCAGAGTGACTTTGGCGCCCTGTGGCTGGCGTACCGCAGCTTCCCCATAGGTTTGATTGAACTGGTGCCATGCAGGGGGGGAGGGTGCCCTTCCGCCCGCCTCACCGCTCTTTTTCTTTGCAGTGTTAAAGAAACGCCTCGTGAAGCTCGTCGTCAATTTTCTCTTCTACTTCCGGACAGACGAAGCGGAGGTACGGAATCTGCTTTTTTGTTGGTTTGTTTTCCTCCCTCTCTCTTCTTTTTCTGTGAATCAATTGTGCTTTGTAAAATGGTACGGTACCGGGCTGCCAGAGCCAGGACAGAGCGCCCACATTTCCTCTTCCATCTACTCGGCAAAAACTCCCCGAGGTGAGGAGCAGCACTGCCGTGTAACCGCACCCAGGTGCTTGTCCTGTGAGCTTGGACCAAATCTTTGAAACATAACCATTGCCCCAAAACTGCAAAAGGTGGAGCCTGTAATGTCGGCTTGTAGGCCTCTGCCTTACCGTGCCAAACCATGAGGGGAAGCTTATCTTTTGCTCTCCTGGGAGAAGAATTAGCGTTGTTTCTTCCTTTTTTTATGCCAGGAACTTTACTGGTGTACAGTGCTCACTGGTACTGGGAAACTTTTGTGGCCGTACCCTGTCAGTGTTGTTATTTTGGGCGTGCAGAATCCCTGCTTGGGTCTAGGAAAAAAGAAATGAGGGATGGGACCTTTGGGCTCTGCTTCTGGCTTTGCCACTGCTGAGATCTGGTGCTTTTTAATGAATCCCTCAATAACTGTTGCTAAAGATTCTCTTCTTGGAAGATGAATATAAAAGCAATCTTAATGTGTGTGAAGAAAGGCGCTGTGTGCGTGCTGGTGCTGCAAACAAAGGTGCTGGGAAGCTTTTAGTGGCATTTTTAGACTCATTCCATCATAAATATTTTACCCTGATGATGGCTGAGCTCCGATTTTCAGAAACACCCGTTCCTCCTTTCTGCCGAAGCGCAGTCCCTGATCTCTGGGTAGAGCCAAGACGCTGAGCAGTCGCTCCGGCCCGGGTCTGTGCAAAGACTCGGCTGCGGCTCCTGCGCCGGCGTAGGACGAGGCTCCGAGGACACGGCACCGTTTCCTTCGCTGCCACCCAGTGCTGCTCTGCTCTCTTCTCTTCTGGTGGTTATTTGTGTGTGTTCTGACGGTGGGGAGAGGATGTTCTTGAATGGATCAAAAATAGCTCAGCAGGCAGGTGGAGGGTGCCAATGTAAAACCGTTGTCCGGAAATACATAATGAACCAGGTTTTTTCAGTATCTTCCCTGCTGCTTTATTTGCCTCCCGCATTTTGTTTAGCCTGGACAAAAGAATTCGCTTGCGGGTTGCTTTTGTTTATGGCTCGTATCGCCCGTTGGTTCTCACGTCCTTGCTCGGCGTGCGCTGGCTAGCAAATAGCACCGACCGTTCGTCTGTTTGTCCTGAGCTGTTCCAGTTCATCAATGCGCTGCTCTTAACCTCTTGCAAGGCTTGGGGCTGCCCTTACGAAGCACAGTGTGAGTCGTCCTGTGCATCACGGTAAATATTTCATCTTCATTTGATCTACTGAGCAAGGAAGTAAACTTCTTTGCTGTCTTCGCATCACAGAAACGGATGTTAAAGCGCAGACTGAACCTGAGCAAGTAGAAATGCTTAACACCTAATTAATGTATGCAAAGTGTTACAGGTGAGACAGGCGCAGCAAAGCGCGTCAGCAGACACAGAAAGGGCAATTAAAAGAAAGTGGAATGTTCACACAATTAGACTGAATTACTTTAAAAGTAGCACCAGGTTATGAAACTTGCCTAAACAGCAAACTCTGTGGGTTCAGAGTCACGCTGGTGGACAACATGGGTTAAACCCTCTCTCCGGGTCTTTTCCAGCCCATCGGAGCTCTGCTGCTGGAGCACTGCAGGATCACCAAGGAGGAGGAGAACGTCTTCTCAATCAGTGAGTTCTGTGTATGCGTTTCCTTGGCGTTTCCCTTACGGCAAATTGTGCTCCGTAAAAGGAAATGTCTTGCTGTTTAGTTCCTGCTTTCCCCTCTCTTTCTCTGGTAACGGTGGGGTTAGTGCTCCTCAGCCCTTCTCCTCCTCAGCTGCCTGGTGGCACTCTGGCATGGCCGTGCCCCGTCCCGAGGACAGCGCTATTTCACTGCTGGCTGACACGCTCGGTGTGATTTGCCCGGCTGCATGCGGGGAGAGAAGCAGTAACAACAGACAGACCACAGCTTAGAGCTTGTGGAAATCCCTCTCTAGGAGGGCTCGGTATTGACAGATTGCTGCTTCTGTGCCGTTGCGTTTTATCAAAAAAAAAAAGTGAGCTGCAGATAAATTATCTGTTGGGCTAACCTAGCACCAGTCCTCCCGCCACACTGTTTGTCCTTGTGTTGATAGCCATGGCTCCAGCTGGCGCGTGGTGCATCGTCCTTTGTAAGCAGCCTTTCATCCAACAACTAATCATTGTGCGAGAGGTATGTGGCGAAAATAACAGGATGTTTCTCCAAGGCCATCCCCGTATCTTTTGGCCTGGTTGTCGGGCCCAGCTGCTTTTCTCTGCAGAGCCTTGGCTCCTCTTTTAGCCGGGAGAGGTGGTGTTCTCGCTGTCTCCAAAGGACCCTCAAAGAGCCTGAACCTACCAATCTCTCTAAGCACCACGCTCCGAATTTCTGGGGCTTTAGGACTGTCTGGAGCTCTGGTGGATGAGGATTCCTGAGAAAAGTGTTAAAACCGATGGCAGTGTCAGGTTGTGTCCCCGCACAGCAGCCCCAGGGGGTTTGATGCAGTCTGACCCAGTTATTTCTCAGCAGCAGCCTAGATCTCTGTGGACTGTGTACTAAAGAGCAGAGCTCTGGGGACAATGTCATTAATTAGATGTCCTGATTCTGTCTTGGTAAAGAACTGGAGTTGCGTGGGGACTTGCTTTCCACTGTGCACAGTAGCAAAGCCTCGAGCAAAGACAGGTCAGTACCTTCTCCGAGTGTGATTTAATTCCTCAGATGGCTGCCCTCTGCATATATCAAAATCACTTCCTCGGGGCCATTTTCCACTTTGATTACTAAATCCCTGGTGACTGTTTGCAGGGAGGCTCAGGGACTTTCGGTCCCGAATCCGGCCATGTCGGTCCAGTTCAGTTCCAGGCTGTCGCTTTTCCTTTGGGAAGCTGCTCTTTCTGAAGTCATTGGCCACTATGAGCTGCCCAACGCTGCAGGCAGCTGCTCCAGGCCAGCCAGGAGCCACCCAGGGCAGGGGAGAGGGGGCAGAGGCCTGGGTTCCCAGCTTGTTCACAGATCATCTTCCTTGAACAGAGGCGCTCATTGTGGCCTGGCAGAGTCTGGCTGTTGCTGGGGAGGGAGAACAGTGGAGCGCAGGCAGCTCTGCCAGGACCTCCCTTAAACTTTTTCCTTATTCCTGGCAGGTTTCATTGAGGAGCCGGAGAGGAAATACTGCTTTGAATGCGACAGTGAGGAGCAGTGTCAGGAGTGGATCGAGGCGCTCAAGCGAGCCAGGTAGGCTGAGCCATGAGCGTGAGGTCTGCGCCGTGCACTCTGTGCTGTTTATTTTCTGGGGTCAGCTCGTGGTGAACCCAGGGAGGAAAGTGGTTGTCTCCTCCCAAGCAAGCTTCCCTTCAGCTTTAAATAGCATCTGAAACTTCTCCACATCCTTTTCTGCTCAGCCTGCCGCATGGTCTGTTCTTATCTTACAGCTATGAGTTCATGAGGAGGAGCTTGATTTTCTACCGGAATGAGATCCAGAAAATGACAGGGAAGGTGAGTCCCTTGAAGTCTTGTCAGGTGGTGACTGATGGGTTTGGACTGGTGATCTCAGGTGTTGCTGCCGACTGTCCTGCACGAGGCTGTTTGCTGCCACATGTACAAAACAGCTCCCGTAGTAAGCCAGTTCCTGAAGCCGTGCTCTCAACAGCCAGACCTGAGAGTCTTCCTCTGCTGAGTAGCCTGTGTGGTCGTGCTCAGCTCCAGCTCTCGTACACGCACACATGTGGTGGAGCAGCCTGAGGTTTGTAGCCGGAGGGGTCTGGCCTGGGCCAGCCTGGGCTCCCACCAGTTCTCTGGAAGAGTTCACAGGCAGCCCTGGCCAGGTCGGGGCGTACGTGGGTCGAGATGCTGCTCACACCCCTGCCAGGCTCCTCAGAGCATCCCTGCTCGAGGTGACGGAGATGGCTGCGGCTCACCCGCACACTCCTGTGCCCGAGGGGACCGAATGAACCTCGGTTACCTGCTGTGTTCTCCCCGAGGACTGCTTGACTTTCTGCACCAGAAACAGCAGCTGGGGGCTGGACTGGGGTAAATCCAGCACACGCCTGGAATCATGGCCCAGCCCAGCCCCAGACTGCAGCCTGGTTGAGGGACAGTCCTGCTGGCCTCCTCTCACTGGTGCCTTCCCTGTGCTCTGGCTGCAGGACCCCCTGGAGCAGTACGGGATCTCCGAGGAAGCCCGCTTCCAGCTGGGAACGCACAAGCAGTAACGCCCTCGCCTGGGCTGAGCTGGCTTCTGGCCGAGGGTCACCCCCAAGCCCCCACCAGGAAGAACAGCAGCAGTTCCCCACAGCGGTGACCAAGTGACTTTTTAATTTATTAGCCAAATAATTTTGTATGATTTTTTTTTTTTTTAAGGGAATTCATGGCACATTCCCACTTGCCCCAGCCGGGGAGGCAGCCAGCTTTAACTGCTCTCTGCAGCCTCTGCCCTCGAGCTGGCCAGCGGCTGCACTGACACCGCACCGCTGCGACTAAAACCACCCGGGCTCCTAGTGAGGAGGCAGGGATGGAACAGAGCCCCCGGCGCCTGCTGTCTCCAGCTCTAGCCTGGAGCTTCTGGACAGGCCCTGCACCAGCTCCAGCCCTCCTCTTCCTCCCTGTCCCTCTCCTGCAGGGAGCTACGCAGCTTTTCTGGCTCAGGCTCTTCCTGCAGTCTCTGGGAGCCATCAGCTGTTCATCCCCCTGCTGTAAGAGGATGCTCTGACTGATTGCACTTCTGTGCTTGCAGGATTAACCCTGTCATGCCCTCTCCATTGCAAAGCCATTGTGGTTGCTGGAGCCTGATGGCCAGGCTGTGGGGCAGGCAGGAGGGGGGAGGCTTCCATTAACACGGAGAGAGCTCAGCCACAGCTCCAGCTGCCGCTGCCAGGGCCGGGGCATCCTCTCCCTTGTGTCCAGACAGCAGTGTCTGTGCAGCCACTATCAGCTGCTTCTTGGGGTTGTTTTCTTCTTCTCCCTTCTCTGGGCAGGTGCTGCTGATTCCTAGAGGCTTGCTGCAGCCCCAGCCACAGCCCGTGGGAGTGCTCTCACAAATGCATTAGAGGGCAAAGCTGCAAAAAGCACAAGGGAGCGAAGAGAGGGCTGAGGGGTCTGTGTTGTGATCCTGCCTCCCTCTGGGGTGCTGTGGGCTGGGCTAAGCCGGGCAGTTACTCAGCTTCCCAGAGAGGAAAGCCAGATGGAGAGGTTTGTAAAGATGGGAACTGCTCCACTTTGGCTGGATGTTTGAGCTTCAGGACGTGCAGAAGTTAAGCCCAGGGGGCACGTGGCAGACATTAACGCTTCCTCCCCTGAGCCACTGCAGCTCTTCTCCCCTTTGTGAGCATCCAAAGGGAAAGACCAGAAAACTCTGCCAAGGTCACAGCCAGCTGCTGGGGAGTAAGGGCCACCTTCCCCGGGGCTCCTGTAATGGAGGGAGAAGGAACAACGGCTCTCCAGGTTCCGCACCTTCAGCCGTTGCTCTGGTTGCATGAAGGAAAACTGCCCAGAGACGAGGGACGGACAGACGCTCCCCACCCCGCACCCAGGGCTGCGGGAGACCCCGGGTTCCCGACTCCCGCAGCCGGCTGCAGCAGCTCCCTGGAACCAGCCCGGGAAAAGCCCCAGGAGGGGCCCTAGGGAAGGTCCCAGGTAACGTCAGGCAGCTGATGACTGAAGGAACTCATCTCACTGCCAGGGCAGTACGAGGGCTTGGCCTGAGCTTTGGGGCTTTGCAGCTCTGGGCTTTGTTCCACCTGGCCAGCAGGACGCTGCGCTGCAGCTAACAAGCACATGGTAAACGAGGTGGGGTAGAGCAGCCTGTGCTGTGCTCGGGGCCTGAAGGGAAGTTTTGGGTCTCTTCCTCTTTGGCTGGGAATTGATGCTGAAACAAGAGGCCATCTTGCGGGCTTTAGTGGCCTGGCCTTCCCTCTTTACCTCATGCTGCTGGGTACCAGAGAGTGGCAGATGTCACTGATGCTTTATTTTTAACCTCGACAGCCAAGATTTTTCCTTTCCCTTCAGTGGTTCCAGGTGCTTGCCCCAGAATTTACCAAATTAAGCAGAGGGGCAGCTGTCCTGCGTAATAAGCTGAGGGCATGGCAGGGTGGGAGCAGAAAATAGGGCAGTTTGGAAGCCAGATGGCAACCCTAGGGGAGGCAGCAATGAGGGATTAAAAGCCAGCACATACGAGAGCTTGTGCTTTAGGGAATTAGTGTCCTCAGCTGACTTTAAAGTGCATTTTAATCCTCACAAGCCTACTCTGCTTTACCTCAGTGCAGGGACACGTTCCTGACGTGCTGGTGGGGTACGCAGCAGCTTTACTTACTGTGAAAAAGAGACTCTGTCTGTCTGGTTGCTCGAGAGAGGACGGATGGACACGCTCCAGGCTCGGCGGCAGGATAACCAGAGCTGTGCCACAGCCGCTGTTTCTTCTTCCGTGGCCGAGCAGAGCAGAGGTGGGCTCCCCACCGCCGGTATCGTGGCTCCCCACCGCCGGTAGCGTGGCTCCCCGGCTTCGGCCGTGGCTCGCCAGCAGCGAATGCTCCCAGAGCTCCTGCCAGCCGCTGCGGGAGCCAGAACGTCCACGTCCAAACTCGGCTTCCCCGAGGTTCAGTGTCAGTGAATTCTTCAATACTCAAAGTCAACCCCGCATATAAACAAAACCCCTGGGAATTCTGCCAACGTTCAATCATTTCTAGCAAACACAATCCTACTGCTGCGGCGGGGGCCCCCGCCGTTTCTGCCAGCCACCTTCAGTAGCCAACAGTTCTCAGCCGCGTGCCTTCCAGGACGAGCGCCAGCGTCCTTTCTTTACGCGCCTTTCGGAAGGTAGCGCTGACACCCGCCATCGTCGCTGTACATAAAAATGGGCATTTTATTTAGCTGTTATGGGGAACAGGAGGGTGAGCGAGAGATAATCCCGATGCTTATTTAGAAGGCCACAATGACATTTCTTAAACTGAATGTAAGACAAATGCTGTGAAGAGTTACAGGGGCCGGCGGCGGGCCCGGTAACTTACTTAGATTGACTTCTAGAATAGCGCTAGGACACTGTGGTAGGTTTCAGGAGGAAGGGGAGATGGTGCTTCTAGAGGCTCCGAGATCTGAATCAACTGCTGGTGATTTATAGACAATTGTTCATTTTTCACACTCTGGCCACAACGCGTTTTCTATTTCAATGGCCTGTGCCAACGAGCGCTGTGCACGGGCTCCCTGAAAGCGTACTGAAGCTGTTGTACAGTGAACATTTCCAATAAAAACTTGTTTTAATCTTTCTGGCAGTCGGAGCTTGTTCTAAGAAACCAAAACCGCTGGGGAGGGGTGGCTGCAGCCCGCTGGGGGTCCAGCGCAGCCCCAGAGGGACCTGGCCTCTCCGCCACGCCTGGGCATGGCCCCGGAGGAGCAGTCGCAGCAGGGAGCGACGCCGGAGCGGCTGCAGCTGCACGGAAGAGCCGGGGCCTTCGGGCCCAGGAGGCGCAGCGGTGGTTGGAGTAGGAGCAGGCGATGCGGTGCCTGCTCGGGCACCAGCTGCGGGTGGCTCCCCAGTGGGATTTTGGGAGGCCTTTGCTAATGGAGCTGAGCACTTGGCAGTAGCTTTGGGTGAGAAACGTGTTCGGGAAGACGAGCTGGGTCAGGCACCTGCTGCAACCTGTCCCCAGCCTCTAAAAACCGACCTAGAGCCTTCCCCATGTCCCACGAGCTGCGCGAAGCAGGGCCTTCATCTCAGTTTAAGAATCCTACAGGGAATTAGCTGAGAAAGCGTTACTGCCATCGCTGCCGAAGTTTAATTGCATCGCCTGGCTGATTGCGGTTTCATTATAGCGGTGAAATGACTGGCTGAAAGGGTAACGGGGCAGCGTCGCTACGCTGGGGCGCGATGCTGCTCAGCATGCTGAACCCCGAGAGCTTAGGCGTCCTCCGAACCCCGAGAGCTTAAGCGTCCTCTGCTTTGCCGGAGCTGAACGCGCTGCCCAACGTCTGTCCCTGTCCCTGTCCCTGCCTGCGCCGACCGCCGCTGCCGGACAAAGCCGCGGTCCGGAATAATCTCATTTCCTTGGCGGGCGCCGAGTGCCGTCCCCTGCCGACGCCTGTCCTGCGGAAGCAGTGAAACTCCACAACAGTACGGTGTATTAAAATACATACACTTTAATATAAAGACAAAACTTCAAAGCATTGTTTCAATTACAAATCAAGGTAAAGACACAAGAAATTAAGTGGAGGGAGGGGAGGAAAAAAACCCTAACTCTTACATTGTGGAGAATTAGAAAGGCAGGGTGGAAATATATATATTATACATACATATATACACACCAGAAGAATTCACACTACTTCTATGGAAGAATGAAAGGAATGACAGGACAACTTACCGGTATAAAAAAAAAAAAAAAACCAAAACCCAAAAAAAAAAAAAAAAAGATAAATTAGGGGAAGTTTGAATTTTAAATAATTCAGTTTAATAGGCTAAATTATACAAACTAATTCCTATTCACTAGGAAACATCCCATATCACTGTTCTAAGAAAATGTTTTTTTTTTTAAAAAAATCCATTGAAAAATGGATTTTTATTAGTAGTTAAAAGTTTACTAATCAATTCCTGAGCAACAGCAACCTCATCATCTACTGCTTTCCCCATCAAAGTCCCACTCAGCGAGGGCAGGCTCTCACTCCTAAAAACTTTAAGTAGAACAGAGACCTAAAAAGTTGGATTTTAATTTGTAATTGATCGCGTACAAGATTAATAGGTTAAAAAAGCCGAGCAGGATGGATCAACCCATTCCACCTTTTCCTCTTAACTCCAGCGACAAGACCTTTCTAGAGAATGATTTGAGCACACCAGAAAAGCAACCAGATGTACCTTGAAAAAGGATCACAAACTTGAGAACTTCAGGGTTAGCGTCGTAAAACCTTGAATTCGAAGACATGATTTTGTTTTTAAACTCTTACAAACCATTAAGAAACCTCTTCAGGAAGGGGGTCGCAAACACGAGATTTACCAGGGAAGTATTTCCCTTTTTTTTTTTTGTCTTGGGTTTAAACCCTGAAGTTCACAATAATAGCATCTTTCATTGCGATATTCAGTCTAAATAGATATTTATATATTTATAATGCATAAGGATAAATAAAACATGGCACAGCAACATTTTTAATCCATCTTTTAGTGAAAAACCTGATATGCAAGCTATGGAAATGTTGGAGCAAAAAAAGGAGGAAGGAGGAAAAAAAAAAAAAAAAAAAAAAAAAAAAATTCTTCCCCAGCCATAAAGCTTCAAATACTCGACACTGACTACACATCTGCGCTTCCCGAAAATCCAATTCCTGTGAGTTTTTCCTCAGTGCTGCAAAGATAGTTCACAAAAACACTGCCTAGTTTCTTCTCCCCAAACTGTGATTTTTAAAGTACGTTCCCGTTGGTTTGCAGTCCACTGTACAACGTCTGTGCCTTAACGGAAGCAATCATCATTTGAAGCTCCCAATGCTTAATCCTCTCAGGCAAAACAACGATCGCAGACTTTTTCAAGACAGCCACCTGTGTGAGTTGGGGTAACTCCCTCCGAGAAAAAAAAAAAAAATACATCAAGAATCTTCAGGTTTCCATACCCTGTATTACAAGGACCAATTTCAACACAGAAAGCAAATGGGTTAGAGATAGGACTTGATCAACCAAAGCCGCCCGACGTCGGCACTAGGACAAAATGACCAAGTCCTACCGATGGGCTCTTCCGCGAGCAGCACCTGCGATGGGCACCGGCAGCTCCGGCAAGGGACGGCGACCCCAGGCTGGGGATGCGCGTGTTTGTTACTACTGCTCGGAGGTGATTAGCACCAACTCCAGACCCGGCTGGGGAAGGAACGGCCACGGGGAAGGCTGAGCCAGGAGGGGAGTCTCCGATCAGCAGCTTGAGAACATGCTCCCAGCACTGGAAGTCTCCTCTTCCAGCAGCACGGCAAACCCTCGAGCAGGGCGGGCAACCGCAGGCTGACGGAGCAGCCCTTGGTAATGCAAAGGCCCGATCCTGCGAAGGTCCCCTGTCCACAGAGCCATCCTGCTGCCCACAGCGAGCCGGGGAAGCCCTTGTGCCCATGAGTCCCTGCTGCAGGAGCATCACGAGGGCACAGGACCCCCAGGTCCTCGTGCGAGGGCTACGGGTGGATCCACGGCAGTCACAAAGAGGTGGGGCCTCCAAATAAACTCAGAGATGAAAGCCCATGCTGGCCCTCAAACTGCTCACAGTGACTGTCCCCCACAAAAACCCACCACCTAAACAAGAGCCATGTCACCCCGCTGCAGATACCAGCTCTGCATCCCCTGATGCTCTCCTCTGCCGTGCAATCGCTCAGCCCCTCCTCTGCCCGGACTCTCTTCCAAGTGGAAAAATAATGGGTGGGGGGAGCAGATGCTGCTTTCTAAATACACAATCCTAGCAAGAATCAAACCACTCCGGTCCCTGGAGGCGACCCCAAGCTGCTTGTCCATGGCCTCGTTACTCCAGAGCGAAAGACCTTCTACTGGAAGAGGAAGCACAGCACAACGGGAAGATCCGGGCTCCTCTGCAGGGAAGACTGGGAAGGGACAGAACCTGATCACCATGGGGAGTAAATCCGCCCCGGTGTGGGGCACCCGACCTGCAAAGGCTGTTGTAGCCCCTCTGTGTTGGGTAGGAATCTGGGCTGCAATCAAAGCAGGCGAGGCAGGTCTGGCTTACACCCACCTCCTTCCCACTCACATCCCTCCCATTTATTTTCCGAGGCAAGCGACTATCCCAGATACGTCTGTACGGAGAATCATAGAATAGTTTGGGTTGGGAGGGACCTTTACAGGTCATCTAGTCCAAGCCCCAAAGAAGGAGGGTGAAGAAGTGTCCCCAACATCTCTGAGAAGGAAGCTCTTGTCCCCAGCAGGGTGAAAGGCAGGCAGCCACGCGCCTGACCACGCTGCACCAAGCCGCACCGTCAACCCCGAGCAGCCACAGTGGCCAAGCAGTATTGAAGCAACGCTCTGTTTTGAAGTGTTATTCAGATGCAAGGGAAGAGCTTATCAAGCCTGAAACCCATCTGCTCAGCAGATTTCAAATGAAGAAGTTACTTGCTCGGGTATTAAGTTTGACTAAAGAAAGAAAAAAGCTACCCAATGCCTTGACTTGAGATTAAGTAACCGGGTGCGACAAACGGTTGGGTGAGTTCCAGGCTGAGGAGTGTCAAGTCCTGGGGATTTGAAAGCTCTTGATTCACAAAACCAGTGACTAGCAGATCCCTTGGCGATCAAGCGATGCAACCTTCCTGCCTGGGGTACTTCAGCGACCCTACAGACCCTATCCCAGATTCCGACCCTACAAGCTCACCGTCATCTCCATGTGCCCATCCCACCTGTGAGCCCTGGCACAGGGGGAATTCAGGCTTCACATCCCAGGCTGAGCCCACACCCAGAGCCAAAGCCAAACCCCAGGGAACAGCAGGGTGAGCACAAACTCTGTGCTGGAAGATAAAGCAGCTATCACCACTGGGAAGGAAGGACATGAGATGGAAGCACAAGAAAATATTTCTACGTTTGTCCGGCCAAGGAGACCTGAGTTCCTGCTATTAGAACTGAGTCAGAGACGATGCTCCATCCCTAAACGTCACGTACATCTACTGTGCTGCACTCCCCCTTCGCCTCTCTCCCATTGCATCCGCAACCTGAACTAGGAGGGGTGAAGATGCTTCCCATCATTATGGTTGTCCAGACCGATTTACACCTTCCTGCGGGGAACAGCCTCGTCTGCACCAAGACAGCTTGACTTCTCTGTCACCCCGCGCACCGGCTCGGTTTCAGCAAGCCAAGCCTCTATGGCCTCCAGCAATGTTTTCCCACTTTCTCCCTCAACTACACAAAAAGCAGAGAAATCTGGCTGCTGGGCGCCCCAGACGCCCCTGGCTCATGGAGGAATCGTTGCTGGATGACTAATCCACAGCAAACAGCGAGTTTAGTGGAGCGCTCCCAGCTTCACAGCACGGTGGGTCTCAGTGGGCTGAACCCGGCGAGCGCGAGCCAGAGGTAGCAAATCACCAAAAAAGGAAGAGTGCGCAAGGCTTGTTCCTCAAGGCTGACATTTAGCAGCGGGGCACAGGTTTTGCTCAGCACAACGCTCAGGAAGTTCCTTTTTTTTTTTTTTTTTGGCAACATATGTGCTACAAGATGTATTTTAGCTTCCTGACGAGTCCCTCGCTGGCAGCAGCGGCGTGGAGGAGAAGGAACATGTGTGACAGCCATGAAACGACCGGACCCAACAGGATGTGGTAACGCAGAAGGAATTCCTTTTTTTGGAACTGGCTGTTTGGCTTTGATTACTCAAAAGTATCTCCAATTACTGAAAACACGTTTCAGACCTCTGGCACAGCACTCCTACAGTAGGGTCACAAGGGTCTTATTCTTGTAGCCATATGGATCAGATCTTAACGTCTCAAAGCTATTCCTTCAGCAGCCCGACAGCAAGGTAAACGCTCTCCCCGTTTTGCAGACAGAGGAGGAACGAGTTGAACCAGACCAAGATTAAGGCAAAGCAGTAAAAGATCAGGGAGCAGGGAAGACAACACAAATCTCTTGGCAACATCATCTCCCAGCGAATGCAATACTAAGACATCAGTGCAAAAGCTGTACTCGCCATCTCACACTGCTCCCTACAAGCGTTAGCTCATCAGGCACCTTCTGGAAGCACATCTCTGTAGGGATTACTACGACGATTTAGATTAGATACACCGCACAAGTGACACGCATTGCAATGACGCAACGCATCGCAAGGTGAAGGATCCAACGGTGTCAGGCGTGGGTGGAAGACACCGGCAAGGCCAGAGCAGCTCCAGGCTCCTGCAGCATGAGCTGCCAAGATGGAAACATCAGGTCACTGGGAACAGCAGCACTGAGGTGATGCAGAGGTAGATGAAGGCCCGGTCCCAATGGACCCCAGGAGGCTGAAGCGGATGCTCAGCAGGTTGGCCAGCAGACTGAATCCCTTTCAAGTACATCCCAACTATGAGTTTATTCCTGGGTCAGCATCTGGTTTCCTTTGGCCTTCCCAGATGCAGGCTGGAGAGTCGCAGACTCCAAAATGCTGGGTAGTTGAAAACATCTTGACAGCGCACGTGTGCTCAGCTACAGCGAGCGGGCTTGAGCTGCCGATCTCCGATGGCGCTCGTGAGCAAGTCCTGCAGCAGACACCAGCTGACTACCAATCACCAAAGCACCCGATACCGCAGGTGACACTGAGGGACAGAGGGGGGGTTGATTTTCCACAACACCCACCAGAAAGCAGATGACAAACTCCTCGCCCGGGGCCTTTGCTCCGAAGGGTCACAGAATCACAGAATCATTTATGTTGGAAAAGACCTTTAAGATCATCAAGTCCAACCATTGACCTAACACTGCCAAGTTCACCACTAAACCACGTCTGATGGTTCTGTCTCACTCCCCAGGCACCAATTCCTGAAATGCTGCGAACCTTGAGGGGTAAAGCAAGTTATTCCTGCAACAAGGATCTGGCCATCCTCTTTGGCCCAGGAGGAGTGCCAGGAGCCAGCTGGGCGACACGGGCCTCAGGCAGGTGCTGGAAAGCACAGAAGGTTCGACAGAGCTCTGCGAGTCGGTTCCTCCTCCTAACAGGCATCTTTGCTAGAGGCCTCTGAGCACCTCGGGTATGAGCACAAGCGAACCCTCCCCATACCAAATAAGCGACAGCGGCCGAGTTGCTGGATGTCTCCTGTGGTTTGAGATGAAGTGGGGCACAAGAGGTCCACAGAGCACCGTATCTCAGTCCCTTTTCAGAAAAGGATCTGATAAAAGCAGAGTGATTAAAAGCTTCTACTTGTATTTCCTCATCCCTCTCATCAGGGTTATAAACGATAGGGGGGAGATTAATTAAGGCTCCTGCCCCTCCAGCAATTGCTCAGGCCCAGCCTACCAATTTAAAGCCTTCAAAGACCTGAGCACTCTGCCATTTGCTGGGAAGGATGCTAAGGCAGCTCTGCAACTCCAGTCACCCAAGGATCTAGAAGAAGCTGGAGCTGCCCAACTCCCAGCTGCAAAACATCTGGGTTACATTGTCTTCCTGGATTCCAGGACATAAACTGTGTACGGCTTCTACTAGAAGCTACTGGATGTTTCTCAGCTATCACCCTCTGAGCATTTTTGCCCTTTTCCAGATTTTCATCTTGCTGTTAATAACTCAGCAGGGCGCACGGCTGTCAAGTCCTCTCCCACACGCAAAGCAGAAAACAGTTCCAAAACGTCCCTAATTTCCAGGGCTATTCATCCCTTCCCTTTCCAGCGAATAAGAAGGCAAAGTTAGATCAACAGTTTCTGCGCACAAAGGCTGCCTATGGAAGACACACAAATCAACAAAATAACTGCATTCGTCCTAAATCTCTACTAAGATTGCCAGGGATGAGGTACGGAGAAAAGAGCCTAACTGAAGTCTGTAGTGGGTAGGAGCTGTTTCGGGCACCTCTCCCTGCCCACCCTCTCGAACCCGGCCAGCACGGCGCTCACAACTGTTCCTCCCAGACCCAGGCAGCAGGAGAGAGCACACGAGGGCAGAAGCATCTTGCTGACTTCAAAAAGAGAGGCAGGAGTTGAACAGCTAATGCGTTCAGCCCAGCTTTTTGTGACCGCGGGATGCCCCGTCAGGCGGCTGGTAAGGTAGGGCTCAGGTCTAAGGTGAATGCCCGGCTGCTGGAGGTGGGAGACTCATTAGGGAGCACTAACGACCTAGAAGGGATTTAGGGACAGGGAGCGCCTCTGACGCAGAGCAGTCAGTGCTGCCCCTCAGAGCACCGGGGCTGGCAGGCAGATGTTTCCCAAAGCCTAAATGTGTTTTCCTTCTTTTCATTTTGCTGTTGCAAATTCCCCTTCTTTTACTGTAGTTTCCTTTCCTGGTGCTGGGTCCAGCCTGAACTACAGACCAGCGTGATTTCTACTTAATAGATCATCCATCTCCTCACTTTGTGCACTTGAATAAATAAGTTTTTACAAGTTTACTGTGCATTGTACAATCTAAAAATAAATGAAATAAAGTATATGAAATTTATAATTTTTCATCACATCTCTATAAAATACAGCCGCTGCTCCGAGCGGCGCTTTCTGTACACAGAACACCAAGTCACGATACAATTAACTGCACCAGTTTGATAGTGTGGCAGCACGGTAAGCTAGATTGTGGTGTTTTTGTGAACTACCATTTAGACCTACTTAAAGCAAATAAATACAAAAGCAAAAAGCACTTCCTCAATAAATGTACACGGCTAAGCCATTTCTGAATCAAGTATCAAAACCCTACTAACAAAATACATTGTACTCGGAACGAAAACTACAAGCTGGGAAACTCTGCTACCTGCACCAGTACAGAAGCGCTATGTTCAGTCTTCCCAACGTTGGTAAAAAGGGCCTGACCAATACCAGTGATTATGCACCCTGTTCATATGCCAATGACATCCCAAAACAAGTTACCAGACTAGCTACCAAAATTCACAGTGACTTGAGTGCCACCAGCAACTGCAAATGGCCCAGTGAAGTAGTTAAAATGGGGCAGGACTTGAATTTCTTCTGTTCAAACTGTGCCTGCGTTGGCTGAGCTTGCCCGGGCGACCCCAGGAGCTCTAGCTGCCACTCCAGAGGGGAGTACGGAATTCGTGTCTGTAACGAACACAACGAAAAACCACCCAGTTAACAGAGCGCCTGGCTCAGTTCAAATGAAAACAACATGTTAGATAAAAGACTGCCATTCTCTGTGGCTCACACTGCTGCAAACCAAGCGGATTTTGGTATATGAACAGAGCAAGATGAAGAAATAAACTGCAGACCTTTCTGAGAACTGGGTTTGGCATTGGTCAACCCTCCAAATTCAGCACCAAGGATTCAAACTAGAGGCACAGTTCTGACGGATGAAATAGCACCGAGAGGAGGCTCTTTACATCTCTGCTGGTGTGCCAGTCCTTTATTATTCGGAGAATTTAATAATAAGTTGTATTTATGATTCTAGGTGGAATAAAATAAGTCAAAATTGTTTTCACTTTATCTAAACTATCAACAATACAAACTGGAGCTTTAAGCATTTCTTTTGCCTTTTTTTTTTTTCCTTTTTTTTTTTTTACTCAGATTCACAGTAAATATTTTCTCTGTTGTTTAGGTCTTTTTATGTTTTTATTTTGTCCAGTAGTAAGAGAGTAGAAACCCCTGCACAGGCCAGGTGAGCACCTTTCAGTGGAAGCCGAGTGAAGTTGGTCCACGTTGTCCTTGCATAGGTCACATTGGGTTGAGGTAGAAATCCTAGTTACCTGCACAACAGGAGGAGAGGAAGAGACTCATCTAAATAAAAGACAAAAATCTACTGTGTGTTAGATGCGTCAATCATTTCTACATTGCTCCAAGACCTCGTTAGCCAGCAAAGAAGGAGCAACTCTTGACCCAACCGCAATTAAGACACAAAGGCTGCCTCCAAGAGTGACACACAGCCCCTCACGGCTACTGCAGTTTTTAAAGCTCTCTGACAGCGTAACCCTATTGAACTGCGTCCTCCCGTGACCGACCTCGAGTCGGGGGAGCATTTCCCCACTCAGTGCTTCACCTTTTTCTAGCACACACTGATCTGCTTGGAATTTTTTTATTACCCTGGGGGAGAAACATTATGAGAAGCAACGCAGTTTATTTTAGCCTCCAATTCCAGATTTCAGCTTTGGTTCATCAAGGACTCTGAGCACAAGTATTCACACCAAAGTCAATGAAACTGCTCAAATATTTGACCTATGTTCAAGAGCGACACGGAGTGGGATCACAGCTACGGAACGTCTGTCATACACCACCTCCTGGTGGCATTATTTCTGCTCCTTTCCCCCACAATCCAGCTTTCTCCGTACGTCACTTTTGTGCCTTGCCTATTTTGCTCAGAACCTTTTTGTGGCAGGGACCATCCCACCCGAGGGTATGGAGTCTAGCCCAGTATGACCTCAGGTCCAGGTAAGGCGACTGCGTCAGCAGAAGGCTTTCACCCTGTTTTCGCTTGAGTCGCTCACATATACAAAACCCCAAGCCTAACCCTCCTCGCCCCTTCTCCCCCATCTTGTTTCTATTCAAGGTCTTTCAAGCCCGTTCTGTAACCACATCACACTGCCGGCCTCTGCGGGAGCACAGGGACCACATTACTCAAAACCCTTCCTCAGCCTCGCTTTCTCCTATAGAAGGACGGGGGTAATACTTACGTGCCTCACAAAAGCCTAAGGAGGATTTGTTTGTGTCTGTGGAGCAATTTGATGATGAAGACACTATACACAATGCACAGTCAAAAGAATCTCTCAGGTATATTGTAATTGAGTCATGTTTTATAAGCGGCAAAGAGTATTCAACCATATATCGTATGTAGCTTTGGTATCAGTGAACAGCAACAACATCAAAGACCTACAAGAAAAGCACGGAGCAAGCTCTGGGGCCTAACATACTGATTTAACTTTGCAAGCACAAGTTGTTATTACATCAGGATGCCACAGAGTATTTTCATGAACAACAGTACCCAACTCTGTGGTGGTACACTTTATTCTGGAGTTGTTCTAAAGGCAGTTAAATATTTGCTTCAGTAAAAATGCGTACAGTCTCCGGAAACCTTCCTTTCTTCTGTGGCCCCAGCCTTTACGAAGCACGGACCACAGTTAAGCCTGCAGATTCCCTGTGTTCTCATTCACAGTCTACCCAGTAAGCCAGTGATCGCCAAGTAAGCATAAATACAGCATCTGATGTTAGCCCTAGCAGGCAAGTCCAATAAAGCTGCAGTGCACAGATAAATTACAACCCTTCTTCGCTACCTGTGGTTGTGTTTTCCAGTGATGCAGGGGGCACATTAGCTGCAATGCAAGACCAGTGCATTTGCTCTCCAAGGCAAAGCTGCAGCTTGTAACCTCAAGATTTTGAACTTTATGGTTATTTAGAGCAGCTGTTGTTGGCTACGGTAAAAATAAGACCACCACATTGCCACATACAGTCACAACGCAGCACCATCACGCATCCTAACGCTATGCGAACATGGATTTGTGGAGATGCAACAGTCTGTGTCGGAGGGCGAGAAGAGGGGAGGGGGGAATCAAAGTAGGCAACAACCACTTCCATTAAGTGTATAAAAACATACTTAAAAATAGACATTTCCTCCTGATTACTGACCTTCAGAAATAAACATTTTCATGAAGTGATCCCAACCTGAACATAATCCTAATGTCAGCTAAGACAGAGTTACCATTGTGAGCACTCCTTGTCGAGAAATCCTGACTCCCAGAACAGAGAGCATTAAGACTCTCCATCCTCTGCAATCAGATTATTTGCTTCCCACATTTTAGAGGTTTCTCTGTTTCACAGAGCCCATCCCCAAGCTATCTCTGAAAAGGAAGAAGCATCATTCAGCATCTTGTACAAAACTCCTCGGTTTTTTTCTCTAGCCTTACCTTACAAAATAAGAACTGTTAGCTAAGCAAGCTCTTTATCGTGGCTTAACCCCAGAAAGGTGCGAAGCATAAGGAGACTGCATGCCAAGTGTAACCCACATAGCGGACGTGCCAGCTGCGTTGGACTGCGTGATCATGGGCGCGGACTGTGCCAGCGCCAAACGGGGCAGAGGTGGGTGATGGACTGTAAAGGAGGGGCGGGAGGTTTTGTGCTGGAGAGAAGCTAGCTTAATAGACAAAGAAGCATTAGCAGATTGGACAGAAGCAGCAGAAGAGGATGGCAAAAAAGCTTCGCTAGGTGGGATGGATGGCAGGTTCTGCAGAAGCGCAGGCTCGGAGTTAGAAGCAAGTAATGGAGGAGGCGGGGGCAATGAAACGTTAGGAGGGGGCGGAGGGGAATGGAAAACAGATTGCACTGGCGCTCTGTTGAGGTGCTGAGCAGATCTAGTCTCACTAGATGTTACTAAATTAGAGGAAGGGGGTGGGAAGGATGAGGATGAGGTGCTGGCAACAGCCTGCAGAGGGTTTAAGCTTAGCACTGTGCTGCTAGAGACAGCACTGCTGCTGAAACTGGCTCCAAATTGATGAGGAGAGGAGGCAGAAGGCACCGCATGGTTAAAAATACCTGCAAACAGGAGAGAAAAACTCAGCTTCAACAGATGGGCTTTGTACAGTCTCAAGTGACAAGAGAAACAAAACAAAAAGGCAAAAAAAAAAAGTGAAAAAAGCAAAATTATAATAGTTACAGCCCCATACAAAAATATGCAGCATGAGAAGGCAGCAAGCAATGAGAGATAATGGTGCAGGCCAGGAGGTACAAAAGATTTCACTTACCTTTCCTACTGCCAACCTCTAAATGCCACGAGGAAAAATGGTCAGACCCAAGAACTGTCAGTTCTATACCACACGGGTAGACTTTTGATGAGATTACGTGGTCTCTAGAGTTGTTTATCTGAAGACTCAAACTGCTGCTCTTCCCTCCCCACCCTCCTGCTTTCCCACTTACAGGGCAGCAGAGGGGAGTTTGTATTTCCAGCAAATCTATGTGCTGAGAGATGTGAGAGTTAGGATTTCCCGACATGGTGTCTGAATGATTATGGACAGGTAAGAAAAACTACTTTGGACACTTAGTAACGGCAGGTTCAGACTATCTTCTAGTCCTGCCAGCTTGTCTCCGGTTTGGGCCACAGAAGCCAAGCCTGTGCAGAATTCCAGAAGCGCAAGGTGCATATGGCATTGCCCTTCCTGGCAAAGAAACGCTCTTCATGTCCATTCAAGAGCCAGAATGCTACGCAATTCCCAACACCATCTCCTCTGAAGAGGCACTGATGTTTTGCTCTTCCTGGATCATGCTAAATCCGTTCAAGGCCTAATCTCAACCTTTACTCAAGTCGACAAGTTAGAGATCCTTAACTTAGTACCATGACAAGTTAAATCTTTTACCTGCAGGCAGACCTAAGTTGGTTCCAACACAGCAACATCTGAACAAGCATACATTATGAAATCACAAAGTCTGGGTGTATTCTTTCATTAAGGTGATACAACAAGCTCATCTAGTAGACAAAGCTCATGAGATTTCACTGTGGGGAACTGAACTCATCCTAGCATTTCCAAGAGAAAGAGGAGACTGGTTATGTGGGACAGATCTGCTTCACATCCTGCAGAAATGAAAGGGTTTCACCCCTGGAGAGGCAGTGTCAGACTTTCCTTTAGGCCCTGTCTTATACCAGAGAAAGGGTTCTGCCTACCTCCAACTGTTCCACCTGTAACCCCAGGAGAGAAGTTCCCCATAGTGTGAGAATTAGTCAGTCTGGTTGCAGCTGATGACACGTGGACCAGACTGGCAGCAGCTGGCATTGAATTAAATAAGGACTGCAATACTGAGGAATTTGTCACCGAGTTGAGGTTTGCTTGCAAGGCCATGGGGCCGAGGGGGAACTGTGATCCAGTGGTCAAAGTGTTTAGGAAAGGATGGTGCGTCTGAACAGAAGATGCTGGGTTGCCTGCTGAAGAAACAGCAGTAGAAAGGCTTTTACCATTCAGAAGGCCACCAGACGAAACAGCAGCAGAAATGAAAAGGTTGTGGCCATTTTTAAACTCCACATCTCGGTCCCTTCCTTTGCCGACCTTTCCATTATGCTGCAAAGAGTTTTTTTCTGAAGAAACCCCAGTGCGAATGCTTATTTCGCTGATCTCTTTGCCTTTGACCCCCGACCGATTTAAGTCTTCTCCTTTCGTGCCGCCGAGGCCTTCGAGTTGCCTCTTGTTCAAAAAAGGATTCGTTTCCGATATCCCCACATCTTTGCTTCGCTGCGACTGGAAACCCAGGGAGCAGTTGGAAGTCGTCACGTCCGAAGCCTTATGCGGAAGAGAAGCACCATCGATAAAGCTGTGTAAACCCATGTCAGTTGACAGTCCACCATTGTACGTGAATCCGTTAGTGGAGTTTGTACTAGGGCTGAGCCCATCTGCCCCAGACGAGGGCATGGCAATGCTTTTCCTTGCGTGTGCTGTGATCTTGGCGTCGATGGCAAGGCTATCCTCAGAGGAAGGCTTGAAGGCAAACAGCGAATTCTGGCTCAGAGATGAAACCGACTGCAAGGGACTGTCTGTAGTTTTGGTCAGGTTGATGTCAGATATTGGTGAAAAAGTAGATTTCCATTTACTGCTATTCATGTTCTCGTTGCTTTGTGCTTGTTTCCTCACAGATAAGCTGCCACCTAGTTTGGAAGAAAATTTCTAAGTGTCAAAACCCAGCATTGACTGAATCTGCTCATTAAGAACAGGGCTTTATCTTTCAATACCCACATTTTATCAGGCTGTAATTCTATTTCTGATCTTTGGCAGAAATATTTGTGAAGTCACCTAAAAGTCCTTAAAAATTTGGTTTAATGCTCTGGAAAAGTTTGAGAATGCTGATCTACTTTTTCCTCAGTTTTTGTACTCCAGATCCCTCCCCAACCCAAGAGTCAGCAAAAAAAATAAAAAAGGTCAGATCTTTGGTGACCTGTGACTACAGAAAGAACTGGCCCAAAATGTGCAATTATCAGCCACCTGTCTTAATTACAATTATGCAAAGCCCTGGCAGAACTACACTCTGCTCAGCACCACAAAGTCTGCTTCTGCCTAACAACTTCAGTCAGGGGCAGACACCCGTTCCCAAGACCAACCATTACAACAAATAATTAAGATTCCTCACCACCTACCATTTTCAACAGTCTTCTGTGGAGATTTGCTTTCCAATGATATCGTTGCAATTTTCCTTTCAATTCTAGTGGGAAAATAAAAAGGTTATAGCACTCACTGCTGACCTTTTGTTGAACATTTTCCCTCATAACCTATCTTCCTCATGTTCATGTCTTAACAGGCGACTATAGAGTCCATAAAGCCAAGTCAGCTAGAAAGCTGTATATTGCCAAAGGAACTTAAAAGCATAAAAAAAACCCACCAGGGACTTTAAGTAGAAGCTATTACAGAATTTGTGCTCTTTGCCAAGATTAGTGCCCGTTCAGAGGACTTCATTGTTGCTCTCCTTTCACAAGAAGTAGGTTGTTGCTCACATTTCTGTAGTGGTTACTTTTCCAGCACCTTAACCAAGAAAAAAATTGCACCCCACAGGCAGGCAAAGGGTGGCAAGTAGTCAATTTTCAGAGCAACTCATCAACAGTTTGGGGCAGGAAGAGAAGAATTTTGAATCAAGCTGAAACTGGGAGTGAGGGGGAGACAGATTCTTAGTTAAAGATTACACATAGCCTCCGTACTCCTACAAAGCAACGTAGTAAAAAGAAATCATTTCCACACTAGTTCTTTCAGAGGCTGGACTCTGTCAGTCTTGCAAACACAGCAAGAGTAGGTTCCCACATTCAAGTACTACCATTGAAATACCTTCCCTATTCATGATTTCAGCAGCGTAAGAGGCTTGCCATAATGGAATCGGTCTCCAAGCAAAGGGAACAAAGAAGGTTTAACACACCTCTTGGGTTTAGAGCACTGTTATCAGCTCACAGAGAAATCTCATCCTGAAACCTATGCCTGTGTATTCACCTGCTGCTATTGTGCTCATCTTCAGATCCCTGCTCTTCATCTGATGTTAGAGGAGAGTAATGAACACCGTTGGTCTGAATGATGGGCTTTTCCTTTTTCAGTACCGGGGGCTGGTCATTGTCCTGGTAAGGAACAGGAGAGTTCTTCAGGGAATTTTCAGGAGAGGAAATGGCTGTTATTTCTAAAGGCTGGTTAATGTTATTGACCTGGGCAAGAAGGAAAGAAAGCAGTTACAGATGAGAGCATCCCTTTAGCAACAAGGCATCTTGTTAAGGATATTAAAAGCAAGCTTAACTTGCCTAGCTTTAGGATATGCCAACAGCTGCTTGTTTAGCACCGCCGCTGTTACACTTCACCACCCTGCATTAGAGCCTGGGACGAAAGCTTTAATACAATTTGGAAAACACCTAATTTTTGTTCTTCGATTTCAAGTTTAAACACAGAAATGAAGACATGGGATAATCACTTTTCTTTTTTCTAAACTACCATTGCAGGATCACATGAACACAACTTGTATAGCTGGCTTAATTATGCAAGAATGCCATATGCTTCTGGCACTCTTATGCTATTTAGTCAATCTTAGTTTAAACTATTTTCAAAATATTTAACCTACAGCCTAAAAATCAACTTCACTGCAGAAACAAGGTCTTTGTCATAAGGGAAGAGATTATTTTCAGTTTTTAATGCTCTGACAGCGAAGAACCCTTTGAAGATGCTCTACCTATACAGAAAAGGTTCACCAACTTTTCAGCAATTCTTTCCCCTCTGAGGGGCCATTTTCACAAAGGGTTTTCATGCCCATTCTAGCTACTAGCCCTGTAACAGCCTGAGAGCATGCTAAAGAACAGAACAGCTGAAGCTTATTTCTAATTCAAAGAGCATTCCCAGGCCCTTCTCTCTTGCTAGAGCCCTTACCATGGAGTTGATATTGAGCGGTGAACCTGATGGTTGCGTAAAGAGTCCAGACACAGTAGGTAAGGATTTGCGTTTAGGGGAGACCCCGGAGTTCCCGCTGAGATTCCCAGTAGAGGATCTCTTCCGCCGACCTCGCTTCTTCCCATCCTGCGCGTGTGCTTGGCCACAGTCCAGCCGAGCGCTCGTGGGCAGAGGACTGTGCTTGTTGGAAGGGGATTGTTTTACATGTCCTGTATTAGGAGAGATTGTAAAGATGATTCTTCTCTTGGCCTCGTTCTCAGGATCTGAAAACGCTGCATCAGACTGAAGATCCCCCTTTGTTCCTTCGGCAAACATCTTCTGAGCATCTGCATATTGCAATACCCCTACCAGGCTCTGGGAGGTGCCATTTAACCTGGGGCTTGTTGAGTGCTGGTGAGCAGGGGAGTTTTGCCCAGAGTTCCTTGACTGCATCATTAGCAAAGGATGTTGTGGAGTGGAACTCCGAGACCCTACTGAGTTAAACAGACTCCCAGAGTCGTCCAGAGCTGCCTGATCAACACTATGGTTAAGATGGGCTGGGCTGTTTGTAAGATTTCCATTGACTGCCACGGAGCCAGAAGAGTAAGAAAAACCTGTTGAAAGGGAAAGTATACATCATTGCTTCTGCTGAGTGATAGTTCACAGTGCTAGATTTCTGGGATGACTGGGAGCGGTTTCAGCTCTACAGGAGCATTAGATCAGCCAGCAGCCATGTATGACACGGGAAACTGCACAGCTGCTTTTTACACAGTGCAGTTGAGAACGTGGCTCTGTGTGCTGATGATTTCAGTTAAGGGTTAACGATTTTCACTACTTTTTTGCCAGTTCAGGAAAATTCATGTGTTATAAGGAGATACCCTATGCTCTACCTGGTTTTAAAAAGGAATTCAAGTGTAAGTTTCTTTAGAGCTATTACGCCTTTAGAAATCAGGGCTCCTCTGCTCTCAACTCCTTCCTATTGTCAAGGAAACAGATGGCCAAATTCAGTCCGTTTCCTTCACCAAAAAAGAAGGGACTCTGTCATCTATACAGCCCACCTCCTTCTCAACATTAAACAAAAGGCTGTGGCTTAGGGAGTGACAGGGGACCTTCAAAGAAACCGTGGCAGAAGAACGCCACATGGGAGGAAGCTTAGAAAGGGGATGAAGTATTTGTCATGGTGTAAATGGGTTTAGTGCTCTAGTAAGGCCTTGTCTCTGGGCTAAGTGAAGGGAACATGGTATTGTTTTACAACAAGGGGTTTTTTTAAATATTCCATTGGTTTTATAGAAAACTGCAGCCAAGCCCTTCTTTGCAAAACAGATGCTAGAAACAACACAAGCCCCTCGAGGTGGTAAACATTAAGAACAAATGCACTCTCTGATGAAGAATCAGCTGTAGAACGGCTTCTGCATGCTAGAACCAACTTTTCCTGGTCCACATTTCCATACCCTGAACAGCTGAAGGCCACAATTTCAACAGACGAGTGAGTTCAGAAGCAATGTCTGTGCTTACAGGCATCCCTACCCTCTCCTGATCAACCTTTCTTCCTACCCAGATGCCTTTTACAACTGCTCATGAAGCACCATTGTGACCTGCATCAAGAAATTAATTTTGCTATTAAAAAAACTCCACCACCCTGTAAAATTAAACTTTTAAAACCAGATCATCAGCTCACAGCATAGCTATGCAACACTTTGCTGGTTTGCCACATTACAGAGGCAGGAATCTCTTAATCCACATAGAAGAATTTACAAAAAGCAATTCTTTATTTACACTGCAGGGTGCTGCAGTTCAGGCAAAGGCACATCAAACCAATAATTTATGCCAGAATGCACCCAAGCTGTAGGCACATACTGACTCAAAACATCATTGCTCATGATTCTTTGGTCTCGTTACAAAAGACACATTCATCTAGCACTCTACTGCTTGAATGACCTAACAAGAAATGCTTGGAAAACTCCGATGCATGCACTTGGAGGTGCTGTCACGACAAGACGGCGCACCTTCGCGTAGATGAGGCTGTTACCTGAGGTAGCCAAAGCCAGTGGCTTGTTTCCAGCAGCATTGCTTACGCCATTATGAGAACTAGCACCAATCTGCTTTTCAAGTGTCGATGAGTCTCTACTCTGATGAACTGGGCTAGGTGTGCTTCTCTGGGGGGAGAGAAACAGGCATTTCAGTACAGGAAGTATACTCAAAAGTCAACAGTTTAAACAAATCGCATGCATTAGTAGATCTACCAAGGAAAGTGGCCCTACCAAGGAAAGTGGCCCTACTTTCCCTGCTCCTGCGGGGGGGGTTCCCTGCTCCTGCGGGGGGTTTGGACTAGATGACCTCTAGGGGTCCCTTCCAACCCAAAACATTCTATGATTCTATGATTCTACTTCCTAAATGTCCTAGATTTTGCTTGTTTTGAGAAAGCCATAGATCAGCATGTTATGGGACAAAAATAGATACTGTGAATAATTACACTGCAATAGTATCTAGCACACAACAGATACCACGCAGATAGAGGGAGAACAGGCTCCTCGTCCCAGAAAGTTTAGACTCAGGACAGCACTGTAATCAGAGAACGAATGCCTGTTTCACAGGCAGCCGGAAAGGAACCAAATGATTGTACCATGTCCCCAAGCCTGTGCACATGAAGTTCCCCAAAACAACCCCAAATGAACATGAAATGCGTTAGGCTACGTTCTCTGGTACGCTATCCGAGGGTATGATCAACAAGCAGTGTTTTCCTAAAGCAGGCAAAACAATTGTGAAATGGTAGCCTGAATAAACAACATGTTGAAGTGAGAGATGCCAGCCAGAGCTAACATTCTCTCTGAGGACATGGGACTTCCGCTCGGAGCTGGGCAGACTGTGGTTCTGCTACAACTAAAGTCTACAGCTGGAAAAAGATAATGGATTCAATACTGTGGAACAACTCCAGCTTTCCAAATATGGGATTGTAAGGCAGGCATTTGTGGATGGATTCTAAATTCACAGCTCTCATGTGAAAGCAGCAAATGTTTCTCAGTTCTCTGCTGTAACGCTTTTGTGACAAACATTTCTGAGAAACTGGGCCCAGGCTTTTTTAAAACTCCTCTGCTACTGAGAGTAGCATAGGCTTATCAGAGTAGCCCCAAAAATTCTTTAATTGCTCTGCTGCTGCAGAGCAGTCGCTCGCACATTAGGTATTACAGCCTCAAGGCACTATTCAAGCTCATCCTACACACGTATGTGATAAAGACAGACAATTTTGAGACAACCAAACTGAGGCAGAAGAATTTGTCTCCCAGGGTCATGTAAGAAGGCAGGGGCTAAGAACAAACTGATGTGTGCGATTCTCTGCTTTCACTGCCACAAACTCACAGATTCTGCACCTTTTCCACCCAGCTGGACATTTAAGACTAGGATCTCCTGAGGCACATGCTTTACTTTCCTTCCTGGCTGAAATACCACCACCCCACAGACAAAAGAGTAAAAATCTACAGAATGATTAAGAGCCAAGAGGATGCATCCCAACAGCAGCCTCCCCCAAAGCATCAGACATTGGAGATTAGCAGCCCCCTAAGGATTCTGGTGCACAGCACCCCATTACTGCCCAGTGTGATTTTAGTTAGGGATGGAAAGTGTTGACAATCCCTTACTCACCACCTTCTCAACACGGCTAGGTAGGACTACGCTGGCCAGAGGGATACTAACAGGGAGTTTATTGGGCTGCACTGTGCTGAGAGGAATACTGATAGGTAGGCTGGTGATAGTTTCTCCATTACTCACAGAGGTTCTCTCTCTCAAAACCTGTAAATACAAAAGAGAAAGTCATGTTCTTAACTGCATGCTATTACTGAAAAGACTTTTTAAATTAATGGTAACCTGCTCATTTATATTTTGTCCACCCCACCTTTTTTTTTTAAAAAGAATTACACATTTAAGAGTGATGACTATAAAGCCAAAGCCAAGATAGGGCACGCATGGAGCAGCTTTGTTACCAACACCAGTCTACTGGGACAGCAATATTCAAAGCACAGAAATATGTAAATTAAAGCTACTGCTGGCCCCAAGCAGAAGGAAAAGGATGCCTTTTAGGCAAGCTCATTTCTCAGTGCCTTTGTGAGAGCTCTGTGAAAAGCACTCATCTGACAGAATTCATATCTTGAGGCCCTCTGTACGCAGAAGCTGTAGTACCCAGAAATATTTCCATGGTAACCTCCTGTTGGAGGGCACCTGCTTACTCTGAAATGAGCACCAATCTGATTCATGGCTGGACCAATTACAGGGACAATTTTTTGTTATTTTCATTTTTTTTTAACTATGAAAGAGCCTACTTTTCAAGTTCAAGTAGACACACATCAGATCAAAAAGAAGTCCTACTGCATTACTGGCACAGTTCATAGGCAAACCAGAGGTAAGCACGTCTTTCATGAGCACTTTCTCTTCCTCTAGCCAGCTCCTTTTTATTGTATCACACCTACTGTGTTTTGTGTTATTTTCCATACCACGCTGACCACAGAAAGGAGCATGCCTGCATTCTCTACTTTGGCCAACTTTTTCTTTGTTCTACCACGTGTAACATCTCTGCACTTGAGCACCAGCAGATCTCTTACCTTCTCGCCTGCAATTGGTAAGGCCGCTGGGGAAGAGGGCCGAGTTTCCTGAGGACTCAGCTTTATGCCATTTGAAATACCAGGGCTTGGATATGTAAGGCCATTCTCTTTGACATGGTCAGCTCTATAGGAGAAATGTATGACTGTTAGAATGCAAAAGCTAAGGACTTCTCTTTTGCAAGGAATTCCTGTAACCAAACTCAAGGCACTGTACCACCTTATTTACCCCATCAGCTGTCACCGCTGGTTTTCCTGACACAGAAAACACCACTTTTAAAAATATTTTTCCACAATCCAAATAAACCACCGTTATTAAAAACAAGCAATAGTATTACCCCTCCTTTCCCATCCTAGGAAATGATCACTCTCACCTCTGTATCTCATTAGTTGTTGCTTTTCCATTGACTGCATGGTCTTGATTCAAGTGTCTCCTCAGTGCTATTTTAGCTGGGGAAAACCTGGTATAATCGGGTAAGGACAAGCTCGTCATCTTGTCTGCCTTCTGTCTGCTGCTGTGGTTTGGGGTACACGGAACTATTTCTTGGTCCAGGTGAGAGGTTGTGTACTGAGGGGTGTTCTGCTTGGAAGAGGGCCTGCTAAAAGTGTTATGAATTTCATAGGGAGTAGCATGGCCATTCATGGACAGTTCAGGACTCATGCCATTGATGTGGGGCATAGGAAACTTAGAGCATTCGAGCTCCAGTTGGAACCTGCTGTGATCAGCCTCAGGATCACGGCTCAAATGGTTTTTATTGCGTAGCTGTACTGACAGTGACTCATCAGACGGCGTGTACGATTTCAGCTGCATGAGCTCCTGCTGCCTTTGACTTTTCTCAAGTTCCACAATGCTGATCTTGAAATGAAGAGGAGGACAATGATTAAAGACCGTACTTAACAACTCTATCACATTATGGAGTTTTGCCTTGATATGCTTCTTAGGAAGAGAGGCCCCATTTCTGGGAACGATGCAAAACAATTGACCCACAATTTGAGAAACAGATTTCAACACGCTGCTGAGCTTGAGGCCAAAAGGCGTAGGCAAGGGGAAAGGCTCAGCAGCTCTTAGAAAGTGCCTTTCAGATCTTGAAAGCAAACATAAAATACCTCCAACAAGTATAGAGAGTATGGAGTAACTCAATGCTGCCAGTCATTGAAGGAAACAGCCACTCCATGTCAAGCCATCTAGCAAAAGGCTGGATTAGCCCTAGTGCTCATCTCACAGGGAAAGAAAAGTTCTCCAGTCACAGGAGTTTAATTTCTTTTCACTATGGTAAGTGGCATTCTGTGGGAACTGATACCTGAATCAAGATGTCAGAGCACACAGAAGACATTATCATGAAGCCACGTAGTATGCAAACAAGCAGGACCTTTCTTTTCACCAGGTCATGCTTTTAAATTATATTTCATGATAAACCATGATTCCTTCTTCCAGAGCATTACCAAGGAATCAGGTCATAGCATCTACTTCCTTTAAAAGTTATCCACATCCTTATTCTTCAAGTTTACTAAAACTCTCTAATAAAAAGATTAGTGTCCAGGGAAGCTTAGTGGGAGAAAAGCAGAACAACAACAGCCACCTAGCCTATCCTCTAACATCATATTTAGCCAAATACCCTTAACTGGCCCATTGCCCAAGAGCTACCCCAAGTCAAGGACTCTCAATTTGCGTCTTGGTCTCTACCTGCAATTCCAAACAGTGCTTTTGTTTCTCAGAAATCTGATTCTTCAACGCCTGCTTCTCTTTCAGCAAGTTCTCCAGTGACAATGTTGACCAATCCAGCTTCAGTTCTTCACACCGTGCCTTAAGCTGCAAAGACACAGGATAAACAGATCAAAACACAACTTTCACCACTTCACACCACCCACAGTGCAAGCTGAAAGCCATGCACCTTTCAACTGGATATTTGCAAGAAGCTTCTTAGCTCACTGAAAACTCTTCTCGGTTTAAGCCAAATGCCACCAAAATGGTCCTGTGGTCACGACAAAGTGGCAGGAGGAGGCTTGGTTCTTTCTAAAAAGTGTTCTCGCCCAGC